>NC_080377.1:22505834-22814425 GCF_014773155.1 Arachis stenosperma
GAAACAAGCTTGAAACTGGCGTTCAACGCCAGAAACAAGCATCACATGGGCGTTTAACGCCCAGAACATGCACCAATGGGCGTTTGAACGCCAGGATGATGCATGAAGGCATGTTACATGCCTATATGGTGAAGGAATGGTATTTGTTTTCACCTTAGGATCTGTGGACCCCACAGGATCCCCACCTAACATATTCCCACCTTACTTCCCAATCCTAGTTTTTGTGATGTGATTCCCCATGTCACAATTCCCAACATCTTCTGCATCAATCACCTCAATTCCTCTTCCCAATTACTCCATTCACCATTCACATCAACCTCCTCTTCCCCATAAACCCCACCTACCTCCATCAAATTCAAATTCAAATTCCCACCCTTTCCCACCCAAAATGGCCGAACCCTCTCTTCTCCCTCTCTACCATATCTTCTTCTTCTTCTACTACTCTTCTTTTCTTTTTTGCTCGAGGACGAGCAAATTTTAAGTTTGGTGTGGTAAAAAGCCTAAGCTTTTTGTTTTTCATTCACCATCAATGGCACCCAAGACCGGAGTTTCCTCAAGAAAAGGAAAAGGGAAAGCAAAAGCTTCCACATCCGAGTCATGGGAGAAGGAGAGATTTATCTCCAAAAGCCATCAAGACCACTTCTATGATGTTGTGGCAAAGAAGAAGGTGATCCCTGAGGTCCCTTTCAAGCTCAAAAAGAATGAGTATCCGGAAATCCGACATGAAATCCAAAGACGAGGTTGGGAAGTCTTAGCCAACCCCATGCAACAAGTCGGATTATTGATGGTTCAAGAGTTCTATGCTAATGCATGGATCACTAGGAACCATGACCAAGGTATGAACCCAAGCCCAAAGAATTATCTCACAATGGTTAGGGGAAATACTTGGATTTCAGTCCGGAAAATGTGAGGTTGGCGTTTCACTTACCCATGATGCAAGGTGATGAACGCCCCTACACAAGAAGGGTCAACTTTAACCAAAGGTTGGACCAAGTCCTTATGGACATATGTGTGGAAGGCGCCCAATGGAGAGTAGACTCCAAGGCAAGCCAGTCCAACTAAGAAGACTGGACCTCAAGCCTGTAGCTAGGATGGTTGGAGTTCATTCAAAGATCCATCATCCCTACAAGCAACCGATCTGAAGTTACTGTGATCGGGCCATCATGGTTCATAGCATCATGATTGGAGAGGAGGTGGAAGTTCATGAAGTCATCTCCAATGAACTCACAAAATAGCTGACACCTTCATACATGGCACGGCTAGCCTTCCCCCACCTTATATGCCATCTATGTTACTCAGCTGGAGTTATCATAGAAGGAGATGTCTCCATTGAAGAAGACAACCCATCACCAAGAAAAGATGGAGCAAACAAGAGAAGTTCCTCACGGCCCTTAAGGAGAACATGAGGAGTTCATCATCAACAAATGCCTCAAGGAATGCACTTTCCTCCCAACAACTATTGGGAGCAATTAATACCTCCTTAGAAGATTTGAGCCATAATGTGGAGCAATTAAGGGTGGAACATCATGAGCACTCCATCATTCTCCAAGAATAAGAGATCAAAGAGCAATGAGGGAGGAGCAACAAGGCAAGGAAGGGACATAGAAGAGTTGAAGAACATCATTGGTCCTTCAAGAAGAAGACGCCACTAAAGGTGGATTCATTCCTTGTTCTTTATTTCTTTCTGTTCTCGGTTTTTAATGTTATGTTTATCTATGTTTTGTGTCTTTATTTCATGATCATTAGTGTGTAACCATGCCTTAAAAGCTATGAATAAAATCCATTAGTCCTTCACCTCTCTTAAAAGAAAAATGTTTTAATTCAAAAGAACAAGAAGTACATAATTTTCGAAATTATTATTGAATTTAGTTTAATTATATTGATGTGGTGGCAAATGCTTTTTGTTCTCTGAATGAATGAATGAACAGTGCATATGTCTTTTGATCTTGTTGTTTACAAGTGTTAAAATTGTTGGCTCTTGAAAGAATGATGAACAAAGAGAAATGTTATTGATGATCTGAAAAACATCATGAAATTGATTCTTGAAGCAAGAAAAAGCAGTGAAAAAAAAAAAGGGGGCGAAAATTTCAAAGCAAGGATCCAAGGCTTTGAGCATCAATGGATAGGAGGGCCCAAGGAAATTAAATCCAGGCCTAAGCGGCTAAATCAAGCTGTCCCTAACCATGTGCTTGTGTCATGAAGGTCCAAGTGAAAAGCTTGAGACTGAGTGGTTAAAGTCGTGATCCAAAGTAAAAGAGTGTGCTTAAGAGCTCTGGACACCACTAGCTGGGGACTTTAGCAAAGCTAAGTCACAATCTGAAAAGGTTCACCCAGTTATGTGTCTGTGGCATTTGTGTATCCGGTGGTAATACTGGAAGACAAAGTGCTTAGGGCCACAGCCAAGACTCATAAGTAGCTGTGTTCAAGAATCAACATGCTTAACTAGGAAAGTCAATAACACTATCTGAAATTCTAAGTTCCTAGAGAAGCCAATCACTCTGAACTTCAAAGGAAAAAGTGAGATGCCAAAACTGTTCAGAAGCAAAAAGCTACAAGTCCCGCTCATGTAATTAAATTAATATTCATTGATATTTTGGACTTTATAGTATATTCTCTTCTTTTTATCCTATTTGATTTTCAGTTGCTTGGGGACAAGCAACAATTTAAGTTTGGTGTTGTGATGAGCGGATAATTATACGCTTTTTGGCATGTTTTTACATAGTTTTTAGTAAGTTTAAGCTACTTTTAGGGATGTTTTCCTTAGTTTTTATGTTAAATTCACATTTCTGGACTTTACTATGAGTTTGTGTGTTTTTCTGTGATTTCAGGTAAATTCTGACTGAAATTGAGGGATTTGAGCAAAACTCTGAAAAAGGCTGACAAAAGGACTGCTGATGCTGTTGGATTCTAACCTCCCTGCACTCGAAATGGATTTTCTGGAGCTACAGAACTCTAAATGGCGCGCTCTCAACGGCGTTGGAAAGTAGACATCCAGGGCTTTCCAGCAATATATAATAGTCCATACTTTATTCGAAGAATGACGACGTAACTTGGCGTTAAACGCCAAGTTCATGCTGCTGTCTGGAGTTAAACGCCAGAAAAACGTCATGATCCGGAGTTGAACGCCCAAAACACGTCATAACCTGAAGTTTGACGCCAAGAAATGCCTCTACACGTGGATTGATCAAGCTCAGCCCAAACACACACCAAGTGGGCCCCGGAAGTGGATTTATGCATCAATTACTTACTCATGTAAACCCTAGTAGCTAGTCTAGTATATATAGGACACTTATCTATTGTATTAGACATCTTTGATCTCAGTTTTGTTTTAATCTTCATCTTAGGGGATCATTGATCACGTTTAGGGGGCTGGCCATTCGGCCATGCCTGAACCTCTTTTGCTTATGTATTTTCAACGGTGGAGTTTCTGCACACCATAGATTAAGGGTGTGGAGCTCTGCTGTACCTCAAGTATCAATGTAATTCTATCTTCTTTTATTCGGTCTCTATCTTATTCTTATTCCAAGATATTCATTCGTACCCAAGAACATGATGAATGTAATGAGTTAGATAACCCTCATTATTATTCTCACTTATGAACGCGCGTGATTGACAACCACTTTCGTTCTACATGCAACCGAGCTTGAATGTGTATCTCTTAGATTCCCCAACAGAATCTTCGTGGTATAAGCTAGATGGATGGCGGCATTTATGAGGATCCGGAAAGTCCAACCTTGTCTGTGGTGTTCCGAGTAGGATCCTGGGAATCCGGAAAGTCTACCTTGTCTGTGGTGTCCGAGTAGGATTCTGGTAATGAATGACTGTGACGTGCTTCAAACTTGTAACCTGCTGGGCGTAGTGACAACGCAAAAGAATCAATGGATTCTATTCCAGTAGGGGAGGGAACCAACCGGTGATTGGCCGTACTGTGACAGAGTGCGTGAGCATTAGCTTTCACTGCGAGGATGGGATGTAGCTATCAACAATGGGTGATGCCTCCAGACTGGTTAGCTGTGCGAGTGACAGCCGCATAGGATATTTCCCCGTGAGGATGAAAGTAGCCACAGCTGATGGTGAACCCCTATACAAAGCTTGCCATGGAAAGGAGTAAGAAGGATTGAGTAGAAGGAATAGGAGAGCAGGCGTCCGTGAGCTCTACAGCACCTCCATTCCGCTTATCTGAAATTCCTACCAATGAATCTACATAAGTATTTCTATCCCTTTTATTATTCCTTTTTATTTAATGATAATCACAATTACTCTTTAATCTCCCTAACTGAGATTTACAAGGTGACCATAGCTTGCTTCATACCAACAATCTCTGTGGATTCGACCCTTACTCACGTAAGGTTATTACTTGGACGACCCAGTACACTTGCTGGTTAGTTGAACGGAGTTGTGAATTCAGCTGCTGCCCCTGTCAATTTCTAAAATCCAATTACAATGAATAAGAATCACAATTTCGTCCACCAGGGGTCTCTCTTGCTTGCTCCATCCTCTTCTTGGTGATGGGCTTATCCTCTTCAATGGGGATGTCTCCTTCTATGATAACTCCAGCTGAGTAACATAGATGGCAAATAAGGTGAGGAAAAGCTAGCCTGTCCATGGGTGAGGGCTTGTCGGCTATTTTGTAGATTTCATTGGAGATGACCTCATGAACTTCTACTTCCTCTCCAATCATGATGCCATGAATCATGATGGCCCGATCCACAGTAACTTCAGATCGGTTGCTAGTAGGAATGATGGAGCGTTGAATGAACTCCAACCATCCTCTAGCTACAGGCTTGAGGTCAAGTCTTCTTAGTTGGACTGGCTTGCCTTTGGAGTCTCTCTTCCACTGAGCTCCTTCCACACATATGTCCATAAGAACTTGGTCCAACCTTTGATTAAAGTTGACCCTTCTAGTGTAGGGGCGTTCATCTCCTTGCATCATGGGCAAGTGAAATGCCAACCTCACATTTTTCGGACTAAAATCTAAGTATTTCCCCCGAACCATTGTGAGATAATTCTTTGGATTCGGGTTCATACTTTGATCATGGTTCCTAGTGATCCATGCATTGGCATAGAACTCTTGAACCATTAAGATTCCGACTTGTTGCATGGGGTTGGTTAGGACTTCCCAACCTCCTCTTTGGATTTCATGTCGGATTTCCGGATACTCATTTTTCTTGAGCTTGAAAGGGACCTCGGGGATCACCTTCTTCTTTGCCACAACATCATAGAAGTGGTCTTGATGGCTCTTGGAGATGAATCTTTCCATCTCCCATGACTCGGAGGTGGAAGCTTTTGTCTTCCCTTTTCCTTTTCTAGAGGATACTCCGGCCTTAGGTGCCATTGATGGTAATGGAAAAACAAAAGCTTATGCTTTTACCACACCAAACTTAGAATATTGCTCGTCCTCGAGCAAAAGAAGAAAGAAGAGAATATGGTAGAGAGGGAGAGATGTAGGTTCGGTCAAGTGAAGAAGAAGGGGTTGTGTTGTGTGAAAATGAAGTAGAATGGAAGGGTATTTATAGGGAGAGGGGGTAGTGTGTATTCGGCCATTTAGGGTGGGAATGGGTGGGAAAATGTTTTTGAATTTTTGAAGGTAGGTGGAGTTTATGGGGAAGAGGGGATGGATGTGAGTGGTGAAGGGGGTGATTGGGAAGAGGAATTGAGGTGATTGGTGAAAGTTGTTGGGAAGTGTGACATGGGGAAGAGTAATCACAAAAACTAGGATTAGGAGGTAAGGTGGAAATATGGTAGGTGGGGATCCTGGGGGGTCCACAGATCCTGAGGTGATCCTGTGGGGTCCACAGATCCTGAGGTGTCAAGGAATTCCATCCTTGCACCAAATAGGCATGTAAAATGCATTGGCACACCATTCTGGCGTTTAAACGCCCATTGGTGCACATTCTGGGCATTCAACGCCCATGTAAAGCATGTTTCTGGCGTTGAACGCCAATTTCATGCTTGTTACTGGCGTTCAGCGCCAGCTTTTCTTCTCTAGGCACATTCCTGGCGTTCAGCGCCAGAATGTTGCTTGTTTCTGGCATTCAGCGCCAGAATGGTGCTCTGTTCTGGCGTTGAACGCCGGCCAGATGCATCTTACTGGCGTTGAACGCCAGCCTGTGCGTCCTCCAGGGTGTGATTTTTTTCTTCTACTGTTTTTTATTCTGTTTTTAATTTTTATGATTTTTTTGTGACTCCTCATGATCATGTACCTAATAAAACATAAAATAACAATAAAATATAATAAAATAAAAATTAGATAAAATTGGGTTGCCTCCCAACAAGCGCTTCTTTAATGTCAATAGCTTGACAGTGGCTCTCAGGGAGCCACAAGGTGATCAGGTCAATGTTGTGTAGTCCCAACACCAAACTTAGAGTTTGGATATGGGGTCTTAACACCAAACTTAGAGTTTGGTTGTGGCCTCACAACACCAAACTTAGAGTTTGACTGTGGGGGCTCTTCTTGACTCTGAACTGAGAGAAGCTCTTCATGCTTACTCTCTTTTGTCACAGAGGGATGGCCATGTGCCTTGAACACAAGGTAGTCCCCATTCAATTGAAGGACTAATTCACCTCTGTTGACATCTATCACAGCTCCTGCTGTGGCTAGGAAAGGTCTTCCAAGGATGATGCATTCATCCTCTTCCTTCCTAGTGTCTAAGATTATGAAATCAGCAGGGATGTAAAGGCCTTCAACCTTTACTAATACGTCCTCTACTATTCCATAAGCTTGTCTCAATGACTTGTCTGCCAATTGTAATGAGAACAAGGCAGGCTGTACCTCAATGATCCCCAGCTTCTCCATTACAGAGAGTGGCATAAGATTTATCCCTGATCCTAGATCACACAGAGCTTTTTCAAAGGTCATGGTGCCTATGGTACAAGGTATTAGGAACTTGCCAGGATCTTGTTTCTTTTGAGGTAGAGTTTTCTGAATCCAAGTATCTAGTTCACTAATGAGCAAGGGAGGTTCACTTTCCCAAGTCTCATTACCAAACAACTTGGCATTCAGCTTCATGATAGCTCCTAAGTATTGAGCAACTTGCTCTCCAGTCACATCTTCATCCTCTTCAGAGGAAGAATAGTCTTCAGACCTCATGAATGGCAGAAGGAGATTTAATGGAATATCTATGGTCTCTATATGAGCCTCAGATTCCTGTGGATCCTTAATAGGAAACTCCTTCTTGCTTGAGGGACGTCCTAGGAGGTCTTCCTCACTAGGATTTTCGTCCTCGTCCTCCCTTGTGCATTCGGCCATGTTGAGTATATCAATGGCCTTGCACTCTCCTTTTGGATTCTCTTCTGTATTGCTTGGGAGAATACTGGGAGGAGTTTCAATAACTTTCTTACTCAGCTGGCCCACTTGTGCCTCCAAATTTCTAACGGAGGATCTTGTTTCATTCATGAAACAAAAAGTGGCCTTTGACAGATCAGAGACTATATTGGCTGAATTAGAAGTGTTTTGTTCAGAATTCTCTGTCTGTTGCTGAGAAGATGATGGATATGGCTTGCTATTGCCCAGCCTATTGCGTCCACCATTGTTAAAGCCTTGTTGAGGCTTTTGTTGATCCTTCCATGAGAAATTTGGATGATTTCTCCATGATGAGTTATAGGTGTTTTCATAGGGTTCACCCATGTAATTAACCTCTGCCATGGCAGGGTTCTCAGGATCATAAGCTTCTTCAGAAGCTGCCTCTTTAGTACTGTTGGATGCATGTTGCTATCCATTCAGATTTTGAGAGATCATGTTGACCTGTTGAGTCAACACTTTGTTCTGAGCCAATATGGCATTCAGAGCATCAATTTCAAGAACTCCTTTCTTCTGAGGTATCCCATTATTCACGGAATTCCTTTCAGAAGTGTACATGAATTGGTTGTTTGCAACCATGTTAATGAGCTCTTGAGCCTCTTCAGGCATTTTCTTTAGGTGAATAGATCCACCTGCAGAATGGTCCAATGACATTTTCGAAAATTCAGATAGACCGTAATAGAATATATCTAATATGGTCCATTCTGAAAACATGTCAGATGGACATCTTTTGGTCAGCTGCTTGTATCTTTCCCAAGCTTCATAGAGGGATTCACCATCTTTTTGTTTGAAGGTTTGAACATCCACTCTCAGCTTGCTCAGCTTTTGAGGAGGAAAGAATTTATCCAAGAAGGCTGTGACCAGCTTATCCCAGGAGTCCAGGCTATCCTTAGGTTGTGAATCCAACCATATTCTAGCTTTGTCTCTTACAGCAAAAGGGAAAAGCATGAGTCTGTAGACTTCAAGATCAACTCCATTCGTCTTTACAATCTCACAGATCTGCAAGAACTCAGTTAAAAACTGATAAGGATCTTCAGATGGAAGTCCATAAAACTTGCAGTTTTGTTGCATTAAAGCAACTAGTTGAGGCTTAAGCTCAAAATTATTGGCTCCAATGGCAGGAATGGAGATGCTTCTTCCATCAAATTTGGACGTTGGCTTTGTGAAGTCACCAAGCATTCTCCTTGCATTATTATTATTTTCGGCTGTCATCTCCTTCTCTTGTTCGAAAATTTCTGAAAGGTTACCTTTAGGATAATTTAATTTAGCTTCTCTTAATTTCCTCTTCAGAGTCCTTTCAGGTTCTGGATCAATTTCAACAAGAGTGCCTTTTTTCCTGTTCCTGCTCATATGAAAGAGAAGAAAACAAGAAAAGAAAGAGGAATCCTCTATGTCACAGTATAGAGATTCCTTTATGTTAGTAGAAGAAGAAAGGGGAGAAGAATGTAGAAGAGGGGATTCGGATATTTAGATGGAGAGAGGTGAAGAGAAGTGTTAGTAATTAAATAATTAAATAGAATAAGAAAAGTGAGGGAGAATTTCGAACATAATTTTGAAAAAAGGGGTTAGTATTTTCGAAAATTAAAAGATAAGATAGAATTAAAATTAAAACATGAAACATTTAGTTAATTAAAAAGAATTTTTGAAAAAGAGAGAGATATTTTCGAAAATTGAAGAGGGAAAAGTAGTTAGGTGGTTTTGAAAAAGATAGAAAACAAACAAAAAGTTAGTTAGTTGATTGAAAAAGATATTAAAATCAAATTTGAAAAAGATAAGAAGATAAGAAGTTATATAAGATATTTTGAAATCAAATTTTGAAAAAGATAAATTTTTTTTTGAAAAAGATAAGATAAGAGATAAAAAGATTCAATTTTAAAAATTTGAAATTATTTACTTCACTAACAAGAAACTACAAGATAAGATTCTAGAACTTAAAGATTGAACCTTTCTTAACAAGAAAGTAACAAACTTCAAATTTTTGAATCAATCACATTAATTATTAGTGAATTTTCGAAAATATGTTATAAAGATAAGAAAAAGATTTTGAAAATATTTTAAAAAAGATTTTTGAAATTTTCAAAAATTATAAAAAATGAAAAAGATATGATTTTTGAAAAAGGTTTTGAAAAGATAAGATTTTTAAAATTTGAAAATTTGACTTGACTTGTAAGAAACAACTAATTTTGAAAATTTTTGACCAAGTCAACCCAAAATTTCAAAAATTTGGAGGGAAATAAGGAAAAGATATTTTTTTTATTTTTGAATTTTTAATTAAGTGAGAGAAAAACAACAAAAATACTCAATGCATGAAATTTTTAGATCAAAACAATGAATGCATGCAAGAATGCTATGAATGTCAAGATGAACACCAAGAACACTTTGAAGATCATGATGAATATCAAGAACATATTTTTGAAAAATTTTTAATACAAAGAAAACATGCAAGATACCAAACTTAGAAATCTTTAATGCATGGACTCTAACAAAAGAAAAATGCATATGAAAAACAACAAACAACACAAAAAAAAGAAAACATCAAGATCAAACAAGAGGACTTATCAAGAACAACTTGAAGATCATGAAGAACACTATGAATGCATGAAATTTTCGAAAAAAATGCAAGAAAAAGTTTTTAAAGCATGCAATTGACACCAAACTTAAAAATTGACTCAAGACTCAAACAAGAAACACAAAATATTTTTTTATTTTTATGATTTTATTAATTTTTTTTGGATTTTTATTAATTTTTTTCGAAAATATTTTTGGAAAAAATGAAAAAGAAAATAAAAATTTTGAAAAAGATTTTTGAAAAGTTTTTTGAAAAGAAAATTACCTAATCTGAGCAACAAGATGAACCGTTAGTTGTTCAAACTCAACAATTCCCGGCAACGGCGCCAAAAACTTGGTGGACGAAATTGTGATCACATGCTCTTTGTACTTGTATGAAATTTAATAATTGGCTTTATTTGAATTCACAACTCCGTTCAACTAACCAGCAAGTGTACTGGGTCATCCAAGTAATAAACCTTACGCGAGTAAGGGTCGATCCCACAGAGATTGTTGGTATGAAGCAAGCTATGGTTACCTTGTAAATCTCAGTTAGGCAGATTAAATAGTTTTGGTTTTCAAAAATCAATAATAAAAAGAAAATAAAAGGGATAGAAATACTTATGTAAATCAAGAGTGGGAATTTCAGATAAGCGTATGGAGATGCTGTGCTCCTCTTGAAACTCTACTTCACTACTCTCTCTTCCAATCCTTCTTACTCCTTTCCATGGCAAGCTGTATGTAGGGCATCACCATCATCAATGGCTACTTTTAATCCTCTCGGGAAAATGGTCCTATGCGCTGTCACTGCACGGCTAATCGTCTGGAGGCATCACCCTTGCTGATAGCTACATCCCATCCTCTCAGTGAAAATGGTCCAAATGCTCTGTCACAGCACGGCTAATCATCTGTCGGTTCTCAATCAGGTTGGAATAGAATCCATTGATTCTTTTGCGTTTGTCACTAACGCCCATCCTTCAGGAGTTTGAAGCTCGTCACAGTCATTCAATACCGGAATCCTACTCGGAATACCACAGACAAGGTTAGACTTTTCGGATTCCCAGGATCCTACTCGGAATACCGCAGACAAGGTTAGACTTTCCGGATCCCCATGAATGCCGCCATCTATCTAGCTTATACCACGAAGATTCTGTTGGGGAATCTAAGAGATATGCGCCCGGCCTAAGGTAGAACGGAAGTGGTTGTCAGTCACGCGCGTTCATAAGTGAGAATGATGATGAGTGTCACGGATCATCACATTCATCAAGGTGTTGTGCAACGTATATCTTGGAATAAGAATAAGAGAGAATTGAATAGAAAGTAATAGTAATTGTATTGAAACTTGAGGTACAGCAGAGCTCCACACCCTTAATCTACGGTGTGCAGAAACTCCACTGTTGAAAATACATAAGTGAAAGGTTCAGGCATGGCCGAATGGCCAGCCCCCTAGAAGGTGATCAAAAGGCCGAATGGTCAAGAGATGTCTAATACATTAGTTAAATGTTCTATTTATAATAAACTAGCTCCTAGGGTTTACATGAGTAAGTAATTGATGTATAAATCCACTTCCAGGGCCCACTTGGTGTATGTTTGGGCTGAGCTTGATCTATCCACGAGCTGAGGCTTTTCTTGGAGTTGAACTCCAAGTTATGACGTGTTTTGGGCGTTCAACTCCGGATCATGACGTTTTTCTGGCGTTTAACTCCAGACAGCAGCATGTACTTGGCGTTCAATGCCAAGTTACGTCGTCAATTTCCGAATAAAGTATGGACTATTATATATTGCTGGAAAGCTCTGGATGTCTACTTTCCAAAGTCGTTGAGAGCGCGCCAATTGGAGTTATGTAGCTCCAGAAAATCCATTTTGAGTGCAGGGAGGTCAGATTCCAACAGCATCAGCAGTCCTTTTGTCAGCCTTTTTCAGAGTTTTGCTCAAGTCCCTCAATTTCAGCCAGAAATTACCTGAAATCACAGAAAAACACACAAACTCATAGTAAAGTCCAGAAATGTGAATTTATCATAAAAACTAATGAAAACATCCCTAAAAGTAGCTTGAACTTACTAAAAACTACCTAAAAACAATGCCAAAAAGCGTATAAATTATCCGCTCATCACAACACCAAACTTAAATTGTTGCTTGTCCCCAAGCAACTGAAAATCAATTAGGATAAAAAGAAGAGAATATGCTATAAATTCCAGAATATCAATGAATATTAATCATAATTAGATGAGCGGGACTTGTAGCTTTTTGCTTCTGAACAGTTTTGGCATCTCACTTTTTCCTTTGAAGTTCTGAATGATTGGCTTCTCTAGGAACTTAGAATTTCGGATAGTGTTATTGATTCTCCTAGTTAAGTATGTTGATTCTTGAACACAGCTACTTATGAGTCTTGGTCGTGGCCCTAAGCACTTTGTTTTCCAGTATTACCACCGGATACATAAATGCCATAGACACATAACTGGGTGAACCTTTTCAGATTGTGACTCAGCTTTGCTAGAGTCCCCAGTTAGTGGTGTCCAGAGCTCTTAAGCACACTCTTTTTTGCTTTGGATCACGACTTTAACCACTTAGTCTCAAGCTTTTTACTTGGACCTTCATGACACAAGCACATGGTTAGGGACAGCTTGATTTAGCCACTTAGGCCTGGATTTTATTTCCTTCGGCCCTCCTATCCATTGATGCTCAAAGCCTTGGATCCCTTTTTTACCCTTGCCTTTTGGTTTTAAGGGCTATTGGCTTTTTCTGCTTGCTTTTTCTTTTTCTTTCTATTTTTTTTTCGCCACTTTTTTTTCGCAAGCTTCTTCTTTTTCACTGCTTTTTCTTGATTCAAGAATCAATTTCATGATTTTTCAGATCATCAATAACATTTCTCTTTGTTCATCATTCTTTCAAGAGCCAACAATTTTAACATTCATAAACAACAAGATCAAAAGACATATGCACTGTTTAAGCATTCATTCAGAAAACAAAAAGTATTGTCACCACATCAATATAATTAAACTAAATTCAAGGATAAATTCGAAATTCATGTACTTCTTGTTCTTTTGAATTAAAACATTTTTCTTTTAAGAGAGGTGAAGGATTAATGGATTTTATTCATAGCTTTAAGACATAGTTACTACATGCTAATGATCATGAAATAAAGACACAAAACATAAATAAACACAACATTAAAAACCGAAAACAGAAAGAAATAAAGAACAAGGAATGAATCCACCTTTAGTGGCGTCTTCTTCTTGAAGGACCAACAATGTCCTTAAGCTCTTCTATGTCCCTTCCTTGCCTTTGTTGCTCCTCCCTCATTGCTCATTGATCTTCTCTTATTTCTTGGAGAATGATGGAGTGCTCATGATGTTCCACCCTTAATTGTTCCATATTGTGGCTCAAATCTTCTAAGGAGGTGTTGAGTTGCTCCCAATAGTTGTTGGGAGGAAAGTGCATCCCTTGAGGCATCTCAGGGATTTCTTGATGATGAGCTTCCTCATGCATCTCTTGAGAGCCGTGAGGGGTCTCTCTTGCTTGCTCCATCCTCTTCTTGGTGATGGGCTTATCCTCTTCAATGGGGATGTCTCCTTCTATGATAACTACAACTGAGTAACATAGATGGCAAATCAGGTGAGGAAAAGCTAGCCTTGCCATGGGTGAGGGCTTGTCGGCTATTTTGTAGATTTCATTGGAGATGACCTAGGTGGGAAAAAAATCCAATTCTCATCACAATTGATAAGGATAACTAGGATAGAACTTCCAGTTCTTATACCTTGCCAAGAGCTTTATCAGTTATTATTTTAACTACTTGTTATTTTACATTACTTGTTCAACCCTTTTAAAAACCCCAAAATATACCTTTGCATAACCAATAATAAGAACACCTCCCTGCAATTCCTTGAGAAGACGACCCGAGGTTTAAATACTTCAGTTATCAATTTCAAAGGGGTTTGTTACTTGTGACAACCAAAACTTTTGTACGAATGGATTTTTGTTGGTTTATAAGCTATACTTACAACGCGATTATATTTGTTAATTTCTTTACCGATAGGATATCCGATCGTCAAAATGGCGCCGTTGCCGGGGAATTGCAAACGTGTGCCTTATTAATGGTTATTGTAAATATTTTTCAAAAAAAATTCAGATTTTTATTTTAAAATTTTTTATCTTATCTTTTTTTCAAAAAATCATATCTTTTTCAAAATCTTATCTTATCTTTTTTTTTTCAAAAATCATATCTTTTTCAAAATCTTATCTTATCTTTTTTCAAAAATCATATCTTTTTCAAAATATTTTCTTTTTGTTAGTTTTTGTTTTTATTTTCTCTTACTACTATGAACTCTCACCCCTTTGGCTATGAGTCTGGTTACAATTATGTTGCAGGAAGAGGAGATTATAATGACAACTTGCATCAAGGATAGAACAATCATAGATGGAAGGAGCCACAAGGATTTGATCAACCCTCATGGCAACAACCACCTCCAATGGACTATCAACAACCATTCTGTGATGCATATCAAGGCAATGGCTATGGTGAGCACTCTTTTGATTATCAACAACCACCACCATATGCCTATGAACTCCCTCCTCAACATGACTTTGGATCACCATACTCACAAGTCCCTTTCTGCCATTCACCTCCATATGACCCTAACCCTCAACCACCATACCAACCACCATATGAACCATATATAGAACCACCCCAATTCCAACCCAATCACTCCCAAGAACCACCACCTCAATATTCACCATCTCCATATCCATCAATCCAAGAGCATTATGATCCTACTTATGATAGCCGAGCGTAACAAGAGTCAAAGGATCGTTTCAAGGAGACAATGGATCGACTCAATACAACCATTCAACAACTGGGCCAAGCGATAAGCCGACTAGACTCCCAACATCTGGACACTCAAGGAACTCCCATGGCTTCATGTGGAGAATCTACTGAAGAACGCAGCATGAAGGAGAAGCTAGAAACTCCGGTGGACAATGAGCAGCATGACTTTGTATTAGAACAATTGGAGAAAGCCGTAACCGTTAAAGAGGAAGAAGTGGTCGAAGACTTAGGAGATGCGGAACCTCCATGGAAAAGTCAAGTTATAGAGCCTCATTCCAAGGCGATTGAAATTGATGCTGAGGAGGGTGTACAACCTTTAAGGCATATCCTGGTTGAAGACTTGGAAGAGGTTGATCAAGAGATGGAGACTAAAGAAGCAGAAGCACAACCTCCCATGCCCTTGGTAAGCAATAAAGAAGAGATTAAATTGGAAGAAAGCTACCAAGAAGAAGAGGTTGAAAGTGAAGAAACTTGCAAAGAGGTGGAAGTTGTCAGAGAAGAGCACAATGGAGTAAAGCCTGCAACTACCTTGCCAAAGTTGTTGGAGACCCCTCCCCCTAAGTTGCCATCATCCTACACAACATTCAAGTGGGTAAAATTCATATCCCTTAGCTTTCTAATTCCACTTGAATATGGGCTACTAGAGATGGATGGTCAACTTAAAGCTCTTTGTGGCATTAAGAGTAAGAGGAAGATGGTCAGTGGTAAGAATTATCCTGCAAGGTTCATTATGGTTAGAAGCTTTATGTTTAAACGCAAAGGTTGGTGTAGAGCTCAATTAAATGGGTCTAGGAAGTTGTTTGGAAGCTTCAGTGAGAATTCTAAAGCTGAACCACCCGGATGGAATCATGATAATCAACTTGAAGATGGGTGTAGAAACAAGATTTGGGATCTGGGAATATATGAGGATCAAATTTGGAAGCTCAAAGCTTGTGAAGAACTCCATCAAAGCTTGAGAAATTTACTTGGTATTGATAGAGCTTATTGGAAGTCCAAGCATTGGAGGAAGTTTCAGGATGAGTTCAAGCACAAGCCACCATGATAGAGAGCTTGCCAAATGTCCAACTTAAGGACTTTAACTAAAAGTGCTAGGTGGGAGATAACCCACCATGGTATAATTGTTCCTTTTTCAGTTTTAATTTTAGTCTATTTTGTTTGTTTTTGAGTTTTGATTGAACCTGGAATCATGCATAACATTCATATTAGCATTGCATTCTGCATTTTGCATATTTAAAAAAAAAACGCACGTGACGCGACAGCGTCGCTGACGCGTCTGCGTCAAATGTGCGTTGGGAAGAAAATAAGATTGAACAGAGAGTCACGCGAAAGTGTGGCTGGAGGCGTGCCTTTGGCACAATTTGACCCACGCGACCGCGTCGATGATGCGTCCGCATCATGTGGGAAAAATGCCTCCCACGCGTTCGCGTCACCCACGCGAATGTGTGCCCTAAAAATCGACGTAAAAAGGGTGTATGGCAGCAAGTTGTGATGGAGTGGGGCTGGAACCGTGCTAGAAGCACAAGCCCTACCACGCGAACGCGTGCCCCACGCGTCCACGCAGTTTTTTAAAACAAGGCCAACCACGCAATCGCGTCCCCCACGCAACCGAGTCATCCTAAAATTTGGCAATATGAGTTTCAAACAGAGAGTTGTGCGACCGCAAGGCTGCCCTCACGCTAATGGCACAATTCGATCCACGCGACCGCGTAGATAACGCGTCCGCGTCATTTCATAGAAGCACTATTCGCGCGAACGCGTCGCTCACGCGTCCGCTTCACAAGCGGCGCACAGCTTATCCAAATCAGCCAAATATCTTCTCTTTTCTTCTCCAAATCTAAATCTTTTCTTTCCCTTCTTATTTCTTTCTTCCTCCTTTCTTACTTTCTTTTTCTTTTCCATTGGTGTTAAAATTCTCTTCTTTAACTATTGCATCTTTTCTTAAATTATTCTGGTGCTTCATGACTTGTTTTATTCTAATTGGGTATTATTATTCATAAGTCAATGCTAATTTTTATAATACTGATATTTCTTTTGCATTGATATGCACTTACACTATCTTGCATTATCCACACTGTCTTCCCCATTGTTGCAACTTTTGCACTATTGATATGCCATTTGCTTTTACTATTTTCTCACTTGCATGTTGTAGCTACCATGTAATTGAGACCTTTATTATTTGGCATTAACCAACCCATATTTTATTTATTTTCTTATCTTTATTTCTGGGTTACTTTTCTTCCTTTTCCTCTTCTTTCAGGATGGCCACCGAGAAAGGGAAAATGAAGAACTTCTATATGGGGAGACAGGCAAGTCAATCTGCACAATCTATAGAGAAAGGCATCAATTGGAGCAGCCCATCCACTTGTACATCTTAGCATGCACCGAGGACGGTGCAATCTTTAAGTGTGGGGAGGTCGATACCGATCTCCATGGGTTAGTTATTCTCTTCTCAACACCAACGTCCTATTTTCTTTATTAGTTAATTGTTTGCATTTAAATACTACTTGGTTGAAAAATAATAAGTTTCTTTTTAAGACCCTATTTTTGAAAAATTTCACTAATTTAAATTAAAAATTAAAATTTTCTATATGTTAAATTTGTTTGAAGTTGTATTTGGAACATAGTTTTTGAGCCAAAGAACATACAACCTGTGAGATTTTGAGCTTATTTACATGGTTATATTATTTAACTATAAATATTTTTATTCTTGTGTGTTTTCTTCTCTATGATTGTAATCTTTATTTTGTTCCAATATATATGTCCAATATATAGTGTATTTATATGCTTGCATATGATTGAGGCTATTACTTGTTTTTGCTCACTTATCCCAAATAAGCCTACCCTTTTATGTCACCCATGTTAGCCACTTTGAGCCTTTTAATCCCTATTTGTTCTATATTTTACCACATCACTAGCCTTAAGTAGAAAAATAAATTAAATATCCCAATTGAATCTTTAGTTAGCTTAAGATAGAAGTTGTGCATCAAATAAGTGTGGGAAAACTGTGAGAACATGGGTTAATAATGGAATGTATCATGTTTCTAATTTATTTGAATATTGGAAATTTGGGAACCTACTCATGAAAAACCAAAAAAAAATGGAAAATCCATGTGCATTGATAAGTTGTTTAAAAAAATTCAATAAATAAGTAAGTGAATAAGGGGATAAAATTACGCCAATGTTAAGCTTTGATAAAGATCAATGCACATGTGATAAAGAAATATCACAAATTTGGTACATGAGTATGTGATACAAAAGTAGAAATTATGGGTAGCTAGGCATGATTTTAGATGTTATATAGAATGTATGTATGTTAGGTGATAGCTCAGGTTACTTAAAGATTCAATTTATAGCTCACTTAGCTATACATATATCCTCACCCTTGCCTTAACCCCATTACAACCTTGAAAAGACCTCATGATGTGTGCATTGGTACATTAAATATTTGTTGATTGGTTAGATAAAGAATAAAGTTTAGAAAGCATGACTAGAGAAGAGTAGAGTGGATTACCCTAGACACTTGAGAAAGCAGAGTGATATACACTATCAGTGAGGGTTCAATGCTTGATTCTATGTTTCCTGCTTTCATGAGCTATCTTCTTACAAGTTTACTTGTCTTTTATTGTGTAATTTGAATTAGTGGAATTTGATTCATATTTGTCTTGGAGAACTTATTTACTTTTAACCAAGTAGGTAGAAACATTTTGCATGTAGTTGCATTCACATAGATAGGTTACATTGCATACTCTCTATCATTCCTCTCCACTCCTTTATAGCTTCTCTTGAGCTTAGCATGAGGGCATGCTAATGTTTAAGTGTGGGGAGGTTGATAAACCACTATTTTATGGTTTATCTTGTGCTTAATTGAGTGGATTTTATCAATCTCTCATACACTTGTTCATACAAAATGCATGGGTTTACATTCTCCTTCCTGATTTTGTGCTATGATTGAAAACATGCTTCTTTGGCTTTTATTTTCTTTTATTTAAATTCTCTCTTATTATCATTCGATACCTTGATATGTGTGTTAAGTGATTTCAGAGATTACAGGACAAGAATGGCTTAGAGGATGGAAAGGGAGCATGGAAAAGTGGAAGGAATACAAGAAGTTGAAGAAATTGCTAAGCTGTCTAGTCTGACCTCTTCACACTCAAATGGTCATAACTTGAGTTATAGAGGTCCAAATGATGCGGTTCCAGTTGCATTGGAAAGCTAACATCTGGAGCTTTGATTTGATATATAATTTATTATAGTAGCCGTATAGCTAGGTGACGCGAATGCGTGCTCCACGCGAATGCGTCGCAGTGACGAAATTCAGCGTGGCAGATTTCGCAATCAGCGAATCCTGGGCTGTTTCCGGCCCAGTTTCAAGCCCAGAAAACACAGATTAAAGGCTGCAAAGTGGAGGAATGAAGAAAGACGACTCATAATTCACTTTTCATAATTTAGATGTAGTTTTTAGAGAGAGAGAGGTTCTCTCCTCTCTCTTAGGATTTAGGATTAGGATTCCTCTTAAAGGATTTAGGATTTCTTCTTCTCAATTTCCAGGTTCAATGTTTCTTTTATTTATTTTTCCAATTTAATTTATGAACTTTTTCATGTTAGAATTGATATCTTCATTTAATATAATTTGAGGTATTTTAGAATTATGATTGCTTTCTTTTATTTATATAAATAATTTAGATTTTTCTCTTTTGACTTTGGTTGAGTCATTGGAGACACCTGAGTTATCAAACTCATTGTTGATTGAAAATTGGAATTCTTCAAGAATTAATTCGAGTTCCAATAACTCTAGCCTTTTCCAAGGAAAGACTATGACCTGAGGAATCAAATCAATTCATCCACTTAACTTACCTTCATAGTTAGAGGTTAACAAATTGGGAGAAAAATCCAATTCTCATCACAATTGATAAGGATAACTAGGATAGAACTTCCAGTTCTCATACCTTGCTAAGAGCTTTATCAGTTATTATTTTAACTACTTGTTATTTTACATTACTTGTTCAACCCTTTTGAAAACCCAAAAATATACCTTTGCATAACCAATAATAAGAACACCTCCCTGCAATTCCTTGAGAAGACGACCCGAGGTTTAAATACTTCGGTTATCAATTTCAAAGGGGTTTGTTACTTGTGACAACCAAAACTTTTGTACGAAAGGATTTTCTGTTGGTTTAGAAGCTATACTTACAACGCGATTATATTTGTGAATTTCTTTACCGATAGGAAATCCGATCGTCAAAATGGCGCCGTTGCAATAGAACGACAACGAAAAACCAAATAGTGCACAATGACTATACCAATTATATCAATCAAGTTTCAAACAACATTTAAGACATTATATAGCAATTTTGTTTCTGAATAATAATAAATAAATAAAATTAAATAATCATGAAAAGTCTGTTATCAACTTTCGAAGGTGCTAATAAAGGAGACAAACTCTGTGGTGTTAAAGATGACATGGCAACAATTTTTCATCCCCAACAAACATTTGTCTAAGTAAAATGAGAAATTAATGTAACCTTGATTAAATCAAAGCAAATCGAGCATTAGAGAAGTTGTTAAATAGAAACATTTGTGATGTAAATATCTATCGTATTAAATTTTTCCTAAACCAGTCATGTCCAGTTTTGAGGCCGTAAACCAAAGATTGGGGGTAAGACTCATTAAAAATTGGATTTGGATCCTCTAAAGTTTGAATTTTACTTTAGAGAGTAAAGTGTAATCTCTCACCATTGATTTCATATGTGGGACCAAGAATAAATATGAAAGAGAAAATATTCAAGTGTAAAAGATCACACTTTACTCTCTAAAGTAAAATTCAAACTTTAGAGAATCCAAATCCTTAAAAATTGATACTTATTCAACCTTTCTATAGCAACAACTTTTTCAGGTATCTCTAATTAATTTTGTAAATGTTGCAAACGTCTGAATGGTACGTAACAGGTCTATCTTGCATGTAAAGAAGTAGATCATCAATAACCAAAGGAAGAAAAATTCAGTATCATAACATTTGGGTAGGGGTCGCCATGGTTTGGATTTTCAAAAATCCAAACAAGATCCACTTTAGAACCAATTTTATGGTTCATGATACCAAACTGGAACTGGATTAAAAAGAGACACCGATTTAAAACGGGTTTGAAGAAACAAAAACCTATTTCATAGCGGAGAATATAGGCAAATTCATTTTTTCTTTTACTTATCTTCAAAATAGACTTGATAATAACTTATATTTTAAATGAGTTTGGTCGACTATATAATAACAGATTTCACTTAAGTATAATTGTAAACTCATTATCTCCACTCTTCTTCTTTTTAAATTTTGGGTGCCAACAATAGTCGTCTGTGGATTTCATCAATTTCCAACTACATATTCATCCAGGTACCACTATTTTCAATGTTAGACACTAATCTCCTTTCCAATTGTTAAAATCAAGTTTTCATTGTACTTAATTTTTCAAGTAATTCAAAATCTCAGTACTAGAGTTATTTAACTAATTTTTTTCATTCGTATGACAATATTGCTTGTTTTATCCTATTAGCTCCAGTTTCGTCTTTAAGAGTAGTTGCTATGCTTCAAACTAAATCTTTAAACTCTATCCCTCGAAACTCGTTAGTTATTAAGTGCTTCACCTAATTTTTTAAATAGGTTTCTAAAATCTCTCCTACACAATAAGAAAACTCCAAATGTATTTAAATTTATCGTATCGTGTCAAAGTTTTTATTGCCAAAAAGTTTTAACATGGAAAGCTTTATTGCAATAATGCTAGTCGGTGTGCAGGTCCTCAGAGAGCTAATTAGTACAAACATTCAATTAAAAAGAAATACAACATAGCAACAACACAACAAAGAATCAAAAGAACATTTAAAACACAGCAACAACACAACACCTATAAGAATATTGAAAACAAAGCATCAAAGAAAGAAATATCTAACAATCAGCATTCTCGGGTGCTCTAAATTAAATGTGTATGCATAAATTGCCAAAGGGCAAGTTTCACTTGGAAACTGAAGAACACCCAAACGAAGGAAACTTCAATAACAGCTTAAATCCAAATTCACAATCTCTTTAAATTTAAGCAGCAAGCAACTTGAGAACTAAAGCAAGCTTAACAAGGTTCAGCAATGAACTAAAGCAGTATTTTTTAGAAAGATTAACTAAGAAAAATCAACAAATCATACAATGAATCAATCCAAAATAAAAAAAAACTATAATACACAACAGAAGCAGATTTAACTAATGATTTAAAATTTCAATCTCAGTAGCACTGACAGAATTCAAAAATTGAACAAATATGCAAGGAAAGAGAGATAAGATTGCAGATTATTACTTCAAATTAGATTTTTACCTAAGGTTAGTGAAAGACAGATAAGACTGCAGATTTGGCGGCGACGGGAACAGTGGCTGGGGTGGAACGGTCGAACATAGCTGGCGCCGGCAGGAAGACACTCACGACGGCAACTGGCTCTGGCGGTGGTTGCGATGTTGATGGCTGTCACTGTCGATGACAACGATCACAGATGCGGCATTCACGATGAGCTAATAGAAGGTGAATACAAGACTGGCGGCGGCTACGGGTGACGATGGTTGGTGGGGATTCACGACGAGCATATACGGTGAGGAAGAGAAGAATGGCGGCGGCTGGGGAGCTGACAGTGGCTAGTGGGGCGTTGCCTGGGGGCTAATGTTGGCGGCGGTCTCTTGTCCCCTAGTTTAAGCAAACTAGGGATTTTGTTTTCTACGTGAGAGTGAGATAGATGGGAGAGAGGGTCGGGTGTTTTAGGGGGTGTGGTTTTCAATTTTTTTTAGAGAACCGGTCTTTTGATAAACCCGACCAGTTCAGTCAATTCACCTAATTATCTTATATTATTGGTATATAATATAATCATCTTAACTTAATTTTTGTGATAAAACTTTTTGGAAAAATTTTGATGAATTTCATAAATTTTTTGGACATTATTTTATATTTACTAACTATTTTACATCTTTTTGATACACATTTCAGACTATTTTTTTGGCATCATTGACCTATAAACATAAGGTGCGTAATTATTTATGTGTTTTTGTTGTATTATTTGGAGTATTTTAGAGTTATTATTTTTCTTTTTTGTTTGTCGTAATACTTTTCTCGATGTGTGTTATAATTATTTATTTTTATGAAATGGTCATTTATTAATGAATATCGATATTATTTGACATATTGAATTAATGTTCAGCTTATTCAGTTTCTAATTATACCTGTTAATTCTTTATTATAAAAATTGTAAGACTTAATTAAAATAGTTTGGCTCAACTTTTTAGGTCTGTGATGTGTTCCTCCGTTGAGTACTAATTAGTAGTCATTGTATTGATGATTTGTAATTTATCCCAGAAAAATTTATAGTTTGTTTACATCAGTTTCTATCACCCTAATATTAATACCAAACTAGTGTATGTTCCCGTACATATTGTACGGGATAATTTATAAAAAAATAATTTTTTTTATTAAAAGAGTTTAAACACAAAATATTATTATAATTAATATTATAAAAATCTTCAAACACATTTAAAGTAACAATATATGAATATTTCGTAATTTATCTACTAAATGCAGTAGTACTGGAGAAAATGAAATCATATTTTTATAATTATCTTTAAAGATAACTAAAAAATTAAAAATAAATACACAACACAAACTAGAACATTAATGGTAAAATATAAACTATAAAAGTTATTTAAATTAAAAAAGAACATGCACGTGATGAATTATAAAAAAGTTATATATGAAAAGTAAAAATAAATTATCAAGTAAAAAATAAAATAAAGAGAAGAATTAAGATAAGTCAAATAAGGTAAAATAAATACTATGTGAAGTAAATAAAAAATGTATTGTAATAGAAGATTAATATAACTAATGAACTTAGTTAAAATTAAAGTTGAGTACCTTAATTGATTGTTGACATAGCCAGACCTTCGAAATAGTTGCCCCTAATGATGTTGTCGGCTTGCAATTTCTCTTGAGGCTTATTTTTTTATTTTGAATTTATCCTTCTTAAGTCACCAAAAAGAAATTATTAACAAATATATGAAATTATATATTATCCAAATAATTAGGTTTAAAATTTTAAAAATTTAAATTATATTTATTTAAATTTTAAATATTTAAATTATAATTATTTAAATTTTACATAACTTGAGTAAAATATGTTATTATTAATAAAAATTTGAGAGACTAATTTAAATATATATATATATATATATATATATATATATATTAGCAATTTAAAATATTATTTAAATATATGTACTAAATATTCGAATGACTTACTTAAAGTAAAAAATTAAAGTTTAACTAGAATATAAATTCTATTTAATTCAAATTATATTATATTAGATCAAAATAATTTGAAAAATAAATTTAAAATAGCACAGTACAAATCAATCATTTGCATAAAATTAAATTAGGTGGAAAAGTTTAAACCAAATTAATATTATCCAAATCGTTTAAAATTATATCATTTTTACATTTTGAATAAGTTCAAAATGAACTACAAAATATATCCAAATTGGCGTACATTTCATCGTCGTTGTATACCTGTAATTATGTGCGTTTTTTGGTGTACAATAGATATGGACAAAACCTGGATTCTTAAGCCACGAGATAGCATAGAATATAGACGAGGACTTAATAAGTTCCTAGACTTTGCATTTGCGCATGTATCGTCGGATAACATGATAAAGTGTCTATGCCCTCAACGTGGGTTTCAATTTATGCAAACAAGAGAGAATGCATACGACCACCTGTTGATAAAGCCTTTTCCCCTGGATATATTTTGTGGTTGCATCATGGTGAAAAACCAGCTGAGGAGAGATCTACTTGCACACCGATACTTGAGAAAGTTACAACTGAGGTGAATCCATATCTTCAAATAGTGCATGAGGCATTTAACTTCACAATGCTTCCTGGAGGTGAGGAGACCACAACAGGGGATCCTGTAGAAGACGATGATCTGGAGTTGCCGTACTTGTACGATGGTCCAAGTCGCGAGGCACAAGATTTTGCCGATCTTCTTGCGGATGGAGCGGAGGAATTATATCCCGGCTGCTCGAAATACTCAAAGTTGTCTTATCTGGTGAAATTTTATCACATTAAGTGTATGTGCGGGGTGAGTGGCAAGGCTATGTCGATGATCTTGGACTTATTGTGGGATGCATTCGAGAAAGCCAAACTCCCATCCACTTTCTATGAAGCGAAGAAAACTATACGAAAGTTGGGGATTGAATACAAAAAGGTTGATGCATGCCCGAATGACTGCATATTGTATCGGGGTGATGATGAAGACACGACCAAATGCAAGTAGTGTGGGACTTCACGATGGAAGCAAAAAACGCGAAAGGATTCCGTTACGAAACTCAAAATACCGGTCAAGAAGAACGGAAAGCCTCTCCCAGCAAAAACTTTCCGTTACTTTCCTCTTATACCACGACTGCAACGGTTATTCATGTGTAGCAAGACTTCAATTGACATGGTATGGCATAAAGAGTCTGATAATAATGATGGGTACTTGAGGCATCCAAGGGACGCTGAAGCATGGAAAGAATTTGATGCAAAGTATCCATGTTTTTCCTACGATCCGCGCAATGTTCGTTTAGCTTTAGCTAGTGACGGATTTAATCCTTTCAAAAATATGAGTACAAAGTATTCCATTTGGCCTGTGATTCTTATTCCGTACAATCTTCCTCCATGGCTTTGCATGAAACAAACATCTTTTATCATATCTATGATTATTCCCGGTCCTAAAATGCCGAGTAATGACATAGATGTATATTTGGAGCCCTTGGTGGATGAGTTGAAGCAATTGTGGGATGGTGTTGAAACTTATGATGCTAATAAGAGGACCACTTTCAAGATGCGTGCGGCGCTAATGTGGACTATTAGTGATTTTCCGGAGTTGGGAAATTTATCTGGATGGAACACGTACAGTGGGTTAGCATGTCTGACTTGTAATGTGGACGCTAAGCCTCAGCGACTGACATTCAGTCAAAAATGATGTTACATGGGCCATCGCCGCTTCTTGACTCAGAGCCATAAATATAGACTAGACCGTAGTCAATTTGATGGACAAGCTGAAAGCAGGGATCCACCGAAGAAGTATTATAGAACAGATGTCTTAAGTCAGCAGTGTAACATGCAAGTATCGTTTGGGAAGACCTCAACTCTGACAGCCAAAAGAAGACGCATTGGTGAAGATGTAGATCAAGATGACTCGTATTGGAAAAAGAGGAGTGTGTTCTTTGATCTCTCGTACTGGAAGGATCATATATTGCGTCATAACCTTGACGTGATGCACATAGAGAAAAATATTTGTGACAATGTGGTCTTCACTATCTTAAATGATAGTGTCAAATCAAAAGATAATCTTAAAGCTCGCAAAGATTTACAAAGCATGGGCATAAGGCCTGAATTGTGGCCGGACGAAGGTGGTAAATATTCTTCAGCAATCTTCACAATATCGAATCCACAGAAGGATGTATTCCTGAAGACTCTACAGAACGTGGTCTTTTCAGATGGTAACTCAAGCAATATTGCTCGTTGTGTTGACATCCGGCAGCGCAAGTTGTATGGGTTGAAGAGTCACGACTGCCACATTCTAATTGAACAATTATTTCCAATTTTGGTGAAGAATGCATTGCCGAGTCCGGTATCGACTGTGATTGCGAATCTGTCCTCATTTTTCCGAGAACTCTGTGGAAAGGCTGTAAATCCTATGCAGCTTGGTGCCCTTCAGAATCATGTTGTGCAAACTTTGTGTCAGATGGAAATGATTTTTCCTCCATCCTTCTTCACTGTCATGGTTCACCTTACGATGCATCTCGTTGATGAACTGAAACTTGGTGGCCCGGTACTTTATCGGTGGATGTATCCAATAGAAAGGTTAGCTTTCGACTAAACACATTTAAGACCTTTTTTTTCAATTTCGTTACGTATTTACTAAGCATTATGTCGTATTTATGTAAAAGGTACTTAGGACGATTGAAGCAATATGTGCGTAACAGGGCACAAGCAGAAGGCTCAATTGCGGAGGGCTATTTATCCGAGGAGATTTTGATATTCTGCTCCAGATATTTGAATAATATTGAGACTAGAATCAACCGACCAGCGCGAGTTGACGATCAACCTGTTGATATTACAATCAATACAGGAAGTACTATGTTTCCAGAAATGGGAAAAGCTTTAGGGGCTGTTTCACATTTTGTACTGACCCTAATGGAAAGAGATCAGGCACATCGTCATGTGCTAGTCAATTGTGAGGCCGTCGCTCCATTTATTGAGTAAGTATGCACATATAACCCATTTCAAACACTCGGTCATTGGACTAATTTCTTGTTATGTCGTAAAGTACATTTAGGGCAGAAACCAAGCAAAAATTATGGGATCAAACAAGGTTGCAATCTAAGATAGACTGTGTTGTGCATGCAGAATTTTCTCGCCGGTTCAAGCGTGAGGTTCGTGAAAATTTAATCTGACCAACTTATTTGTGCCCTAGAATTATAAATTATGAATTCCATTGTTTGATATGAACAAACTATAATTTATGGTGCTAGGTTCGGATAGACAGTACTGTACATTCGAAAGAAATGAAGTTGCTGGCATGTGGTCCCATGCTTTAGGCAAGACGTTTTGGGGCGTACAACGTCAATGGGTACAAGTTTAGAACTATCACAAAGGAAGACGGGCTGAAAACACAAAATAGTGGAGTTTATGTCTCATCCAATATAAGAAGTTATGCCAGCATGCATGACAATAGAGTGGCTATTGGTAGTGTTCCATATTATGGAAAAATTGTGGACATAATCGAACTGAACTACAGCTACCATTTCACAGTGGTTTTGTTCAGATGTATTTGGGCTGATACAACTACGGGCAGAGGAATCAAACAAGACCATCTGGGCCTTACCAACGTTAATTTCACTCGTCCAATTCACATCGGTGATCGAGAAGAGGATGAACCTTACATATTGGCATCAGAAGCTCATCTCGTGTACTATTGATGAGCGGATAATTTGTATACTTTTTGGCATTGTTTTTAGTATGTTTTTGATATCTTTTAGTTAGATTTTAGTACATTTTTATTAGTTTTTATTTAAAATTCACTTTTCTGGACTTTACTATGAGTTTGTGTGTTTTTCTGTGATTTCAGGTATTTTCTGGCTGAAATTGAGGGACCTGAGCAAAAATCTGATTCAGAGACCAAAAAGGACTGCAGATGCTGTTGGATTCTGACCTCCCTGCACTCGAAGTGGATTTTCTGGAGCTACAGAAGCCCAATTGGCGCGCTCTCAACGGCGTTGGAAAGTAGACATCCAGGGCTTTCCAGCAATATATAATAGTCCATACTTTGTCCAAGATTTGATGGCCCAAACCCGCGAAGCAATCCGGCCTCAGGAATTCCAGCGTTAAACGCCGGAACAGGAATAAAAGTTGGAGTTAAACGCCCAAACTGGCATGGGAGCTGGCGTTTAACTCCAGAAAAGGTCTCTACACGAATTTCCTTGATTGCTCAGCCCAAGCACACACCAAGTGGGCCCGGAAGTGGATTTTTATGTCATTTACTCATTTCTGTACACCTTAGGTTACTAGTTTACTATTAATAGGACCTTTTACTATTGTATTAGTAGACTTTGGTAGCTATCTTCACTTTTATGCTATCTTAGATCTTTGGGAGGCTGGCCATTCGGCCATGCCTGGACCTTATGCTTATGTATTTTCAACGGTGGAGTTTCTACACACCATAGATTAAGGGTGTGAAGCTCTGCTGTACCTCGAGTATTAATGCAATTACTATTGTTCTTCTATTCAATTCCGCTTGTTCTTTTACCAAGATATCACTTGTTCTTCAACATGATGATGGTGATGATTGACGCCCATCACCACTCTCACCTATGAACAAGGTGACTGACAACCATTCTTGTTCTACAAGCATTCGAGGCTTAGTGAATATCTCTTGGATTCTTCGGAGTCTTCGTGGTATAGGCAGGACCTGATGGCAGCATTCAAGAGAATCCGGAAGGTCTAACCTTGTCTGTGGTGTTCTGAGTAGGATTCAATGATTGAATGACTGTGACGTGCTTCAAACCCTGAGGGCGGGGCGTTAGTGATAACGCAAAAGAATCACTGGATTCTATTCCGCGCCTGATTGAGAACCGACAGATGAATTCCGCTATGCCGTGACAGGACATATGCAATCGCTTTCACTGAGAGGATGGGAGGTAGCTGCTGACAACAGTGAGACCCTACACGAGCTTGCCATGGAAAGGAGTAAGAAGGATTGGATGAAGGCTGTAGGAAAGCAGAGAGACGGAAGGGAAGGCATCTTCATACACTTGTCTGAAGCTCTTACACCAATGATATACATAAGTATCACTATCTTTATCTTTTATGTTATTTTCGTTCATCATCATCATATACATTTGAGTTTGCCTGACTAAGATTTACAAGATGACCATAGCTTGCTTCAATACTAACAATCTCCGTGGGATCGACCCTTACTCACGTAAGGTTTATTACTTGGACGACCCAGTGCACTTGCTGGTTAGTTGTGCGAAGTTGTGTAATGCCATGGTATTGAGCGCACCAAGTTTTTGGAGCCATTACCAGGGATTATGAGAGTTGTGAAAAAGTATAGTTCACAATTTCGCCGACCAAGTTTTTGGCGCCGTTGCCGGGGATTGTTCAAGTTTTGAGCAAGCTTTTGGTAACATCAGTGCCAAGATCCGGCAACAACATCAAGTTTTGGTGTTATTGCCCGGGATTGTTTAGGCTGGACAACTGACGGTTCATCTTGTTGCTTAGATTAGGTATTTTTTTTCGAAATTCTTGAAGGTGAATTCTAGAGTTTCATGATGATTTGTTGAAATCTGGCTGGCTGAGAAGCCATGTCTAATCTGATTGGACCGAGGTTTCAACTTATCACCACAAGAGCTTGTTGATTTCGTATCAATCTTGCTGTTGGAGCAGTGATTTGCTAAGGCTTGGCTGACCTTGGTCATGTCTAGTGTTTTGGACCGAAGCTTTCTTTGAAAGCTTGGCTGGCTGTGAAGCCATGTCTAATTCCTGGACCGGAGCCTTAGACTAGCATTGCACTGATTCCTGGAATTCTCATTAAGAATTTTGATACTTTTTTTCACTTAATTTTCGAAAAATACAAAAAAAATTTACAAAACCAAAAAGACCAAAAATATTTGATGTTTCTTGCATAAGTTTAGTGTCTCATCTTAAGTTTGGTGTCAAATGCATGTTTTTGTTATAATTTTCGAATCCATGCATATATTTCTTTGTTTTGATCTTTGAATTCTATTGACTTGAAGTATTTTGTGTGTCTCATATGCATTTTCATGTTGTTAGTGCCAGTAGTACACAAACTGCTAAGTTTGGTGTCTTGCATGCATTGTTAATTGATTCCTTTTGCATTTTGATTATCAAAAATCCAAAAATATTTTTAATTTGTGTCCTTTCAAGTCAATGATACAAAGAATTGAAGATTCAAAACATGCTGCAGAGGAATTATACAGAAAAAGCTGAGCATTCAAAAATGCCCAGTGAAGAAGGCAGACTGGCGTTTAAACGCCAGCCAGGGTACCTGGTTGGGCGTTTAACGCCCAAAAAGGGTGCATTTTGGGCGTTAAACGCCAGAATGTATACCATTCTGGGCGTTTAACGCCAGGATGGTGCAGGGGGAAGATTTTGTTTTCAAAATCAAATTTTTTTTAGTTTTTCAAAATCAAATCTTTTTCAAATCAAATCTTTTCAATCAAATGTTTTCAAAATCAATTTCTTTCCTTTTTAAAAGATACTTACTAACAATTAATGATTTGATTGAACATCACAAGATTGTTACCTTTTCTGTTGAGAAAGGTTTGAATGTTTCAAATCATATCTTTTCTTGTTAGGCAAGTCATTCTTTTTTAAAAATCATATCTTTTCAAATGGTTTTCAAATCATATCTTTTAAAAATGTTTTCAAATCATATCTTCTCAATCACATCTTTTTTTAAACTCATAACCTTTCAATTAAATCTTTTTAACCACATCTTTTTCAAAACAGTTTTCAATCAAATCTTTTTAATTTCTAATTTCAAATTCTTTTTCAAAAATCACTTAATTTCTTTTCCACTTTTATTTTCGAAAATTAATTAATGTTTTTCAAAATAATTTCAAAATTTTTCACTTGATTTTCGAAAATAAACTTCCCTCCTTCCCACATCCTTCTATTTATGGAGTGCCACTCCTTCTCAATGCACAATTCGAACCTTATCTAACTAAAGTTCGAATTTATCTTCTCCTTCTTCTTTCTATTTCTCTTTTCCTCTGACACTTAAAGGAATCTCTATACTGTGACATAGAGGATTCCACATTTTCTTGTTCCCTTCTCTTTCATATGAGCAGGAGCAAGGACAAAGGCATTCTTGTTGAAGCTGATCCTGAACCTGAAAGGACTTTGAAGAGAAAGCTAAGAGAAGCCAAAGCACAACTCTCTTTAGAGGACCTGACCGAATTCTTCAAGGAAGAAAACATGGCAGCAGAAAACAACAACAATGCAAACAATGCAAGGAAGGTGCTGGGTGACTTTACTGCACCTACTCCTGATTTTTATGGGAGAAGCATCTCTATCCCTACCATTGGAGCAAACAACTTTGAGCTTAAGCCTCAATTAGTTTCTCTAATGCAACAGAATTGCAAGTTCCATGGACTTCCAATGGAAGATCCTCATCAGTTTTTAGCTGAATTCTTGCAAATCTGTGACACAGTCAAGACTAATGGGGTTGACCCTGAAGTCTATAGACTGATGCTATTCCCTTTTGCTGTAAGAGACAGAGCTAGAATATGGTTGGACTCTCAACCTAAAGAAAGCCTGGACTCATGGGAAAAGCTAGTCAATGCCTTCTTGGCAAAGTTCTTTCCACCACAAAGATGGAGTAAGCTTAGAGTGGAAGTCCAAACCTTCAGACAGAAGGATGGAGAATCCCTCTATGAAGCTTGGGAAAGATACAAACAATTAATCAGAAAATGTCCTTCTGACATGCTTTCTGAATGGAGCATCATAGGTATTTTCTATGATGGTCTCTCTGAACTATCTAAGATGTCCTTGGATAGCTCTGCAGGAGGATCTCTTCATCTGAAGAAGACGCCTACTGAAGCTCAAGAACTGATTGAAATGGTTGCAAATAACCAATTCATGTACACTTCTGAAAGAAATCCTGTGAACAATGGGACTAGTCAGAAGAAAGGAGTTCTTGAGATTGACACTCTGAATGCCATTTTGGCCCAGAATAAAATATTGACTCAACAAGTCAATTTGATTTCTCAAAGTCTGTCTGGAATGCAAAATGCACCAAACAGTACTAAGGAAGCTTCATCTGAGGAAGAAGCTTATGATCCTGAGAACCCTTCCATGGAAGAGGTAAATTACCTAGGAGAACCCTATGGTAACACCTATAATTCTTCATGGAGAAATCACCCAAATCTTTCATGGAAGAATCACGAGAGACCTCAACAAGGTTTCAATAACAATGGTGGAAGAAACAGGTTTAACAATGGCAAGCCTTTTCCATCATCTTCTCAGCAACAGACAGAGAGCTCTAAGCAGAATAATTCTGACTTAGCAACCATGGTCTCTGATCTGATCAAAACCACTCAAAGTTTCATGACTGAAACTAGATCTTCCATTAGGAATTTGGAAGGACAAGTGGGTCAGCTGAGCAAGAAAATTACTGAACTTCCTCCAAGCACTCTCCCAAGTAACACTGAAGAAAATCCAAAAGGAGAGTGCAAAGCCATAAACATGGCCGAATTCTGGGAGGAAGAAGAGGCAGTGAACGCCACTGAGGAAGGCCTCACTGGACGTCCACTGGCCTCTAATGAGTTCCCCAATGAGGAACCTTGGGAATCTGAGGCTCAGACTGAGACCATAGAGATTCCCTTGGACTTGCTACTGCCTTTCATGAGCTCTGATGAGTATTCTTCCTCTGAAGAGGATGAGTATGTCACTGAAGAGCAAGTTGCTAAATACCTTGGAGCAATCATGAAGCTAAATGACAAGTTATTTGGAAATGAGACTTGGGAAGATGAACCTCCCTTGCTCACCAAAGAACTGGATGACTTGTCTAGGCAGAAACTGCCTCAAAAGAGGCAGGATCCTGGGAAGTTTTCTATACCTTGTACCATAGGCACCATGACCTTCAAGAAGGCCTTGTGTGACTTAGGGTCAAGTGTAAACCTCATGCCCCTCTCTGTAATGGAGAAATTAGGGATCTTTGAGGTGCAAGCTGCAAAAATCTCACTAGAAATGGCAGACAACTCAAGAAAACAAGCCCATGGACTTGTAGAGGATGTTCTGGTTAAGGTTGAAAACCATTACATTCCTACTGATTTCATAGTCCTAGAGACTGGGAAGTGCATGGATGAATCCATCATCCTTGGCAGACCATTCCTAGCCACAGCAAAGGCTGTGATTGATGTTGATAGAGGAGAGTTGATCATTCAAGTGAATGAAGAATCCATGGTGTTTAAGGCCCAAGGATATCCCTCTATCATCATGGAGAAGAAGCATGAAGAGCTTCTCTCAAAACAGAGCCAAGCAGAGCCCCCACAGTCAAACTCTAAGTTTGGTGTTGGGAGGCCACAACCAAAATCTAAGTTTGGTGTTGAAACCCCACATTCAAACTCTAAGTTTGGTGTTGGGAGGTTTCAACAAGGTTCTGAGTGTTTCTGAGGCTCCATGGGAGTCCTCTGTCAAGCTAATGACACTAAAGAAGCGCTTGTTGGGAGGCAACCCAATGTTTTATAATTAATTATTTTCTTTTGTTATTTTATCTTTTTTGTAGGTTGATGATCATAAGAAGTCACAAAAACAATGAAAAAAGCAAAAACAAAATGAAAAACAGGAAGAAAAACAGCACACCCTGGAGGAAGATGCTGCTGGCGTTCAAACGCCAGTCAGCCTAGCAGTTGGGCGTTTAACGCCCAGTCTGGCACCTTTCTGGGCGTTTAACGCCAGAAAAGGGCACCAGACTGGCGTTAAACGCCAGTAAAGGGCAACAACCTGGCGTTAAACACCAGGAATGGGCACCAGCCTGGCGTTTAACGCCAGAAATGGGTCAAAACGTGGATTTTGATGCCATTTGGTGCAGGGATGACTTTTCCTTGACACTACAGGATCTGTGGACCCCACAGGACCCTACCATCACTCTCTCTCTTCTTCCCCCATTCACCAATCACCTCAACACCTCTTCCCCAAAAACCCCTCACCTATCAAATCCCATCTTTCTCTTCACCACTCACATCCATCCTTCATAAAACCCCACCAACCTCACCCTTCAAATTCAAACCACTTTCCTCCCAAACCCACCCTCAAATGGCCGAACATTTACCCCCCTCTCTCCTATAAATACCCTTCTTCAACCCTTCATTTTCACACAACCTAAAGACCACTTCTTCCCCCTTTGGCCGAACACACTACCCTCCCCCTCTTCCTCATTTCTTCTTCTTCTACTCCTTTCTTTCTTCTTTTGCTCGAGGACGAGCAAACATTTTAAGTTTGGTGTGGTACAAGCGTTGCTTTTTCGTTTTTCCATAACCATTATGGCACCAAAGGCCGGAGAAACCTCTAAAAAGAGGAAAGGGAAAGCAAAAGCTTCCACCTCCGAGTCATGGGAGATGGATAGATTCCTCTCAAAGGTGCATCAAGACCACTTCTATGAAGTTGTGGCCTTGAAGAAGGTGATCCCCGAAGTCCCCTTTTTACTCAAAAAGGGTGAATATCCGGAGATCCGCCATGAGATCCAAAGAAGAGGTTGGGAAGTTCTCACCAACCCCATTCAACAAGTTGGAATCTTGATGGTTCAAGAGTTCTATGCCAATGCATGGATCACAAAGAACCATGACCAAAGTGTGAACCCGAATCCAAAGAATTATCTTACTATGGTTCGGGGGAAATACTTGGATTTTAGTCCGGAGAGTGTGAGGGTGGCGTTCAACTTGCCTATGATGCAAGGAGATGAGCATCCTTACACTAGAAGGGTCAACTTTGATCAAAGGTTGGACCAAGTCCTCACAGTCATATGTGAAGAGGGCGCACAATGGAGGCAAGACTCAAGAGGAAAGCCGGTTCAATTGAGAAGGCATGACCTCAAGCCCGTGGCTAGAGGATGATTAGAGTTCATACAACGCTCAATCATTCCCACTAGCAACCGGTCCGAAGTTACCATAGACCGGGCCATCATGATCCATAGCATCATGATTGGAGAGGAAATAGAGGTTCATGAGGTTATAGCTCAAGAACTCTATAAAGTGGCAGACAAGACCTCCACTGTGGCAAGGTTAGCCTTTCCTCACCTCATTTGTCACCTCTGTTATTCAGTTGGAGTTGACATAGAAGGAGATATCCCCATTGATGAGGACAAGCCCATCACCAAGAAAAGGATGGAATACACAAGAGACCCCTCTCATCAAGAAATCCCTGAGATTCCTCAAGGGATGAATTTTCCTCCACAAAACTATTGGGAGCAACTGAACACCTCCCTAGGAGAATTAAGTTCCAACATGGGACAACTAAGGGTGGAGCATCAAGAACACTCCATTCTCCTCCATGAAATTAGAGAAGATCAAAGAATCATGAGGGAGGAGCAACAAAGGCAAGGAAGAGACATTGAGGAGCTCAAGCACTCCATAGGACCTTCAAAAGCAAGGAAGAGCCGCCATCACTAAGGTGGACCCATTCCTTGATTTCCTTGTTCTTTATTCCTTTGTTTTTCGAATTTTATGCTTTATGTTATCCATGTTTGTGTCTCATGATCATTAGTGTCTTAGTATCTATGCCTTAAAGTTATGAATGTCCTATGAATCCATCACCTTTCTTGAATAAAAATGTGCTTAATTGAAAAAGGAAGAATTGCATGAATTTTGAATTTTATAATAGTTTAATTATTTTGATGTGGTGGCAATATTTTGTTCTCTGAATGTATGTGTAAACAGTGCATATGTATCTTGAATTTGTGGTTCATGAATGTTGGCTCTTGAAAGAATGATGAAAAAGGAGACATGTTACTGAGGATCTGAAAAATCAATAAAATGATTCTTGAAGCAAGAAAAAGCTATTCAAAAAAAAAAAAAAAAAAGGAGAAAAAAACCGAAAAAAAAAAAAATCGAAAAAAAAAAAGAAAGAAAAGAAAGAAAAAGAAAAGAAATAAAGTTGTGATCCAAGGCAAATAAGAGTGTGCTTAAGAACCCTGGACACCTCTAATTGGGGACTTTAGCAAAGCTGAGTCACAATCTGAAAAGGTTCACCCAATTATGTGTCTGTGGCATGTATGTATCCGGTGGTAATACTGGAAGACAGAGTGCTTTGGGCCACAGCCAAGACTCAATAAATAGCTATGTTCAAGAATCATCATACTTTACTAGGAGAATCATTAACACTATCTGGACTCTGAGTTCCTAAAGAAGCCAACCATTCTGAATTTCAAGGGATAGATTGAGATGCCAAAACTGTTCAGAGACAGAAGGTTAAAAGCCCCGCTCATCTAATTAATACTGATCTTCACAGATGTTTTTGGAATTCATTGCATATTCTCTTCTTTTGATCTTATTTGATTTTCAGTTGCTTGAGGACAAGCAACAATTTAAGTTTGGTGTTGTGATGAGCGGATAATTTGTATACTTTTTGGCATTGTTTTTAGTATGTTTTGATATCTTTTAGTTAGATTTTAGTACATTTTTATTAGTTTTTATTTAAAATTCACTTTTCTGGACTTTACTATGAGTTTGTGTGTTTTTCTGTGATTTCAGGTATTTTCTGGCTGAAATTGAGGGACCTGAGCAAAAATCTGATTCAGAGACCAAAAAGGACTGCAGATGCTGTTGGATTCTGACCTCCCTGCACTCGAAGTGGATTTTCTGGAGCTACAGAAGCCCAATTGGCGCGCTCTCAACGGCGTTGGAAAGTAGACATCCAGGGCTTTCCAGCAATATATAATAGTCCATACTTTGTCCAAGATTTGATGGCCCAAACCCGCGAAGCAATCCGGCCTCAGGAATTCCAGCGTTAAACGCCGGAACAGGAATAAAAGTTGGAGTTAAACGCCCAAACTGGCATGGGAGCTGGCGTTTAACTCTAGAAAAGGTCTCTACACGAATTTCCTTGATTGCTCAGCCCAAGCACACACCAAGTCGGCCCGGAAGTGGATTTTTATGTCATTTACTCATTTCTGTACACCTTAGGTTACTAGTTTACTATTAATAGGACCTTTTACTATTGTATTAGTAGACTTTGGTAGCTATCTTCACTTTTATGCTATCTTAGATCTTTGGGAGGCTGGCCATTCGGCCATGCCTGGACCTTATGCTTATGTATTTTCAACGGTGGAGTTTCTACACACCATAGATTAAGGGTGTGAAGCTCTGCTGTACCTCGAGTATTAATGCAATTACTATTGTTCTTCTATTCAATTCCGCTTGTTCTTTTACCAAGATATCACTTGTTCTTCAACATGATGATGGTGATGATTGACGCCCATCACCACTCTCACCTATGAACAAGGTGACTGACAACCATTCTTGTTCTACAAGCATTCGAGGCTTAGTGAATATCTCTTGGATTCTTCGGAGTCTTCGTGGTATAGGCAGGACCTGATGGCAGCATTCAAGAGAATCCGGAAGGTCTAACCTTGTCTGTGGTGTTCTGAGTAGGATTCAATGATTGAATGACTGTGACGTGCTTCAAACCCTGAGGGCGGGGCGTTAGTGATAACGCAAAAGAATCACTGGATTCTATTCCGCGCCTGATTGAGAACCGACAGATGAATTCCGCTATGCCATGACAGGACATATGCAATCGCTTTCACTGAGAGGATGGGAGGTAGCTGCTGACAACAGTGAGACCCTACACGAGCTTGCCATGGAAAGGAGTAAGAAGGATTGGATGAAGGCTGTAGGAAAGCAGAGAGACGGAAGGGAAGGCATCTTCATACACTTGTCTGAAGCTCTTACACCAATGATATACATAAGTATCACTATCTTTATCTTTTATGTTATTTTCGTTCATCATCATCATATACATTTGAGTTTGCCTGACTAAGATTTACAAGATGACCATAGCTTGCTTCAATACTAACAATCTCCGTGGGATCGACCCTTACTCACGTAAGGTTTATTACTTGGACGACCCAGTGCACTTGCTGGTTAGTTGTGCGAAGTTGTGTAATGCCATGGTATTGAGCGCACCAAGTTTTTGGAGCCATTACCAGGGATTATGAGAGTTGTGAAAAAGTATAGTTCACAATTTCGCCGACCAACTATGTATGTGATGAAGTAGATCAAGAATGGAGTGTAGTAGTTCATGTGAAACCACGAGACTTGTATGACATGGGAGGAGAGAATGAAGAAGTTGAAGCTACTTTTTCTCCACAGCCCGGGTTGAACATGTCAGCAGCAGGTGACATTAGTGATTTACAGTTGACAAGGGATGATGATATAGAAGACCCAACAGAAGATGTTTCTGATAACATCGATCATGTGGCATAGTGAAAATATGGCAAAACATGTACATCATTCATAGAATATCTGTGTGTGTCTAATAATTTTAACAGTGTTTTATGATATACGCAGTTTGCTGGTAACATTAGTATCTGTGTTTTCGTCTTTGAATTAAGTTTTCATTTCAAGTTAATTTTCATAAATACACCAGTTCCTTATTTTTTCCAACGATTTTTTGCTTTTCAAAGTTAGTTGTCAATTCTTTGTTGTTCTCATCATCATTGTTATTGTTCTTAACCTCTAATAAAGAAAATTATGACATCGAGTAAATTATCTTGAATTACAGTATTATTATCATTGACAAATATAGTTAATATAAAATGGTGTTGTAACAGGATAAATGAAAACGGAGGATTTTTCATCATGCTGTGCAGGCACAACATTCGCTAACGAAATGGCTATGGCCTCTCCATTCTCTTCATTGGAACATGCAATAACGGTTGCCAGAGATATATGGTCACGTAAGTTGAATGTTAGGTCTTGGTTGGAGGCTAAATCAGGACGATCTTGTTCTAATGAATACTTGGAAACGGCGAACGAAGCTACTGTACAGGTCTGTTCATTAGCCGTACCCTTAAACACTTGAGTTAAACATTATTTGAATGATAAGTATTTTAAGTTGCTATATGCTTACAACATTTAACCAGTGATAGTTGTTACGTTCATGCTAAAATTTTTTAGGAACTTCATGAATGGGGATTAAGATACGAGAAAAAATTTGGCTATGTTTTTGTGATATTTGTAGCTGGTAGGACATCTGAAGACATATTTGCTGAATTAAAGGTTGGAAATAAATTGCTAGCACAGAAAGTGAATTACAGAGACACAATATGCTTTATAAAATAGACCATCAACTATACATTTTATTATGGTGCATATGCGCTTTAATAACTCGCATGGTGTTGAGTTGGAGATTGCTTCAAAAGAGGAATTGAAGTATATAGAACGTGCTATTAGAGAGCTTCTTTCCAAGAAATCTGTCCAAACTACCGACGAAGGAGACGGTAATAGTTAATTTTGTATTTGTTAATTTTGAAAGTCCTCTTTCCATAATTTCGTAATTTTTTTCCTTAATAACTAGAATGACTTGGAAGTTATCATTATATTTTAATTAAGTAGATTTATATGTTGTTGGTTGCATGTTCATATATTCAGTGTCAGCTGAATACTCAGGCGAAATAGTTGCTGACACTCTAGATGGAGCAGACACTGATTCAGAAGACGATTTAGATGCTATTTCCAGAAGAAGACAATGAAACTTTAAACACCCAACATAGAGAAGATGCTGTACATGCTGCAAAAAGGGGTTTCGATATGAACAAGTTGCCATGGTTTGGAGATGACTTATCAGATTCCTTATTACGTCACTGTAGCGCTTTTTTGACAGAGTATTTCTGGCCAGGTCAATACGATGTTGATGAGAAATTTTGACTCAAAACTTGTTTGTCTACTCTAGTAATTCCGATTTTTATGCTCCATTGAACTTTGTTCTGAGTATATGAATTCGGACGTTCACTTAATTTTTATGTTACCAGTTATGGTTAAATACAAACTTAAAATGGCTGATACAACAAGAGAAAACCTGATTCGTAAATTCGTTTTTAGTTATTCATGTATAAATATTTTTTTAATAACTGAATTATTTTTTATGTAACACAAAATTAAAAATTTATTTAATGCATTAATTAAGTTGCAGTATTTGAAACATGTTTTTTCATTAAAAAAATAGCGAGGACTAGAATAGTTATAAGAAGGCAATAATGTTTATACAAAAAAAATTCAAGTTAAAAATAATATTGCAGCGGTTGGAAAAAAACTGCTCCAAAACGAATATCAATGTATTCAACAACTGGACATTTAGCAAGGGTTACAGAAAAACCACTGCAACATGAGATTATTTAGCAGCGTCCCCTGAAACCGTCACAAGAACAGCTGCAAAATAAGCTCATTTGGGCCACAAGAACCGCTGGCAGATTCTATTTAGCAGCAGTGCTAAGTAACCACCGCTATCTGCCGGTTTTCTTGTAGTGTTTACTCTACCAATTATACAATATTTATATTATGCAACGAGAATAGAAGTCAGTGGTTAATCCAACAGCAGGAAAAAAAAACTTTCGTAATCACATTTTAGAATACTCGTTTTGCGTTTGCTTGTTATTATTTTAGAATAGATAAAAGCTTTACAAAAGCGGCAATTATTCATTTGATAATTCTGTTGCATTCCTACTGCATGAACATTGTAAAGAATAAAACTTACAAACAAAAAAGGTAAATTACACGGTAAGACACGTTATTCATCATCAAAGAACAGAATGATTAGCCTTTTACACTTATACAAAGTCTATTTATTGAGATTATAAAACTGAAACCCTTTAATAATGCAAAATCTATTTACTACCATGAACTGTTTTCCCAACATTTTGTTTTTCAGCCACACAAAAAGTTCATATTATCTAATTGTCAAGTTTCACTAAAGTCATTCCAAATCAAAGTCTTGTTCCTGAAGCTCACCAATGACCTCATTCCTCATCCTCATCCACATTTTCAGAGCTTCTTGCTCAAACTTCTTGTCCTGTAGCTGTTTCTGGTAATTCAATGCATCCTTATCCGTCTCAATAGTCCCTTTAGGACCAATGGTTGTTCCAATCATTCCACCCTTTGCAATGAACTCCTGCATTGCTTCCTCATCTCCGGGGTATGGGAACTGTCGGTACTCATACAAGTGGGCTAGTTCCCACTCTTCTTTTGGTCGCGGCTTCAGCGTCCACCACCCCAGTGGCGATGTCTCGTTGTATAGCCACACTGCACCTGCAATTGCGTAGGTGCAAAGCAAAGCCTTACCGATTTGTTTCCAGAAGTAATAGTTCTCCTTTCCTAACCCAATTTTCTTTAGGAAGTTTTGAGCATAGTATAGACCTGCATTTAAAAACAGTAAAGAAACCCAATCAAACTTCAATAAATAGATGAAATAAAGCTCCTTCCAGACTGATTCAAGTGGTTGGGTGAGTCATATAAATAATAAATTAAAAAACTAAATAATAAACTGATTTGGCTCAAACTAGATTAACTAGTCTTAAGTGCATTCTAGTTATTGGTGATGCAATTTGTAAACTAAAAAGAAAATAACAAAAAGGCTCTAAGATTCTTGTGTGAAACATTTCATCGAACAGCTTGTGTGCAAGGTTGGATACTATGATAAATGGTCTGCTGAAATTGAAATGGTACTACAATACGTGAGATCCAATAATACAATTTTTGTGTTGCTAGAAAAGCTACCTGTTTTGGGTTCCTGTGCCTGAAATCGCTTACGAACCATTTAGAAGCTAAGACTTCAACAAATGGGAATGAATCGCTGTTAATCGTGTCTCTGCCAAATGTAGTGGGAACGGGGAGTTTGCAACTCTTTATAAAGTTAAACAAACAAAAATTAACTAAAATTACAAATTAAAAAGTAATAATTACATCACTATTACATGAAAATTTAGTCAAATCATTTAAATTATTTAACAATTTCACCTATTAACTTCACGTGAAATTAACAATACTTAAATTTTCACCTTTAATTCAAAAATTAAAAAATTTAGTTGTTCTAATTATGAGCTACCTAACATAATATTAAAATTTAAAAATATATAATATTAGTAAATTAATTGTTAAATAAAGATAATTGAATTGTTTTCCTTAATATTCACTTGATGATTAAATTGATTTAACAATGGGATCAAATTGATTGAAACAACTTTATTCTCATGTTAGCGTGCCTTATAAAATAGATTAGCCACTGACAGAGAAATAAATAGCCTTAATATTGTTAAGATTCTAAGTTTCTAACATGTTAAATTTTAGTTTAAGATTCAATTAATTCTTAATTATATATCTAGTTTAATCAAATTATTAGATTATTGAATTATTGGTTTAGTCAATAAATCATTCTACAAAAATAAAAAATATAAAATAATCAATAGAACCTATATAAACATGGACAAACAATAACACTATAAGGAGATTGAATAATTGTATTTGAGTTTTAAACTTAAAAACTATGAATAGATCTTCAACCATTTGTATACTATTCAAAAAAATAAGGAACACACGATCACTTAAATATCCAACTATCTACTAAGTGCTAACAACAGGTTTCTTACCAGCTTTTTTTTTTTTAAAGTCAATGAAATTTTATTAATAGAAATAGAATGAGGTGTCTACATTACAAGGACTGAAATAAGTAAAAGGGAATCTCTCAAAAAGTTATATGAATAGACCAAATTTAACGTAAAAAAAAAGTGAAACAGTGGTAAGAACAACTAAGGGGGAGAGTGACGAAGAAGGTCTCGCATTTCTCAGACTAGCTTCGTCGCCGAGGCTACTACTTCCATTGGGTTGCAGCGTGTGCCCTCATAGAATTAGCTATTTCGTTCCTTCCAAATCAACCAAAGGGTTACAACGATCTGTTGCAGCAACGAGTCACCTCTTGTTCTACCATGCCCTCGAACTAACACTAACCACCATAAACTGAATTCAATAACCTCTGAGTTAGGTAAGCACTAGTTGAGTTGAGATTGTCCCCAGATTTCTTGTATTTCTCTGCATTTAATTAAGCAATGGAGCTGGATTTTCTCTGTTTCATGACAGCAAGGCCAGATTCCACTAATGGACGGGAATCAGTGATGGAGAAGGGAGGAGACTGGTAGAGGTTCATGGCAGGCTTTCCAAAGGAAGATTTGGATTTTGTGGGGGACTGAGAGCTTCCATAGGGATGTCCAAAGGTCCCTTAGATGCAGATTTGGATGGCCAAGCTCCAAGGGCTCGTGGAAAAAGTTGTAGGCAATCTGGTATCCTACAGCGACACTGTAAGCGTTTGATCTGTGCAAAGCCCATTTAATTTTATCACTATCACCTTTAATCGGAACTGATAAAATTCTACTACTAATGCCTTCGGTAAAAACTTGTTGAATCATATTTGTGTTCCACTGGCCGTTTGAAGTAATTAGATCTTTAACCCAGAAAATTGTTGGATATGTAGCTTGATGAGCTGATTGTGGAGGGACAGTGAAAGGATAGGGAGGTGGAAGCCACGAGTCTTCAAAGATTCTGATTTCTGAGCATGTGCCAACGCTCCAAGAGAGCCCCTTCTCAACCACTTTGCGCCCCTCTAGCAAGCTGCGCCACCCCCATGAAGGTGTGTTTCCGGTCTCGGCTTTTAATGTATTGCAGTATCGATAATACTTTCCTTTTAAAATTCTAGATAGGAGTGAACTTGGTTGTGTTGTTATTCACCAAAACTGCTTCCCCAGTAAGGCTAGATTCTGCGCCTTAAGGTCCTTGATCCCTAGTCCCCCTTCTTTCTTAGGTCTTGTCATAGTATTCCAGCTGATCCATACCATTTTCCTCTCTGTACCTCGTTGTCCCCATCAGTATTGAGAGAGCATGCTATGAATTTCTGAGATGAGTGTGTCTGGGAGCTTAAAACAGGACAGTGTATATATAGGGACTGCTTCTCCTATTGCCTTGAGTAAGGTGTGTCGACCTCCTGCTGACAGTAGCTTTCTTTTCCAGCCTAGAATATGCTTCCTAATCTTATCCTTAATGAGGCTGAAGGTAGCTTTTTTCGATTTATTAACAATAGAAGGAAGGCCCAAATATTTGTCTGTAACCCCAATGTGGTTAATATTTAAAGCCGCTACCCATTGATTTATGAGTAAATCCGGAGTGTTATGACTGAAGAAGACTGACGATTTGTTGAGATTCACTTTTTGTCCACTAAAGCCCTTATATGTATGTAAGAGTTCCAAAATATTCTCGCATAAGATTGTAGAAGCCTTGCAAAATAGGATCGAATCATCTGCAAACAGTAGGTGGTTGACTCTGGGGCACCTCTTTGACACTTGAATACCTTGAATTAAATTGTTTTGTTCTGCCTTGTGTAGCAAGAAGGAGAGACCTTCTACAATAAGAAAAGATATGGGGATAGGGGGTCTCCTTGACGGAGACCTCTATTTGGTTTAAAGAAACCATGGGGTTGACCTTCCACAACGACAGAATAAGAAACAGTTGTGACTAACTCCTGAATCCAAGCAATCAGAGTACCATCAAATCCTAGCTTAGTTAACATGAACCAAAGAAAGTGTCATTCCACCCTATCATAAGCCTTGCTCATATCTAATTTCACAGCCATTTCAGTCTCCAGCCCTTGCCTCTTATTTTTAAGATAATGCATATATTCATGTGTGATTAAAATATTATCCGAGATCAAGCGGTCTTTAATAAAAGCACTCTGGTTAAGGCTTACCAAATTTTTCATCAAATCTTGAAGTCTAAAAACCAGAATCTTAGAGATAATTTTATAGACCACCTTAGAGAGGCTAATAGGTCTCACCTGAGTCATGTTGTTAGCATCTGAAACTTTAGGAATGAGACAAATATAGGTGTGGTTTAAGCTTTTAATAAGTCTTTCACCTGCATAGAAACTTCGAACTGCACAAAATAAGTCACTGCTAATGATGTCCCAGTAACACTGGAAAAACTTGGCTGTCATGCCATCTTCTCCCGGGGCTCTTTGGGGATGCACATTAAAGGTGGCTCTCTTAACTTCTTCTATAGTAACCGGTCTTTGCAACCTACGGTTCATGGAAGGTGTAATCTTAGGCTCAAAGTCAGTGAAATAAGGATCCGGTTCGGTTTGGCATATGGAAGAGAAGATCTCCTTGAAATATTCCTCAGTTACTCCTGCAATTTCTGAATTTGTAGTTGCTGTTGCACCAGTTACACTCTCTAATTTCCAAATTATGTTCCTTCTCATCATGTTTCTGAATATTTTATGGAAGAATTGAGTGTTGCGGTCCCCTTCTTGAAGCAATTTAACCCTGGATTTTGCCTTCCAATACATCTCTTCATCATGGTAGGCTATTTCCAATTTTCGCTCTAGTTCCAGCAGTTCCTCTCCACCATGCATGCCCGCTGATCTCATCTCTTCAATCTAATGACTTAGTTGCTCAATCTATTTTTTAGAGTTATGCTTTCCCTCTCTTTGCCATTGAACGATGCGGTGTCTACATCGTTTTAACTTCTGGGCCAGAATGAACATTGGGGAGCCATAGATATCTTCTTTCCAAGCATCACAAATAATTTGTCGCACTTCAGGTTTTGAGCACCATCGCTCTTGGAACGTGAATCGTCTCTTAGAGTTCCCTGGCCTCGGGTTAGAGTCTATCAAAAGAGGGGCATGATCTGAACCCAACTCCGAGAGCCAAAGGACCACTGAATTAGTGTACAACGATAGCCAATCAGTCCCGACGAGGGCCCTATCCAATCTTTCCTAAACCAAGTTATCTTTGCGGCGCTTATTTGTCCAAGTAAAGGGCCTCCCTACCATTCCTATGTCCACCAGAGTTCTATCATAAATAAAGTTGCGAAATGCAGCGATGGAAGATGCCGATTTAGCAATACCTCCCAATTTCTCAGCTTGCGAAGTGATGGCATTAAAGTCTCCAGTGACTACAATCTTTTCGCCGAATTGTTGGATAACCAGCTGTAATTGAGAGAATCGCAATGAACGCACTTGCTCATTGGTGTTTAAGTGCACCCCTATCAAACCCCAGCTCTCATTAAGACCTTGATCAGTAATTCTTGTCGTGATAAAGAATTGGTCCAATTGTACAACCTGCACTGTCACCCCTTCCCTCCAAGCCAACGCCATTCTTCCTTCCACACCATCAGGGTCAACGATAAACCAATTACTAAAACCAACTGCCCTTAATTTTTGCTCCACATCAGGTTTCTTACCAGCTGATTGGACCACTAACTTGAAATTTCATCAACAACAAAATTGCATAAAAGAAACATAAGAAAAAACAACTATATAAAACAAATCAACCCTAAACAACATTAATCAACCCTAAACAGTAACAATCTCGAAAAAAAAAGCCACGATCATAAAAATATTAAAGTTGCTAAAATGGCTAGTTCAATGGTTTAAAGGTTCAACTAAAATTCAACTAATTTAATTAAATATAAGATAAAATTATGAAAATTTTAATATATAATTTTAAATATTTAAAGATAATAATTTTTAAATTGATAAAAGTCAAAATTTTATAATTTCATATAATAATAAGAACTTGTTTGGAAACTTTTGGAATAGAATTCTCTAGAGAATCGAAATTTTATTTCATATTTTGGTATAAAAAAAATAGTACTGATTTTAATTCTAATGAGATTTGAATTCTCATGTTAACGCTATATACAAATCAGACCAAAATAGGTCTGATTTCTAATTCTATTCTCATATTACAAACAACAACAACAAGCCTTTTCCCACTAGGTGAGGTCGGCTATATGGATCAAATGACGGCATTGAGTTCTATCATGTCTACAGAGAGACCATTTACAAAGAAGATCTTATTTGACCACCTCATTGATGGTCTTGCTAGGTTTTCATCTACCTTTCACTCCTTGTCCATTTTCCATCTTATCCACCCTCCTGATTGGGTGCTCTGTTGGTCTTCTTCTCACATGTCCAAACCACCTCAGATACGATTCTACCATCTTTTCTACAATAGGTGCTACTCCAACTCTCTCTTATATCTTGGTTCCTTATTCTATCCAATCACGTATGACTACTCATCTATCTCAACATCTTCATCTCTGCCACACTTAACTTATGTTCGTGCTCCTCTATGGCCATCCAACACTGTTGAGTTAAAAAATTGACTAAATTATTTAATGATGACAAACATCATTTTATTAAGCAAAATAAATAATTAGTGTTGATTGTTTATGATTATATGAGGCTAATTATTTATTGTTGTAGGCCAAAACTCATCTTTGCTGAAAGCCCAAGAGGAAAGAAAATAATAAACAAGACTGATGGGCTGATAACACAAACAAAGCCCTAAATGAAGCTAGGTAAGGAACCAACGGGCTGAATTTGATACAAACTTGATCCAAGTCCATTTTGCTCTCTCATTCAAATTCTTCCCATGTGCCTTCCCCAAAAGCAACGTACACATATCTTGTCTAAATCAGAAATCAAAAAAAGAAAGAGAAAAAGCTTAATACTCAAGTTGTTCACAGAAGAAGAAAGAAAGAGAAGGATAGGCAAGAAAGGTTGAGGTCAAATCAGCAAGTTCAAACCAAACCAAGCTTAGGCAAAGGTTAAAGGTAAACCATTTCCTATTGCATGAAAATTACGTTCCTCTCTTCTTCCCAACTCTCTGCCACTCTGAAAATGGGTTTACATGGGAAAGTTGATTTCTGCTCTAATCTGCTGTGTATCTACGGTCACAAGTGAGTCTTGGGGACCAAGTAGCTCCTCAATGGCCAAGATCTGGGTTTACCATTGAAGATATCTATTTTATGCTTTTCTATGGTTTTCGGTCAATAAGTGAAGGTCAGAGCAAAGTTTTCTTTCTGAGGACTATTGCGAAAAAGTGAGAAAATGGGTTGGTGAAGCACAAAGCTCAAGAAGTTGACCTAGGAAGAAAAACCCAGCAACATGCAAGGAGATAAAAAAAGTTTGGTGTTCATTCAGAAGCCAAGGAGAAAAAACCAGATTTTGGTAAGTTGTGTTCTGTGAAGAGTTTCCTGAAGAAGTTCCTCTACTTGGATAATGCTTTCTTTCAAAGAAGCATTCGGCCAATATTAAAGAACTCACTCAGAGACGTGCAAGTTTGGTTTATCACATAGCAAAGAGGCTGTTGATGAAGTCAATCTCCTTTATATTTTACAGATTGTAATTTACTTTTCAATATTTATCTTTTTATAATTTCTTGAGTAAAAAGGCATAATGAGAGAGCTCAAGTAAAAGCCATGAGTGGAAAGAGGCTGAGTGATACACTTGAGAGAAAAGCCTAGAGTTATTTTCAGATTTCTTTAGGTAAATTTGTGTCTTGTATCCAGTACCAGTGAGGTACCCCTTTCTTAGTTGGGTGAGCACTAAGAGTGAAGAGTTAGGTATTAGCATAGCCAATGTTAAGTTAGGTTAGAACTTGAGTGTGAAAGGATTGTGTCAATCCTGTGGAATTGGTGTATGTAATACTTTTAACTATAGTAGAAATTCCTCTATTGTTGTGGAGGAGACTGGATGTAGGTTACATTGCACAAGGCAACTGAACCAGGATATATGGTGGTATTAGCTTCTCTCTTTTATGCTATGTTCTATTTTCTGATATTCATGAGACAAAAATAAATTGTCTCTTAAATTTTCCACTGCTGAGTTTAAATAGAATCAGAATTGAAAGTTTGTTTTAAAGGGTCATTTCAGTAACTTAAAAGAAAGGCATAGATTCAACCCCCCTTCTCTAAACCTACTACAACCTTCAATTGGTATCAGGAGCTAAAGTCTCAGGAATCAAGCTTCATTGCTTGGAGCAAAGATCCAATGGAAAACAACTTAGGCACAACCACAGTTGCCTAAACTCTCACTGAAGGCCAGTCAAACTACCGGCAACCTTTCTTCAACGAGAAGAACTATGCTTACTGGAAATAGAAGATAAGAATCTTCATCTAATCCATTGACTATAACATATGGAAGATTATTGTGAACGGTCCCAAGATCCCAACAAAAACAAGTACTGATGGAGTGGTGACTCCAAAAGAAGAAGTTGAATAGAATGAAGACGATAAGAAGAATATGGAGCTAAATGCTAAAGCCATCAACCTTCTTCACTGTGCTATCAGCTTTGAAGAGTACTGAAAGGTATCTAGATGCAAGACAGCCAAAGAAATTTGGGAAAAACTCCAGGTTACACACGAAGGCACTAAACAAGTCAAAGAAACGAGGATTGATATGCTGCGAAAAGAGTACAAGATGTTTAACATGAAGGATGAAGAAAGCATTGATGAAGTGTTTGAGAGATTTTCAATCATAATCAACAACATTGATGCTATGGGTACAAACTATTCAGAACAAACCCTAGTGAGAAAATTCCTTAGAAGCCTCACAAAAGAATGGGAAACCACTGCCACTGTCCTAGCCGAGAGCAACAACCTAAGCCCTATAACCTATGATGAGCTGAGAGGAAAACTCCTTGCCTATGAAACCACACACAAAAACCCGGACTCAAAGAAAAAGGGAATAGCCCTCAAGTCAAAAAATTGAACCAAAAAGAGAGTGAGTCTAGTGATGGTATTTCAGATGATGAGCTCATATTTTTTTGTTAGGAGATTCAGAAGGATGATGAAGAACAAAGGCAAGTACAAGGGTTCAAGCTTCAAGGAACACAAGATGGACTTGAGCAAGGTGACATTTCATCATTGCAAGGAGGCTGGACACTTCAAACTAAACTATCTAAAACTCAAGAAGGAGGACAAAGGAAAGAAAGAAAGGAAAAGAGTGTTCATGGCACCTTGGGAGGATCTTGAGAACGACTCAAATGAAGAAGAAGTGTCTAAAGGTGAAGATAAAGACTGCTTCATGGCTGGAAACAATAATCTTGATGAGGTAAATTACTATGATTTGACTATAGATTATTTACATGCTATTATTGTTGATATCACTCCAAACACATCAAAGCTACTAGATAAGTACAATAAGTGCAGATTTGAAAAAGATGTGTTGAAAGCTGAAAATGATTTTTTAAAAGAAAAAGTGAAGGAAACTGAAAGTGCTTTGGACATTATTGAAGAAAACAGATTTCTAAAATCTGAACTTGAAAAATTAAAAGGAAAGCACATTGTGGATCCTTCTCAAGAGCTAATTGCTGAAAATGAAAGATTAAAAGATATGATTAAAAGTTTGAATGACGACTTAGAAAAATTTGCTCAATGTTCCAGTAACTTGGACAAATTACTTGCAAGCCAAAGACCATTATTTGAAAAATCTGGTTTAGGTTATATAACCAAGGAAAGTGCAGTTTTTAGTGATTCCTCTATGAAATTTGTGGCTTCTTCATCAAATACTAAATCCACATCTAACAAATCTAGTATGGGTTATGTTCCCACGCTTGAGGAAAGTTTTGATGAAGTTTACACAAATGAAACTAAGCCTACACCAAGAACCGAATCTGTTTCAAATAGGTCAGGTCTGGGATATATTTCGAAAAATAAGGTTGCTTTCAAGAAACCACAATTTTACAACAAAACTTCAATTTCGAAAAATCCAAAAGCCTTCAAAAATTCTGGTGAAAATGTCTTTGTAAAGAGAAATAACTATAACAAAAACCAATTTGTCAAAGGAAATGCACCTCTTCCAAAAACCAGAAAATTTCAGCCCTTTAATCATTTCCAACATGGTAGCTCATCTCAATTTCAGCAACATGCATCAGGAAATCATTGTTTTAATTGTAAAAAATTTGGTCATTCATATTCTCAATGTTGTGTGTGATTTCAATGCACTTGGACAACCAAGATGGATTAACTTCAAAGGATCCAAATTAATTTGGATACCTAAGGTTACTTGAAATTCTTCATGTAGATTTGCCTAGCATCCAAGAATAAAAAGGTTATGTGGTACATGGATAGTGAATGCTCAAGGCACATGACTGGAAGGTCAACTTACTTCATCAAACTAAACAAGTATGATGGAGGTTTTGTGACCTTTGGAGATGATGGAAAAGGTAAAATAATTGCTGTTGGAAAAGTAGGTAATGAACACTCTACCTTCATTGATGATGTATTTTTTGTATGTGGATTGAAGCACAATCGTTTGAGTATAAGTCAGCTATGTGATTTAGGATATTTAGTGACTTTTAAAAGACTTGAATGCTATGTTGTAAATGAAAAGACTAATAAAGTGCTATTTGTTGCCAAGCATTTTAATAATGTGTATGGACTTACTCTTGATGAACTAAAGGATCAAATGTAGCTTGTTTTCATTCTAAAGAATCTGAAAAGTTGTTATGGCACAAGAGATTGGGCCATACAAGTATGTTTCAAATAAACAAACTTGTAAAGAAAGGGTTAGTAAGAGGTCTTCCTTTGATAAGGTTTGACAAAGACATCACTTGTGATGCTTGCCAAATGGAAAAACAAAAAAAAAAAGTTCATTTAAACCAAAGGAAGACATCTTTACTAAAAGGCCACTTAAATTACTACATATTAATTTGTTCGGTATAACAAGAACTCAAAGCCTAGGTGGTAAACATTATGGTTAAGTAATTGTGGATGACTATTCTAGGTTTGGTTGGGTCTTATTTCTTGCACATAAAAATGAAGCCTTTTCGGCCTTTGAAATCTTTTGTAAGAAAATTCAAAATGAAAAGGATTTAAAGATTTCTTCTATAAGAAGTGATCATGGAACCGAATTTGAAAACAATTTATTTGAATCCTTTTGTGAGGAATTTGGAATATCTCACACCTTCTCTTGTCCAAGGACACCACAACAAAATGGTGTTGTAGAAAGAAGAAATAGAAGCATCCAAGAAATGACAAGAGCTATGCTTTGTGAGAGCAATGTTCCAGAATTCTTTTGGGCTGAAGCGGTTAACACAGCTTGCCACATTTTGAATCGAACAATCATAAGGAAATTTTTGAAGAAAACCCCTTATGAACTTTGGAAAGGTTACCCACCAAACTTGGACTACTTGCACATCTTTGGATACAAATGCTTTGTTCTTAATAACTAAGATAATTTGGGTATATTTAATCCAAAGGCGTATGAGTGCTTATTTGTAGGACATTCCACAACTAGTAAAGCATATAGAGTTTATCATCAAGATGCTAGGATTATTGAGGAGTCCATACATGTTACATTTTGTGATACTAACTTGGTGCAAAGTATTTTGGAAGACTGTGATACAGGGAATCAAGCTCAAAAGAACAATAAAACTGCACAAAATCATGAAAATGGAAATTCTGGACAAGCTGAACCAGATACTACAGCTGCTGAAAATTTGAGAGACAATTCTATTTTATCTCATGAATCTGAAGGAGGTCCTGAAACCAGCAGTACCCAGAATCCTTTGGTGACTGAATCTGTCTCCAAGTCCACCAGACCTCGTGAATGGATTTTTGAAGAGTTATCCTGAAGAATTTGTCATAGGAGACATTTCTCATGGGGTTAAAACTTGGTCTTCAACCAGAAAGGCAAATGAAGGAACAAACATTGCCATTCTCTCTCAAATGGAGCCTTAAAATGTTAAGGAAGCCCTTTGTGACCCTTCTTGGGTAAAAGCAATGGAGGATGAGCTTCTGAATTTGAGAAGAACCAAGTGTGGACTTTAGTTCCAAGGCCAAGTGGAAAGAAAGTGACCAGCACCAAGTGGATATTTCGGAACAAGCTAGGAGAGGATGGCAGCATTGTAAGAAACAAAGCAAGGCTAGTGGCACAAGGATATGACCAAGAAGAAGGAATAGACTTTGATGAATCCTTTGCCCCTGTTGCCCGAATAGAATCCATAAGACTTCTCTTAGCTTATGCTACGTTTTGTGGTTTTAAATTATATCAAATGGATGTGAAATGTGCATTTTTGAATGGTGTGATAGATAGAGAAGTGTATGTGGAGCAGCCACCTAGTTTTGAAAATAAAGAGCATTCTAACCATGTTTTCAAATTATCAAAAGCTCTCTATGGTTTAAGACAAGCTCTTAGAGCTTGGTATGAGAGACTTAGCTCTTTTCTTTTGAAAAATGGTTTTCAAAGAGGCACCACAGACACAACTCTATTTATCAAGAATTCTAATGATTCTTTCATTCTAGTCCAAATATATGTTGATGACATTATTTTTGGATCAGCCGATGAATCCCTTTCTTCTGAATTTGGAAAACTCACGACAAGTGAATTTGACATGAGTATGATGGGTGAATGATGAGCGGATAATTTATACACTTTTTGGCATTGTTTTTAGTATGTTTTTGGTATAATCTAGTTAGTTTTTAGTATATTTTTATTAGTTTTTAGTTAAAAATCACTTTTCTGGACTTTACTATGAGTTTGTGTGTTTTTCTATGATTTCAGGTATTTTCTGGCTGAAATTGAGGGACCTGAGCAAAAATCTGATTCAGAGACTAAAAAGGACTGCAGATGCTGTTGGATTCTGACCTCCCTGCACTCGAAGTGGATTTTCTGGAGCTACAGAAGCCCAATTGGCGCGCTCTCAACGGCGTTGGAAAGTAGACATCCTGGGCTTTCCAGCAATATATGATAGTCCATACTTTGCCCTAGATTTGATGGCCCAAACCGGCGTTCAAAGTCACCCTCAGAAATTCCAGCGTTAAACGCCGGAACTGGCACCTAAATGGGAGTTAAACGCCCAAACTGGCATAAAAGCTGGCGTTTAACTCCAAGAAGAGTATCTACACGAAAATGCTTCATTGCTCAGCCCAAGCACACACCAAGTGGGCCCGGAAGTGGATTTTTATGTCATTTACTCATCTCTGTACACCCTAGGCTACTAGTTTTCTATAAGTAGGACCTTTTACTATTGTATTTTCATCTTTGGACATCTAGTTCTTAGATCAGATCTTGGTTCTTCTGGTTCCCTCTCTGGGGCCGAAACCAATGATCACTTTTGTTCTTATGTATTTTCAACGGTGGAGTTTCTACACACCATAGATTAAGGTGTGGAGCTCTGCTGTACCTCGAGTATTAATGCAATTATTATTGTTCTTCTATTCAAATCCGCTTGTTCTTTGTCCAAGATATCACTTGTTCTTCAACTTGATGAATGTGATGATCCGTGACACTCATCATCATTCTCACTTATGAACAAAGTGACTGACAACCACTTCTGTTCTACAAGCAACCAAGGCTCTAGTGTTTATCTCTTGGATTCTTTAACCGGAATCTTCGTGGTATAGGCGAGAACTGATGGCGGCATTCAAGAGAATTCGGAAGGTCTAACCTTGTCTGTGGTATTCTGAGTAGGATTCAATGATTGAATGACTGTGACGTGCTTCAAACTCCTGAGGGCGGGGCGTTAGTGACAGACGCAAAAGAATCACTGGATTCTATTCCGGCCTGATTGAGAACCGACAGATGGATAGCCATGCCGTGACAGGGTGCGTTGAACATTTCCAATGAGAGGATGGGAGGTAGCCACTGACAACGGTGAAACCCTTGCATAAGCTTGCCATGGAAAGGAGTAAGAAGGATTGGATGAAGACAGTAGGAAAGCAGAGAGACGGAAGGGAAGGCATCTTCATTCGCTTATCTGAAGCTCTTACCAATGATATACATAAGTATCTCTATCTTTATCTTTATGCTTTATTCGTTTATCACTATACCCAATTGAGTCTGCCTGACTGAGATTTACAAGGTGACCATAGCTTGCTTCATACCAACAATCTCCGTGGGATCGACCCTTACTCGCGTAAGGTATTACTTGGACGACCCAGTGCACTTGCTGGTTAGTTGTGCGAAGTTGTAGTGATCACAATTTCGTGCACCAAGTTTTTGGCGCCGTTGCCGGGGATTGTTTGTGTATGGACAACTGACGGTTCATCTTGTTGCTTAGATTAGGTATTATTTTTCTTCAGAGTTCTTAAGAATGAATTCTAGTGTTTCAAGGTGATGTTCTTATCATCACCAAAGCTGATTGATCATCATCAATTTAGCTCTTGAATGCAATGTCTTGCTGAAGCTTAGCTAGCTATGTCTAATTCCTTTAGACTAAAGCTTTAGACTAACATTGCATGATTCCTGGAATTCTCATTAAGAATTTTGATACCTTTATTTTCCTTTTCACCTAATTTTCGAAAAAACCAAAAAAAAAATTTACAAAATCATAAAATCCAAAAATAATTCTTGTTTGAGTCTAGTGTCTCATCTTAAGTTTAGAGTCAATTGCATATTTTTTCTCCTATTGCATTCATGCATGTGTCTTCATTAATCTTCAAGTTGTTCTTGATGATTTCCTTGTTTTGATCTTTGAATTCTATTGACTTGAGTGTTTTGTTGTTTCTCATATATACAAACTGCTAAGTTTGGTGTCTTGCATGCATTGTTATTTGATTTTAGTTGCGTTTTGATTATTCCTCATTATTAAAAAAATCCAAAAATATTTTTATTTGTGTCTTTTCAAGTCAATAATACAAAGAATTGAAGATTCAGAACATACTGCAGAGGAATTATACAGAAAAAGCTGGGCGTTCAAAACGCCCAGTGAAGAAAGACAGACTGGCGTTTAAACGCCAGCCAGGGTACCTGGTTGGGCGTTTAACGCCCAAAAAGGGTGCATTTTGGGCGTTAAACGCCAGAATGGATACCATTCTGGGCGTTTAACGCCAGGATGGTGCTAGGGGGAAGATTTTGTTTTTCAAATCAAATTTTTTTTAAATTTTCAAAGTTTTTCAAAATCAAATCTTTTTCAAATCAAATCTTTTCAATCAAATGTTTTCAAAATCAATTTCTTTCCTTTTTCAAAGATACTTGCTAACAATTAATGATTTGATTGAACATTTTAAGTATGTTGCCTTTTCTGTTGAGAGAGGTTTTAATGTTTGAATCATATCTTTTCTTGTTAGGCAAGTCATTAATCTTTAAAATCATATCTTTTAAAATTGTTTTCAAATCAAATCTTTTTTTTAAATGTTTTTCAAATCATATCTTCTCAATCACATCTTTTTAAAAGCATAACTTTTCAATCATATCTTTTTAATCACATCTTTTTCAAAATAGTTTTCAATCATATCTTTTTAACTTCTAATTTCAAAATCTTTTTCAAAAATCACTTGATTTCTTTTCCACTCTTATTTTCGAAAATCAATTAAGTGTTTTTCAAAATGTTTTCAAAATCTTTTACTTAATTTTCGAAAATTACTTCCCTTCTTCTCACATCCTTCTATTTATGGACTAACACTATTCCTTCATGTAAAAATTCGAACTCCCTCTTCTTGGACAAGTTCGAATTTTCTACTTCTGTCTTCTACCTTTCTTTTCCTCTAACACCTCAAGGAATCTCTATACTGTGACATAGAGGATTCCACATTTTCTTGTTCTCTTCTCTTTCATATGAGCAGGAGCAGAAACAAAGGCATTCTTGTTGAAGCTGACCCTGAACCTGAAAGGACCTTGAAGCGAAAGCTAAGAGAAGCTAAGGCACAACTCTCTGTAGAGGACCTGACCGAATTCTTCAAAGAAGAAGAAGACATGGCAGCCGAAAATAACAACAATGCCAACAATGCAAGGAAGGTGCTGGGTGACTTTACTGCACCTACTCCCGACTTCTATGGGAGAAGCATCTCTATCCCTGCCATTGGAGCAAACAACTTTGAGCTTAAGCCTCAATTAGTTTCTCTAATGCAACAGAATTGCAAGTTCCATGGACTTCCAATGGAAGATCCTCATCAGTTTTTAGCTGAATTCTTGCAAATCTGTGACACAGTCAAGACTAATGCGGTTGACCCTGAGGTCTATAGACTGATGCTATTCCCTTTTGCTGTAAGAGACAGAGCTAGAATATGGTTGGACTCACAACCTAAAGAAAGCCTGGATTCTTGGGAAAAGCTAGTCAATGCCTTCTTGGCAAAGTTCTTTCCACCTCAAAAATGGAGTAAGCTTAGAGTGGAAGTCCAAAACCTTCAGACAGAAGGATGGAGAATCCCTCTATGAAGCTTGGGAAAGATACAAACAATTAATCAGAAAGTGTCCCTCAGACATGCTTTCTGAATGGAGCATCATAGGTATTTTCTATGATGGTCTCCCTGAACTATCCAAGATGTCTTTGGATAGCTCTGCTGGAGGATCTCTTCATCTGAAGAAGACGCCTACAGAGGCTCAAGAGCTCATTGAAATGGTTGCAAATAACCAATTCATGTACACTTCTGAAAGGAATCCTGTGAACAATGGGACTAGTCAGAAGAAAGGAGTTCTTGAGATTGATACTCTGAATGCCATACTGGCTCAGAATAAGATATTGACTCAACAAGTCAATTTGATTTCTCAAAGTCTGTCTGGAATGCAAAATGCACCTGGCAGTACTAAGGATGCTTCATCTAAGGAAAAAGCCTATGATCCTGAGAACCCTTCAATGGAAGAGGTGAATTACCTAGGAGAGCCCTATGAAAACACCTACAATTCTTCATGGAGAAATCACCCAAATTTCTCATGGAAGAATCAAGAAAGACCTCAACAAGGTTTCAACAACAACAATGGTGGAAGAAACAGGTTTAGCAATAGCAAACCTTTTTCATCATCTTCTCAGCAACAGACAGAGAATTCTAAGCAGAACCCCTCTGACTTAGCAACCATGGTCTCTGATCTAATCAAAACCACTCAAAGTTTCATAATTGAAACAAGGTCTTCCATTAGGAATTTGGAAGCACAAGTGGGACAGCTGAGCAAGAAAGTTACTGAACTCCCTCCTAGTACTCTCCCAAGTAATACAGAAGAAAATCCAAAAGGAGAGTGCAAAGCCATAACCATGGCCGAATTTGGAGAGGAAGGAGAGGAAGTGAACGCCACTGAGGAAGACCTCAATGGGCGTGCACTGACCTCCAATGAGTTCCCAAATGAGGAACCATGGGAATCTGAGGCTCAAAATGAGACCATAGAGATTCCATTGGACTTACTTCCGCCTTTCATGAGCTCTGATGAGTATTCTTCCTCTGAAGAGGATGAGTATGTCACTGAAGAGCAAGTTGCTAAATACCTTGGAGCAATCATGAAGCTAAATGACAAGTTATTTGGAAATGAGACTTGGGAGGATGAACCTCCTTTGCTCACCAAAGAACTGGATAACTTGTCTAGGCAGAAATTACCTCAAAAGAAACAAGATCCTGGGAAGTTTTCCATACCTTGTACCATAGGCACCATGACCTTCAAGAAGGCTCTGTGTGACTTAGGGTCAAGTGTAAACGTCATGTCTCTCTCTGTAATGGAGAAGCTAGGGATCTTTGAGGTGCAAGCTGCAAGAATCTCACTAGAGATGGCAGACAACTCAAGAAAACAAGCTCATGGACTTGTAGAGAATGTTTTGGTTAAGATTGAAGATCATTACATCCCTACTGATTTCATAGTCCTAGAGACTGGGAAGTGCATGGATGAATCCATCATCCTTGGCAGACCTTTCCTAGCCACAGCAAAGGCTGTGATTGATGTTGATGGAGGTGAACTAATCATTCAAGTGAATGAAGAAACCTTTGTGTTTAAGGCTCAAGGATATCCCTCTGTCACCATGGAGAAGAAGCATGAAGAGCTTCTCTCAATTCAGAGTCAAACAGAGCCCCCACAGTCAAACTCTAAGTTTGGTGTTGGGAGGCCACAACCAAACTCTAAGTTTGGTGTTGAACCCCCACATTCAAACTCTAAGTTTGGTGTTGGGAGGTCCCAACATTGCTCTGAATATCTGTGAGGCTCCATGAGAGCCCTCTGTCAAGCTACTGACATTAAAGAAGCGCTTGTTGGGAGGCAACCCAATGATTATATTTTATATATTTTCTTTTGTTATTTTATGTTTTTTGTAGGTTGATGATCATAAGAAGTCACAAAATCAATTGAAAAAGCAAAAACAGAATGAAAAACAGGAAGAAAAACATCACACCCTGGAGGAAGAACTCACTGGCGTTTAAACACCAGTGAGGCTAGCAGTTGGGCGTTTAACGCCCAGTCTGGCACCATTCTGGGCGTTTAACGCCAGAAAGGGGCACCAGACTGGCGTTAAACGCCAGAAAAGGGCAAGAACCTGGCGTTAAACGCCAGGAATGGGCACCAGCCCAGCGTTTAACGTCAGAAATGGCTCAAAACGTGATTTTGAGCAACATTTGGTGCAGGGATGACTTTTCCTTGACACCACAGGATCTGTGGACCCCACAGGATCCCCACCTACCCCACCACCACTCTCTCTCTTCTTCCCCCATTCACCACTCACATCACTCCTTCATTTTCCCACACCCTAAACACTACTTCTTCCCCTTTTGGCCGAACCACAAAGCCATCTCCCTCTCCTCCATTTCTTTCTTCTTCTACTCTCTTCTTTCTTCTTTTGCTCGAGGACGAGCAAACCTTTTAAGTTTGGTGTGGTAAAAGCATTGCTTTTTGTTTTTCCATAACCATTTATGGCATCCAAGGCCGGAGAAACCTCTAGAAAGAGGAAAGGGAAGGCAAAAGCTTTCACCTCCGAGTCATGGGAGATGGAGAGATTCATCTCAAGGGTGCATTAAGACCACTTCTATGAAGTTGTGGCCATAAAGAAGGGTCAACTTTGATCAAAGGTTGGACCAAGTCCTCATAAACATTTGTGAAGAGGGCGCTCAATGGAAGAGAAACTCAAGAGGGAAGCCGGTTCAACTGAGAAGGCATGACCACAAGTCCATCACTAAGAAAAAGATGGAGTAAACAAGAGACCCCTCTCATCATGAGATCCCTGAGATGCCTCAAGGGATGCACTTTCCTCCACAAGACTATTGGGAGCAAATTAACACCTCCCTAGGAGAATTGAGTTCCAACATGGGACAACTAAGGGTGGAGCACCAAGAACACTCCATTCTCCTCCATGAAATTAGAGAAGATCAAAGAATCATGAGAGAGGAGCAACAAAGACAAGGAAGAAACATTGAGGAGCTCAAGCACTCCATAAGACCTTCAAGAGGAAGAACAAGCCGCCATCACTAAGGTGGACCCGTTCTTTAATCTCCTTGTTCTTTATTCTTCTGTTTTTCGAATTTTTTATGCTTATGTTTGTCCATGTTTGTGTCTTATGATCATTAGTGTCTTAGTGTCTATGCCTTAAAGTTATGAATGTCCTATGAATCCATCACCTTTCTTAAATGAAAAATGTTTTAATCACAAAAGAACAAGAAGTACAGGATTTCGAATTCATCTTTAAAACTAGCTTAATTAGTTTGATGTGGTGGCAATACTTTTGTTTCTGAATGTATGCTTAAACAGTGCATATGTCTTTTGAATTTGTGGTTCATGAATGTTAAAATTGTTGGCTCTTGAAAGAATGATGAAAAAGGAGACATGTTACTGAGGATCTGAAAAATCATAAAAATGATTCTTGAAGCAAGAAAAAGCAGTGAATACAAAAAAAAAAGACGGAGAAAAACGAAAAAAAAGGGGAGAAAGAAAAAGAAAAGAAAAAGAAAGAAATAAAGTTGTGATCCAAGGCAAAAAGAGTGTGCTTAAGAACCCTGGACACCTCTAATTGGGGACTTTAGCAAAGCTGAGTCACAATCTGAAAAGGTTCACCCAATTATGTGTCTGTGGCATGTATGTATCCGGTGGTAATACTGGAAGACAGAGTGCTTTGGGCCACGGCCAAGACTCAATAAGTAGCTGTGTTCAAGAATCATCATACTTAACTAGGAGAATCAATAACACTATCTGGATTCTGAGTTCCTAAAGAAGCCAATCATTCTGAATTTCAAAGGATAAAGTGAGATGCCAAAACTGTTCGGAGGCAAAAAGCTACTAGTCCCGCTCATCTAATTTGGAGCTAAGTTTCATTGATAATTTGGAGTCTATAGTATATTCTCTTCTTTTTATCTTATTTGATTTTTAGTTGCTTGAGGACAAGCAACAATTTAAGTTTGGTGTTGTGATGAGCGGATAATTTATACACTTTTTGGCATTGTTTTTAGTATGTTTTTGGTATAATCTAGTTAGTTTTTAGTATATTTTTATTAGTTTTTAGTTAAAAATCACTTTTCTGGACTTTACTATGAGTTTGTGTGTTTTTCTGTGATTTCAGGTATTTTCTGGCTGAAATTGAGGGACCTGAGCAAAAATCTTATTCAGAGACTAAAAAGGACTGCAGATGCTGTTGGATTCTGACCTCCCTGCACTCGAAGTGGATTTTCTGGAGCTACAGAAGCCCAATTGGCGCGCTCTCAACGGCGTTGGAAAGTAGACATCCTGGGCTTTCTAGCAATATATGATAGTTCATACTTTGCCCAAGATTTGATGGCCCAAACCGGCGTTCAAAGTCACCCTCAGAAATTCCAGCGTTAAACGCCGGAACTGGCACCTAAATGGGAGTTAAACGCCCAAACTGGCATAAAAGCTGGCGTTTAACTCCAAGAAGAGTCTCTACACGAAAATGCTTCATTGCTCAGCCCAAGCACACACCAAGTGGGCCCGGAAGTGGATTTTTATGTCATTTACTCATCTCAGTACACCCTAGGCTACTAGTTTTCTATAAGTAGGACCTTTTACTATTGTATTTTCATCTTTGGACATCTAGTTCTTAGATCAGATCTTGGTTCTTCTGGTTCCCTCTCTGGGGCCGAAACCAATGATCACTTTTGTTCTTATGTATTTTCAACGGTGGAGTTTCTACACACCATAGATTAAGGTGTGGAGCTCTGCTGTACCTCGAGTATTAATGCAATTACTATTGTTCTTCTATTCAAATCCGCTTGTTCTTTGTCCAAGATATCACTTGTTCTTCAACTTGATGAATGTGATGATCCGTGACACTCATCATCATTCTCACTTATGAACAAAGTGACTGACAACCACTTCTGTTCTACAAGCAACCAAGGCTCTAGTGTTTATCTCTTGGATTCTTTAACCGGAATCTTCGTGGTATAGGCGAGAACTGATGGCGGCATTCAAGAGAATCCGGAAGGTCTAACCTTGTCTGTGGTATTCTGAGTAGGATTCAATGATTGAATGACTGTGACGTGCTTCAAATTCCTGAGGGCGGGGCGTTAGTGACAGACGCAAAAGAATCACTGGATTCTATTCCGGCCTGATTGAGAACCGACAGATGGATAGCCGTGCCGTGACAGGGTGCGTTGAACATTTCCAATGAGAGGATGGGAGGTAGCCACTGACAACGGTGAAACCCTTGCATAAGTGGTAGCGCGAAATTGTGATCACTACAACTTCACACAACTAACCAGCAAGTGCACTGGGTCGTCCAAGTAATACCTTACGTGAGTAAGGGTCGATCCCACGGAGATTGTTAGCATTGAAGCAAGCTATGGTCATCTTGTAAATCTTAGTCAGGCAAACTCAAATGTATATGATGATGAACGAAAATAACATAAAAGATAAAGATAGTGATACTTATGTATATTATTGGTGTAAGAGCTTCAGACAAGCGTATGAAGATGCCTTCCCTTCCGTCTCTCTGCTTTCCTACTGTCTTCATCCAATCCTTCTTACTCCTTTCCATGGCAAGCTCGTGTAGGGTTTCACTGTTGTCAGCAGCTACCTCCCATCCTCTCATTGAAAACAATTGCATATGCTCTGGTCACAGCATAGCGGAATTCATCTGTCAGTTCTCAATCAGACCGGAATAGAATCCAGTGATTCTTTTGGCGTCTGTCACTAACGCCCCGCCCTCAGGAGTTTGAAGCACATCACAGTCATTCAATCATTGAATCCTACTCAGAATACCATAGACAAGGTTTAGACCTTCCGGATTCTCTTGAATGCCGCCATCAGGTCCTGCCTATACCACGAAGATTCCGATTAAAGAATCCAAGAGATATTCACTAAGCCTCAGATGCTTGTAGAACAAGAATGGTTGTCAGTCACCTTGTTCATAGGTGAGAATGATGATGAGTGTCACAGATCATCACATTCATCAAGTTGAAGAACAAGTGATATCTTGGAACAAGAACAAGCGGAATTGAATGGAAGAACAATAGTAATTGCATTAATACTCGAGGTACAGCAGAGCTCCACACCTTAATCTATGGTGTGTAGAAACTCCACCGTTGAAAATACATAAGCATAAGGTCTAGGCATGGCCGAATGGCCAGCCTCCCAATGATCTAAGATAGCATAAAACGAAGATAGCTACCAAAAGTCTCCAACGTCTAATACAATAGCAAAAGGTCCTACTTATAGAAAACTAGTAGCCTAAGGTGTACAAAGATGAGTAAATGACATAAAGATCCACTTCTGGGCCCACTTGGTGTGTGCTTGGGCTGAGCAATGAAGCATTTTCGTGTAGAGACTCTCCTTGGAGTTAAACGCCAGCTTTAGTGCCAGTTTGGGCGTTTAACTCCCAATTAGGTGCCAGTTCCGGCGTTTAACGCTGGAATTTCTGTAGGTGACTTTGAACGCCGGTTTGGGCCATCAAATCTTGGGCAAAGTATGGACTATCATATATTGCTGGAAAGCCCAGGATGTCTACTTTCCAACGCCGTTGAGAGCGCGCCAATTGGGCTTCTGTAGCTCCAGAAAATCCACTTCGAGTGCAGGGAGGTCAGAATCCAACAGCATCTGCAGTCCTTTCGAGTCTCTGGATCAGATTTTTGCTCAGACCCCTCAATTTCAGCCAGAAAATACCTGAAATCACAGAAAAACACACAAACTCATAGTAAAGTCCAGAAAAGTGAATTTTAATTAAAAACTAATAAAATATAATAAAAACTAACTAAAAGATACTAAAACATACTAAAAACAATGCCAAAAAGCGTACAAATTATCCGCTCATCAATAAGCTTGCCATGGAAAGGAGTAAGAAGGATTGGATGAAGACAGTAGGAAAGCAGAGAGACGGAAGGGAAGGCATCTTCATTCGCTTATCTGAAGCTCTTACCAATGATATACATAAGTATCTCTATCTTTATCTTTATGCTTTATTCGTTTATCACTATACCCAATTGAGTCTGCCTGACTGAGATTTACAAGGTGACCATAGCTTGCTTCATACCAACAATATCCGTGGGATCGACCCTTACTCGCGTAAGGTATTACTTGGACGACCCAGTGCACTTGCTGGTTAGTTGTGCGAAGTTGTAGTGATCACAATTTCGTGCACCAGTGAACTCAATTCTTTTCTTGGGCTGCAAATTAAACAAACTAAAAATGGTATTTTCATTCATCAAAAGAAGTATGCCTTTGGTATGGAAAATGTCAAACCCATGGAAACTCCCATGCACCCTAGTTCAAAATTAGATAAGGGAGAAACTGAGAAAGATGTAGATGAGACTAGGTATAGAGGAATGATTGGCTTTCTTATGTACTTAACTTCCTCTAGACCCGATATTGTGCAAAGTGTTGGAATGTGTTCAAGATTCTAATCTAAACCTAAAGAGTCTCATCTTTCTGCAATTAAGAGGATCATTAGATATGTTAATGGCACATCCAATTTCGGTCTTTGGTATTCTAAGATTGATGATTTTTCTGCAGTTAGTTTTTGTGATACAAATTTTGCCGGTGATAGAGTTGATAAAAGGAGCACTTCAGGCTTATGTTGCTTCCTTGGAAAGTCCTTGAATGTTTGGTCAAGTAAGAAGTAGCCAACAGTGGCTTTATCCACTGCAGAGGCTGAGTATATAGCTGCTTCTTCTTGTTATCCTCAGCTTATGTGGTTAAAAAAAATAGCTTGCTGATTACAAGTTAAATGCTGAAAATATTCCATTGCTGTGTGATAATATGAGTGCCATTAATATTTCTAAAAATCCAGTTTTGCACTCTAGGACTAAACATATTGAAGTGAAATTTCACTCAATAAGAGAACATGTTCAAAAGGGGGATATTAGCATTCAATTTGTTAAATCAGAAGAGCAATTAGCAGATATCTTGACAAAACCACTAGGTGAGGACAGATTCTGTATGCTTAGGACTAGTCTAGGGATTTTAAGCCATGATTCTTTGTTTGAAAATTGCTGATGTGTTTGTTAGAGTTTTTGTCTCATAAACAGGTATGAGACAATTTTGGGCAAGTGAAGAGTGTTTCCCTCAATCAGCGTGTTTTGGACTTGTTGCACTTGCAGATTTTCCTGGGCCAGCCTAAAAAATTCAGATCATGGGTGGTCCTATGTGTTTCCTTAATTCAAACTACCTCTGGGCCCAATATGAATGTTACATGTTAAATTTTTGTTTTTTTTGTTGAATTGTGTGTTTCAGTTTTTGTCCAAAAAGGGTTTTTCTTTTAGTTTTATTTTATTTTGAATTTATGTCCAATAAAGATTTTTTCAAATCTTGAATTAATTTCCTTTTCAATTTTAAAATAAAATCAAACCTTTCTCTTTTATGATGTCAAGTCTTTTCAAGTTATATTAAAAAGTGATGCAGTTGCATGGTTTGTGAAAGTTTCTTTTGGGTATGGTTACCAATACTCCCTCTCTTCCCTCCATTAACTTCTCCTCAACCCCTCGGTTTTTCCCCACTATCTTTACTGCTTCTCTTCCCTAAAAAATCTAAAACCAACCAAATGAGGAAGAAAGTTATTGCAAAAAGGCCACAGACACATAATTGGGTGAACCTTTTCAGATTGTGACTCAGCTTTGCTAGAGTCCCCAATTAGAGGTGTCCAGGGTTCTTAAGCACACTCTTATTTGCCTTGGATCACAACTCTTATTCTTTTCTTTTTCTTTCTTTTTCTCTTTTTTTTCCCCTTTTTTTTTCTTTTTCGGTTTTTTTTTTTTGTATTCACTGCTTTTTCTTGCTTCAAGAATCATTTTTATGATTTTTCAGATCCTCAGTAACATGTCTCCTTTTTCATCATTCTTTCAAGAGCCAACATTCATGAACCTCAAATTCAAAAGACATATGCACTGTTTAAGCATACATTCAGAAGACAAAAGTAATGCCACCACATCAAAATAATTAAACTATTATAAAATTCAGAATTCATGCAATTCTTTCCTTTTCAATTAAGCACGTTTTTATTCAAGAAAGGTGATGGATTCATAGGACATTCATAACTTTAAGGCATAGACACTAAGACACTAATGATCACAAGACATAAACATGGATAAACATAAAGCATAAAATTCGAAAAACAGAAGAATAAAGAACAAGGAAATCAAGGAACGGGTCCACCTTAGTGATGGCGGCTCTTCCTTCCTCTTGAAGATCCTATGGAGTGCTTGAGCTCCTCAATGTCTCTTCCTTGTCTTTGTTGCTCCTTCTCTCATGATTCTTTGATCTTCTCTAATTTCATGGAGGAGAATGGAGTGTTCTTGGTGCTCCACCCTTAGTTGTCCCATGTTGGAACTTAGTTCTCCTAGGGAGGTGTTTACTTGCTCCCAATAGTCTTGTGGAGGAAAGTGCATCCCTTGAGGCATCTCAGGGATCTCTTGATGAGAGGGGTCTCTTGTGTACTCCATCCTTTTCTTGGTGATGGGCTTGTCCTCATCAATGGGGGTATCTCCTTCTATGTCAACTCCTACTGAATAACAGAGGTGACAAATGAGATGAGGAAAGGCTAACCTTTGATCAAAGTTGACCCTTCTAGTGTAAGGATGTTCATCTCCTTGCATCATAGGCAAGTTGAACGCCACCCTCACACTTTCCGGACTAAAATCCAAGTATTTCCCCCGAACCATAGTGAGATAATTCTTTAGATTCGGGTTCACACTTTGGTCATGGTTCTTGGTGATCCATGCATTGGCATAGAACTCTTGAACCATCAAGATTCCGACTTGTTGAATGGGGTTGGTAAGCACTTCCCAACCTCTTCTTCGGATCTCATGGTGGATCTCCGGATATTCACCCTTTTTGAGTGAAAAGGGGACCTCGGGGATCACCTTCTTCAAGGCCACAACTTCATAGAAGTGGACTTGATGCACCCTTGAGAGGAATCTATCCATCTCCCATGACTCGGAGGTGGAAGCTTTTGCCTTCCCTTTCCTCTTTTTAGAGGTTTCTCCGGCCTTGGATGCCATAAATGGTTATGGAAAACGAAAAAGCAACGCTTTTACCACACCAAACTTAAAATGTTTGCTCGTCCTCGAGCAAAAAGAAGAAAGAATAGAGTAGAAGAAGAAGAAATGAGGAGGAGGGAGATGGTGGTGTATTCGGCCAAAGAGGGGGAGAAGTGGTGTTTAGGTTGTGTGAAAATGAAGGGTGAAGAAGGGTATATATAGGAGAGAGGGGGTAATGGTTCGGCCATGTATGGGTGGGTTTGGGAGGGAAAGTGGTTTGAATTTGAAGGGTGAGGTTGGTGGGGATTTATGAAGGATGGATGTGAGTGGTGAAGAGAAAGATGGGATTTGATAGGTGAAGGGTTTATGGGGAAGAGGTATTGAGGTGATTGGTGAATGGGGGAAGAAGAGAGAGAGTGATGGTGGGGTCCTGTGGGGTCCACAGATCCTGTGGTGTCAAGGAAAAGTCATCCCTGCTCCAAATGTCATCAAAATCCACGTTTTAAGCCATTTCTGGCGTTAAACGCCGGGCTGGTGCCCATTCCTGGCGTTTAACACCAGGTTCTAGCCATTTTCTGGCGTTTAACGCCAGTCTGGTGCCCCTTTCTGGCGTTAAACGCCCAGAATGGTGCCAGACTGGGCGTTAAATGCCCAACAGCTAGCATTACTGGCGTTTGAACGCCAGCTTCTTCTCCTCCAGGGTGTGCTGTTTTTCTTCCTGTTTTTCATTCTGTTTTTGCTTTTTTTCATTGTTTTTGTGACTTCTTATGATCATCAACCTACAAAAAAGATAAAATAACAAAACAAAATAGTTAACTATAAAACATTGGGTTGCCTCCCAACAAGCGCTTCTTTAATGTCATTAGCTTGACAGAGGACTCTCATGGAGCCTTAGAAATACTCAGAACCGTGTTGGAACCTCCCAACACCAAACTTAGAGTTTGAATGTGGGGGTTCAACACCAAACTTAGAGTTTGGTTGTGGCCTCCCAACACCAAACTTAGAGTTTGACTGTGGGGGCTCTGCTTGGCTCTGTTTTGAGAGAAGCTCTTCATGCTTCCTCTCCATGATGATAGAGGGATGTCCTTGGGCCTTAAACACCAAGGATTCTTCATTCACTTGAATGATTAACTCTCCTCTATCAACATCAATCACAGCCTTTGCTGTGGCTAGGAAGGGTCTGCCAAGGATGATGGATTCATCCATGCACTTCCCAGTCTCTAGGACTATGAAATCAGTAGGGATGTAATGGTCTTCAACTTTTACCAAAGCATTCTCTACAAGTCCATGAGCTTGTTTTCTTGAGTTGTCTGCCATCTCCAATGAGATTCTTGCAGCTTGCACCTCAAAGATCCCTAATTTCTCCATTACAGAGAGGGGCATGAGGTTTACACTTGACTCTAAGTCACACAAGGCCTTCTTGAAGGTCATGGTGCCTATGGTACAAGGTATAGAAAACTTCCCCGGATCCTGCCTCTTTTGAGGCAGTTTCTGCCTAGACAAGTCATCCAGTTCTTTGGTGAGCAGAGGTGGTTCATCCTCCCAAGTCTCATTTCCAAATAACTTGTCATTTAGCTTCATGATTGCTCCAAGGTATTTAGCAACTTGCTCTTCAGTGACATACTCATCCTCTTCAGAGGAAGAATACTCATCAGAGCTCATGAATGGCAGAAGTAAGTCCAATGGAATCTCTATGGTCTCATTTTGAGCCTCAGATTCCCATTGTTCCTCATTGAGGGACTCAGAGGAGATTGGTGCACGCCCACTGGGGTCTTCCTCAGTGGCGTCCTCCTCTTCTCTTTCCTCTCCATATTCGGCCATGGTTATGGCTTTGCACTCTCCTTTTGGATTTTCTTCTGTATTACTTGGGAGAGTACTAGGAGGAAGTTCAGTAACTTTCTTACTCAGCTGACCCACTTGTCCTTCCAAATTCCTAATGGAGGACCTTGTTTCAGTCATGCAACTTTGAGTGGTCTTTATTAGATCAGAGACCATTGTTGCTAGTTAGAAGTACTCTGCTTAGAACTCTCTATCTGTTGCTGAGAAGATGATGGAAAAGGCTTGCCATTGCCAAACCTGTTTCTTCCACCATTATTGTTATTGAAACCTTGTTGAGGTCTCTCTTGATTCTTCCATGAGAAATTTGGGTGACTTCTCCATGAAGAATTATAGGTGTTTCCATAGGGTTCTCCTAGGTAATTCACCTCTTCCATGGAAGGGTTCTCAGGATCATAAGCTTCTTCTTCAGATGAAGCTTCCTTAGTACTGCCAGGTGCATTTTGCATTCCAGACAGACTTTGAGAAATCAAATTGACTTGTTGAGTCAATATCTTGTTCTGAGCCAATATGGCATTCAGAGTATCAATCTCAAGAACTCCTTTCTTCTGATTAGTCCCATTGTTCACAGGATTCCTTTCAGAAGTGTACATGAATTGGTTATTTGCAACCATTTCAATTAGCTCTTGAGCCTCTGTAGGCGTCTTCTTCAGATGAAGAGATCCTCCAGCAGAGCTATCCAAGGACATCTTGGATAGTTCAGAGAGACCATCATAGAAAATACCTATGATGCTCCATTCAGAAAGCATGTCTGAGGGACATCTTCTGATTAATTGTTTGTATCTTTCCCAAGCTTCATAGAGGGATTCTCCATCCTTCTGTCTGAAGGTTTGGACTTCCACTCTAAGCTTACTCCATCTTTGAGGTGGAAAGAACTTTGCCAAGAAGGCATTGACTAGCTTTTCCCAAGAGTCCAGGCTTTCTTTAGGTTGAGAATCCAACCATATTCTAGCTCTGTCTCTTACAGCAAAAGGGAATAGCATCAGTCTATAGACCTTAGGGTCTACCCCATTAGTCTTGACTGTGTCACAGATTTGCAAGAATTCAGCTAAGAACTGATGAGGATCTTCCATTGGAAGTCCATGGAACTTGCAATTCTGTTGCATTAGAGAAACTAATTGAGGCTTAAGCTCAAAGTTGTTTGCTCCAATGGCAGGGATAGAGATGCTTCTCCCATAGAAATCAGGAGTAGGTGCAGTAAAGTCACCCAGCACCTTCCTTGCATTGTTGGCATTGTTGTTGTTTTCGGCTGCCATGTGTTCTTCTTCCTTGAAGAATTCGGTCAGGTCCTCTAAAGAGAGTTGTGCTTTGGCTTCTCTTAGCTTTCTCTTCAAGGTCCTTTCAGGTTCAGGATCAGCTTCAACAAGAATGCCTTTGTCTCTGCTCCTGCTCATATGAAAGAGAAGAGAACAAGAAAATGTGGAATCCTCTATGTCACAGTATAGAGATTCCTTGAGGTGTCAGAGGAAAAGAGAAATAGAAAGAAGAAGGAGAAGAAAAATTCGAACTTTAATTAGATAAGGTTCGAATTGTGCATTGAGAAGGAGTGGTACTCCATAAATAGAAGGATGTGAGAAGAAGGGAAGTAATCTTTTCGAAAATTAATTAGAAAATTTTGAAAACATTTTTGAAAAATACTTAATTGATTTTCGAAAAATAAGAGTGGAAAAGAAATCAAGTGATTTTTGAAAAAGATTTGAAATTAGAAGCCAAAAGGATTTGATTGAAAACTTAATTTGAAAAAGATGTGATTAAAAAGATGTGATTGGTTTAAAAAAATGTGATTGAGAAGATATGATTTGAAAACAATTTTAAAAGATATGATTTGAAAACAATTTGAAAAGATATGATTTTAAAAATTAATGACTTGCCTAACAAGAAAAGATATGATTCAAACATAAAACCTTCCTCAACAGAAAAGGCAAAAAATGTTCAATCAAATCATTAATTGTTAGTAAGTATCTTTGAAAAAGGAAAGAAATTGATTTTGAAAACATTTGATTGAAAAGATATGATTTGAAAAAGATTTGATTTTGAAAAACTTTGAAAACTTGAAAAAAATTGATTTTGAAAACAAAATCTTCCCTTTAGCACCATCCTGGCGTTAAACGCCCAGAATGGTATACATTCTGGCGTTTAACGCCCAAAATGCTACCTCTTTGGGCGTTAAACGCCCAACCAGGTACCCTGGCTGGCGTTTAAACGCCAGTCTGTCTTCTTCACTGGGCATTTTTGAATGCTCAGCTTTTTCTGTATAATTCCTCTGCAGTATATTCTGAATCTCCAATTCTTTGTATCATTGACTTGAAAAGACACAAATTAAAAATATTTTTGGATTTTTAATAATCACAATGCAATAAGAATCAAATAACAATGCATGCAAGACACCAAACTTAGCAGTTTGTATACTACTGACACTAACAATGTGAGAATGCATATGAGACACACAAAATACATCAAGTCAATAGAATTTAGAGATTAGAACACAAAAATCATCAAGAATTTCTTGAGGATCCATAAGACACATGAATGAATGCATGCGATTGACACCAAACTTAAGATGAGACACTAGACTTAAGCAAGAAACATCAAATATTTTTGGTTTTTATGATTTTGTAATTTTTTTGTTTTTTTTCGAAAATTAAGTAAAAAGGAAAATAAAGGTATCAAAATTCTTAATGAGAATTCCAGGAATCATGCAATGTTAGTCTAAAGCTTTAGTCTAAAGGAATTAGACATAGCTAGCTAAGCTTCAGCAGGACATTGCATTCAAGAGCTAAATTGATGATGATCAATCAGCTTTGGTGATGATAAGAACATCACCTTGAAACACTAGAATTCATTCTTAAGAACTCTGAAGAAAAATACCTAATCTAAGCAACAAGATGAACCGTCAGTTGTCCATACTAGAACAATCCCCGGCAACGGCGCCAAAAACTTGGTAGCGCGAAATTGTGATCACTACAACTTCACACAACTAACCAGCAAGTGCACTGGGTCGTCCAAGTAATACCTTACGTGAGTAAGGGTCGATCCCACGGAGATTGTTAGCATTGAAGCAAGCTATGGTCATCTTGTAAATCTTAGTCAGGCAAACTCAAATGTATATGATGATGAACGAAAATAACATAAAAGATAAAGATAGTGATACTTATGTATATTATTGGTGTAAGAGCTTCAGACAAGCGTATGAAGATGCCTTCCCTTCCGTCTCTCTGCTTTCCTACTGTCTTCATCCAATCCTTCTTACTCCTTTCCATGGCAAGCTCGTGTAGGGTTTCACTGTTGTCAGCAGCTACCTCCCATCCTCTCATTGAAAACAATTGCATATGCTCTGGTCACAGCATAGCGGAATTCATCTGTCGGTTCTCAATCAGACCGGAATAGAATCCAGTGATTCTTTTGGCGTCTGTCACTAACGCCCCGCCCTCAGGAGTTTGAAGCACATCACAGTCATTCAATCATTGAATCCTACTCAGAATACCACAGACAAGGTTTAGACCTTCCGGATTCTCTTGAATGCCGCCATCAGGTCCTGCCTATACCACGCAGATTCCGATTAAAGAATCCAAGAGATATTCACTAAGCCTCAGATGCTTGTAGAACAAGAATGGTTGTCAGTCACCTTGTTCATAGGTGAGAATGATGATGAGTGTCACAGATCATCACATTCATCAAGTTGAAGAACAAGTGATATCTTGGAACAAGAACAAGCGGAATTGAATGGAAGAACAATAGTAATTGCATTAATACTCGAGGTACAGCAGAGCTCCACACCTTAATCTATGGTGTGTAGAAACTCCACCGTTGAAAATACATAAGCATAAGGTCTAGGCATGGCCGAATGGCCAGCCTCCCAATGATCTAAGATAGCATAAAACGAAGATAGCTACCAAAAGTCTCCAACGTCTAATACAATAGCAAAAGGTCCTACTTATAGAAAACTAGTAGCCTAAGGTGTACAAAGATGAGTAAATGACATAAAGATCCACTTCCGGGCCCACTTGGTGTGTGCTTGGGCTGAGCAATGAAGCATTTTCGTGTAGAGACTCTCCTTGGAGTTAAACGCCAGCTTTAGTGCCAGTTTGGGCGTTTAACTCCCAATTAGGTGCCAGTTCCGGCGTTTAACGCTGGAATTTCTGTAGGTGACTTTGAACGCCGGTTTGGGCCATCAAATCTTGGGCAAAGTATGAACTATCATATATTGCTGGAAAGCCCAGGATGTCTACTTTCCAACGCCGTTGAGAGCGCGCCAATTGGGCTTCTGTAGCTCCAGAAAATCCACTTCGAGTGCAGGGAGGTCAGAATCCAACAGCATCTGCAGTCCTTTCGAGTCTCTGGATCAGATTTTTGCTCAGACCCCTCAATTTCAGCCAGAAAATACCTGAAATCACAGAAAAACACACAAACTCATAGTAAAGTCCAGAAAAGTGAATTTTAATTAAAAACTAATAAAAATATAATAAAAACTAACTAAAAGATACTAAAAACATACTAAAAACAATGCCAAAAAGCGTACAAATTATCCGCTCATCAATAAGCTTGCCATGGAAAGGAGTAAGAAGGATTGGATGAAGACAGTAGGAAAGCAGAGAGACGGAAGGGAAGGCATCTTCATTCGCTTATCTGAAGCTCTTACCAATGATATACATAAGTATCTCTATCTTTATCTTTATGCTTTATTCGTTTATCACTATACCCAATTGAGTCTGCCTGACTGAGATTTACAAGGTGACCATAGCTTGCTTCATACCAACAATATCCGTGGGATCGACCCTTACTCGCGTAAGGTATTACTTGGACGACCCAGTGCACTTGCTGGTTAGTTGTGCGAAGTTGTAGTGATCACAATTTCGTGCACCAGTGAACTCAATTTTTTTCTTGGGCTGCAAATTAAACAAACTAAAAATGGTATTTTCATTCATCAAAAGAAGTATGCCAAGGAAATAGTTAAGAAATTTGGTATGGAAAATGTCAAACCCATGGAAACTCCCATGCACCCTAGTTCAAAATTAGATAAGGGAGAAACTGAGAAAGATGTAGATGAGACTAGGTATAGAGGAATGATTGGCTTTCTTATGTACTTAACTTCCTCTAGACCTGATATTGTGCAAAGTGTTGGAATGTGTTCAAGATTCTAATCTAAACCTAAAGAGTCTCATCTTTCTGCAATTAAGAGGATCATTAGATATGTTAATGGCACATCCAATTTCGGTCTTTGGTATTCTAAGATTGATGATTTTTCTGCAGTTAGTTTTTGTGATATAAATTTTGCCGGTGATAGAGTTGATAAAAGGAGCACTTCAGGCTTATGTTGCTTCCTTGGAAAGTCCTTGAATGTTTGGTCAAGTAAGAAGTAGCCAACAGTGGCTTTATCCACTGCAGAGGCTGAGTATATAGCTGCTTCTTCTTGTTATCCTCAGCTTATGTGGTTAAAAATATAGCTTGCTGATTACAAGTTAAATGCTGAAAATATTCCATTGCTGTGTGATAATATGAGTGCCATTAATATTTCTAAAAATCCAGTTTTGCACTCTAGGACTAAACATATTGAAGTGAAATTTCACTCAATAAGAGAACATGTTCAAAAGGGGGATATTAGCATTCAATTTGTTAAATCAGAAGAGCAATTAGCAGATATCTTGACAAAACCACTAGGTGAGGACAGATTCTGTATGCTTAGGACTAGTCTAGGGATTTTAAGCCATGATTCTTTGTTTGAAAATTGCTGATGTGTTTGTTAGAGTTTTTGTCTCATAAACAGGTATGAGACAATTTTGGGCAAGTGAAGAGTGTTTCCCTCAATCAGCGTGTTCTGGACTTGTTGCACTTGCAGATTTTCCTGGGCCAGCCTAAAAAATTCAGATCATGGGTGGTCCTATGTGTTTCCTTAATTCAAACCACCTCTGGGCCCAATATGAATGTTACATGTTAAATTTTTGTTTTTTTTTGTTGAATTGTGTGTTTCAGTTTTTGTCCAAAAAAGGTTTTTCTTTTAGTTTTATTTTATTTTGAATTTAAGTCCAATAAAGATTTTTTCAAATCTTGAATTAATTTCCTTTTCAATTTTAAAATAAAATCAAACCTTTCTCTTTTATGATGTCAAGTCTTTTCAAGTTATATTAAAAAGTGATGCAGTTGCATGGTTTGTGAAAGTTTCTTTTGGGTATGGTTACCAATACTCCCTCTCTTCCCTCCATTAACTTCTCCTCAACCCCTCGGTTTTTCCCCACTATCTTTACTGCTTCTCTTCCCTAAAAAATCTAAAACCAACCAAATGAGGAAGAAAGTTATTGCAAAAAGGCCACAGTGTGAAATGATTCATAAGCTCCCTGCAAATCCAAGACCCTCAACACGTTCTCAAAACCAAACATTCACTCCCTCACCTTCTCCTTCTACCTCTCTTCCACGACAGATCCCATGGCACGCACTAAGAACCCTTCAAGGTTCCCTTCTTCAACCAAGTCGATGCCAAACCCTCCACCTTCGAAGGAACCACCATCCAAACCTGGGTCATCGAAGCCTAGCATGTCAAAAGGGAAGCGACCAGCAGCGCCTGAACCTGCCTCTGAGCCCACACGACCTAAGTCAAGGTCGGTTCCCTTGCTTTCTCAAAGAGGTAAACCTCATCCTCCTCTCAAATCTGTTAGAGAACCAGAAATTGATTATTTTGCTCATAAATCCCACTTCATGATATCTCACTCCAACTATAATCCTTATAGATTTAGGTCTACCATGAATAATGACTTTTATGATGGAGTTATTAAGTACCATACCATGTGTCCCTCTTTTCTTGCTGATTTATGAACTTTGAAGAAGAAAGGCTTTCCTTTTGTTGAAAACTTGGAATTTCTGGACTGGAATAATCTATTTGACATCAAAAACCATGTTTATTCTCTTTTGGTCAAAGAGTTTTATGCTAACATGACATATCATGAAGGCACTGTTCACTCATATGTTAAGGGCCGAGACATTGTCTTGAATAATGAAACAATCAGTGATTCATTGAAGTATATTGATGTTGGGCCTTGTGCTTATACTTCTGTTAAGTGGGATGAAGGAGTTGGTATTTTTTACAATGATGCTTTAGCTCAAATCTGTGAACATGTCTCCTTAATTAATGGCATTACACCCACTCACAAAGCCTTAGGATATAAATGTGCTCAATTGCATCGAATTGTTAATCACATCATACTTCTTCAAAGTGGTTCATATCAAAGGGTTTCTTACACTGACACTCTTGTTTTATATTCCCTACTCACCAAAACAAAAATTTTATTTGCTTATTTGATGGTTAGATACATGTTTGACTCTATTAGGAGTGAGAAAGACAAAGCCCTTCCTTATGGCATTTTTCTAACTTGCATATTTGAGCATTTTGGTGTTGACTTGACCAATGAGAATTATGAAAATAGACATTCATATCTAAAGGGAGGTGGTGCAGTGAAACAGCAAAAAGGACCTACTCGATCTGAGAGAGTGGTTCTAGATGATGATGATGAAGAGTTCAATCCTGAGGAATCTCCTCCTCCTTCCACCGATGGTACTTCCATCTCTACTGTCCAAAAATCTGCTCTGCTGAATATTGTCAAAGATGTTGTTTAGGAGTTTGTCTCCCAATCTAATCACATGATTGCCATGAGCAAGGAGCAAAGGAAGCTAGCCAGCAAACATGAGAATTTTCTCCAAAAATCAAGGGATAGAGTGGTTGTATTTATGAAGTTCATTGATAATCTTAACCAAGATGAAGATCCTGCCACTGATATTGAAGAGAAAGCTAATTCAGAGGGGGACGGTTCTGATGCCTAGTTTTGTCTCATGAAAATGCTGCTGTCTGTTTTTTTTTTGTCATGAAATATGTCTCCTTAGTTGCTTTTGAACTAGTTTTTTGTTGTCTTGGATGACTGTAATATCTTAACAACTGCAGCACTTAGTTTTTAATTTATTTGGTATTTTGGACTCTGCACTAACAATTTCCTGCATGATTTAAGATGTTGTTTTTGATTAAGTTTGCCTATTTTTCCACCCTTGATGACAAAAGAGGGAGTAATAGCGCATGATAAGTAGCAGAAGTGTGAATACTTGATCAATTTTGGTTAATTGCTGCTGCTACAATATTGTTGGCATGAATTTGCAAATGTTTGCAAATGTTATGCTTGTTTTGGCATGAGTTTAGAAACTGGCTTTATGATATGTTGCTGTCTTGACCCTGACCCTGATGTTCTAATGCTCTGTTTTGACTAAAGTATGATATGTCGTGAGGTATTAAAAACTATCACTGCTTGCTGTATCTTGGGTTAGTATATGATACTTATTTGCTTCCAAATAAGTATATGTAAACAAGAAAGAAGAGAAGAGCATAAATCCAGGGGAGCTACTCTTGAAAAGGAAAGGGGGAGCAACATAAAAGCAATTGACAAAATCAAAGGGAGTTCCCAAACCTTACTCAAATTCACGTTCTTTTGATCTTTGTTTTAAATATATTTGTCATCAAGGGGAAGATTTTTTAGTTAAGAAATTAACTAAATTATTTAATGATGACAAACATTATTTTATTAAGCAAAATAAATAATTAGTGTTGATTGTTTATGATTATATGAGGCTAATTATTTATTGTTGCAGGTCAAAATTCATCTTTACTAAAAGACTAAGAGGAAGGAAAACAATAAACAAGACTGATGGGTTGATAACAAAAACAAAGCCCAAAAGGAAGCTAGGCAAGGAACCAACGGGCTGAATTTGATACAAACCCGATCTAAGTTCGTTTTGCTCTCTCATTCAAATTCCTCCCATGTGCCTTCCCCAAAAACAACGTACACCTATCTTGTCTAAATCAGAAATCAGAAAAAGAAAGAAAAAAAGCTTAATACTCAAGATGTTCACAGAAGAAGAAAGAAAGAGAATGATGGGCAAGAAAGGTTGAGGTCAAATCAGCAAGTTCAAACCAAATCAAGCTTAGGCAAAGGTTAAAGGTAAACCATTTTCTATTGTATGAAAACTGTGTTCCTCTCTTCTTCCCAACTCTCTGCCACTCTGAAAATGGGTTTACATGAGAAAGTTGATTTCTGCTCTAATCTGCTGGGTATTTACGGTCACAAGTGAGTATTGGGGACCAAGTAACTCCTCAATGGCCAAGATCTAGGTTTACCATTGAGGATATCTATTTTATGCTTTCCTATGGTTTTCAGTCAACAAGAGAAAGTCGGAGCAAAGTTTCCTTTCTGAGGACTATTGGAAAAAGTGAGAAAATGGGTTGGTGAAGCACAAAGCTCAAGAAGTTGACCTAGGAAGAAGAACCCAACAACATGCAAGGAGATAAAAGAAGTTTGGTGTTCATTCAGAAGCCAAGGAGAGAAAACCAGATTTTGGTAAGTTGTGTTTTATGAAGATTTTCCTGAAGAAATTTCTCTACTTGGATAATGCTTTCTTTCAAAGAAGCATTCGACCAATATTGAAGAACTCACTCAAAGACGTGCAAGTCTGATTTATCACATAGCAAAGAGGCTGTTGATGAAGTCAATCTCCTTCATGTTTTATAGATTGTAATTTACTTTTCAATGTTTATCTTTCTGTAATTTCTTGAGTGAAAAGGCATAATGAGAGAGCTCAAGTAAAAGCCATGAGTGATATATTTGAGAGAAAAGCCTAGAGTTATTTTCAGATTTCTTTAGGTAAATTTGTGTCTTATATCCAGTACCAGTGAGGTACCCCTTTCTTAGTTGGGTGAGCACTAAGAGTGAAGAGTTAAGTATTAGCATAGCCAATGTCAAGTTAGGTTAGAACTTGAGTGTGAAAGGATTGTGTCAATCCTGTGGAATTGGTGTATGTAATACTTTTAACTATAGTGGAAATTCCTCCATTTTTATGGAGGAGAGTGGATGTAGGTTGTATTGCACAAGGCAACTGAACCAGGATATATGGTGGTGTCAGCTTCTCTCTTCTCTGCTATGTTCTGTTTTCTGATATTCATGAGACAAACATAAATTGTCTTATAAATTTTCACTGCTGAGTTCAAACAGAATCAGAATTAAAAGTTTATTTTAAAGGGTCATTTTAGTAACTTAAAAGAAAGGCACAGATTCAACCCCCATTTCTCTAAGCCTACTACAACCTTCAAATACTTTGTACCATAAAGCATATCGGTCTGATAGTAATATGATAGAATTTATCTTTAACTTTTAAAGGCATTTTTTTGTCACATATAAAACCAGACGCACTCCACCATTTTGACCAACCTGCTTGGATCCTATGATTTACATCATATTCATTCTCTCCATTATCTTGTATAAGCACCCAAGATACTTAAAACTTTTAACTTTTCGTAGGATATTTTCTTCAATCTTCACCTCTGTATTAGAACTTTTCCTTCAGTGGCTGAACTTGTTTCCATATATTCTGTCTTACTATGGCTTATGTGCAGACCATACACTTATAGAGCTTCTCTCCATAAATCAAACTTCTTATTTAAGTCTTTCCTTGACTCTTCCATAAGGACGATATCATCGGTAAAAAGCATGCACCATGGCAAAGGCTCTTGGATATGCTTTGTGAGTACTTTCAAGACTAATGTGAAAAGATATGGACTTAAGGATGATTCTTGGTGTAATCCTATACCAATAGAAAATTTTTTTGTCACACACCTTGAGTCTTCACACTAGTTGTAACCCCATCATACATATCTTTAATTGCACGAATATATGCGATCATTACTCTCTTCCTTTCCAAAACCTTCCATAAGACCTCTGATGAGCGGATAATTTATACGCTTTTTGGCATTGTTTTTAGTATGTTTTTAGTATGATCTAGTTAGTTTTTAGTATATTTTTATTAGTTTTTAGTTAAAATTCACTTTTCTGGACTTTAATATGAGTTTGTGTGTTTTTCTGTGATTTCAGGTATTTTTTGGCTGAAATTGAGGGACCTGAGCAAAAATCTGATTCAGAGACTGAAAAGGACTGCAGATGCTGTTGGATTCTGACCTCCCTGCACTCGAAGTGGATTTTCTGGAGCTACAGAAGCCCAATTGGCGCGCTCTCAACGGCGTTGGAAAGTAGACATCCTGGGCTTTCCAGCAATATATGATAGTCCATACTTTGCCCAAGATTTGATGGCCCAAACTGGCGTTCAAAGTCACCTTAAGAAATCCCAGCGTTAAACGCTGGAACTGGCACCCAAATGGGAGTTAAACGCCCAAACTGGCATAAAAGCTGGCGTTTAACTCCAAGAAGAGTCTCTACACGAAATTGCTTCATTGCTCAGCCCAAGCACACACCAAGTGGGCCCGGAAGTGGATTTTTATGTCATTTACTCATCTTTGTACACCTTAGGCTACTAGTTATCTATAAGTAGGACCTTTTACTATTGTATCTGGAGACTTTGGTAGCTATCTTCGTTTTATGCTATCTTAGATCATTGGGAGGCTGGCCATTCGGCCATGCCTAGACCTTATGCTTATGTATTTTCAACGGTGGAGTTTCTACACACCATAGATTAAGGTGTGGAGCTCTGCTGTACCTCGAGTATTAATGCAATTACTATTGTTCTTCTATTCAATTCCGCTTGTTCTTTGTCCAAGATATCACTTGTTCTTCAACTTGATGAAGGTGATGATCCGTGACACTCATCATCATTCTCACCCATGAACAAGGTGACTGACAACCATTCTTGTTCTACAAGCAATCAAAGCTCTAGTGAATATCTCTTGGATTCCTGATAACACGATGCATGGTTGATCGCCTGACAACCGAGTGCTCGCCTGACAAACGAGCCAGCCATTCCGTGAGATCAGAGTCTTCGTGGTATAGGCGAGAACTGATGGCGGCATTCAAGAGAATCTGGAAGGTCTAACCTTTTCTGTGGTATTCTGAGTAGGATTCAATGATTGAATGACTGTGACGTGCTTCAAACTCCTGAAGGCGGGGCGTTAGTGACAGACGCAAAAGAATCACTGGATTCTATTCCGGCCTGATTGAGAACCGACAGATGGATAGCCGTGCCGTGACAGGGTGCGTTGAACATTTCCAATGAGAGGATGGGAGGTAGCCACTGACAACGGTGAAACCCTTGCATAAGCTTGCCATGGAAAGGAGTAAGAAGGATTGGATGAAGACTGTAGGAAAGCAGAGAGACGGAAGGGAAGGCATCTTCATACGCTTATCTGAAGCTCTCACCAATGATATACATAAGTATCTCTATCTTTATCTTTATGTTATTTTCGTTTATCACTATACCCATTTGAGTCTGCCTGACTGAGATTTACAAGGTGACCATAGCTTGCTTCATACTAACAATCTCCGTGGGATCGACCCTTACTCACGTAAGGTATTACTTGGACGACCCAGTGCACTTGCTGGTTAGTTGTGCGAAGTTGTGTAATGCCATGGAATTGAACTACCAAAGTTTTTGGAGTTCATGACCGGGGATTATGAGAGTTGTGAAAAGTATTGTTCACAATTTCGCACACCAAGTTTTTGGCGCCGTTGCCGGGGATTGTTCAGTTTGGACAACTGAAGGTTCATCTTGTTGCTTAGATTAGGCATTTTTTTTCGAAATTCTTGAAGATGAATTCTAGAGTTTCATGATGATTTGTTGAAATCTGGCTGGCTGAGAAGCCATGTCTAATCTCATTGGACCGAGGTTTCAACTTATCATCACAAGAGCTTGTTGATTTTCATCAATCTTGCTTTTGGAGCAGTGATTTGCTAAGGCTTGGCTGGCCTTTGGCCATGTCTAGTGTTTTGGACCGAAGCTTTCTTTGAAAGCTTGGCTGGCTGTGAAGCCATGTCTAATTCCTGGACCGGAGTCTTAGACTAGCATTGCACTGATTTCTGGAATTCTCATTAAGAATTTTGATATCTTTTTCCACTTAATTTTCGAAAAAAAACACAAAAAAATTACAAAATCATAAAAACCAAAAATATTTTATGTTTCTTGTTTAAGTTTAGTGTCTCATCTTAAGTTTGGTGTCAATTGCATGCATTCATGTGTCTTAAGGATCTTCAAGTAATTCTTGATGATTTCTTACTCTGATCTTTGAATTCTTTTGGCTTGAGTGTTTATGTGTCTCACATAGTGTCAGTAGTATACAAACTGCTAAGTTTGGTGTCTTGCATGCATTGTTATTTGATTCTTGTTGCATTTTGATTATTAAAAATCCAAAAATATTTTTAATTTGTGTCTTTTCAAGTCAATAATACAAAGAATTGAAGATTCAGAACATACTGCAGAGGAATTATACAGAAAAAGCTGGGCATTCAAAAATGCCCAGTGAAGAAGACAGACTGGCGTTTAAACGCCAGCCAGGGTGCCTGGCTGGGCGTTTAACGCCCAAAAAGGGTGCATTTTGGGCGTTAAACGCCAGAATGGATACCATTCTGGGCGTTTAACGCCAGGATGGCAAAGGGGGAAGAATTTGTTTTCAAATCAATTTTTTTTCAAGTTTTCAAAGTTTTTCAAAATCAAATCTTTTTCAAATCATATCTTTTCAATCAAATGTTTTTCAAAATCAATTTCTTTCCTTTTTCAAAGATACTTACTAACAATTAATGATTTGATTGAACATCTCAAATTTGTTGCCTTTTCTGTTGAGAAAGGTTTAATGTTTGAATCATATCTTTTCTTGTTAGGCAAGTCACTAATTTTCAAAATCAAATCTTTTAAAATTGTTTTCAAATCAAATTTTTTTTTTTTACCAATCATATCTTCTCAACCTCATCTTTTTCAAAATAGTTTTCAATCAAATCTTCTTAATTTCTAATTTCAAAATCTTTTTCAAAAATCACTTGATTTCTTTTCCACTTTCAATTTTCGAAAATTATCAATCAAATTTTAAAATGTTTTTAACATCTTTTTAATTAATTTTCGAAAATCCTCTTCCCTCCTTCCCACATCCTTCTATTCATGGAGTACTACTCCTTCTTAATGCACAATTCGAACTTTATCTCATCAAGTTCGAATTCTTCTACCTTCTTTCTTCTATTTTTCGTTTCCTCTGACACCTTAAGGAATCTCTATACTGTGACATAGAGGATTCCACATCTTCTTGTTCTCTTCTCTTTCATATGAGCAGAAGCAAAGACAAAGGCATTCTTGTTGAAGCTGACCCTGAACCTGAAAGGACCTTGAAGAGAAAGCTAAGAGAAGCCAAAGCACAACTCTCTTTAGAGGACCTGACCGAATTCTTCAAAGAAGAAGAACACATGGCAGCCGAAAACAACAACAATGCCAACAATGCAAGGAAGGTGCTGGGTGACTTTACTGCACCTACTCCCAACTTCTATGGGAGAAGCATCTCTATCTCTGCCATTGGAGCAAACAACTTTGAGCTTAAGCCTCAATTAGTTTCTCTAATGCAACAGAATTGCAAATTCCATGGACTTCCAATGGAAGATCCTCATCAGTTTTTAGCTGAGTTCTTGCAAATCTGTGACACAGTCAAGACTAATGGGGTTGACCCTGAGGTCTACAGACTGATGCTATTCCCTTTTGCTGTAAGAGACAGAGCTAGAATATGGTTGGACTCACAACCTAAAGATAGCCTGGACTCTTGGGAAAAGCTAGTCAATGCCTTCTTGGCAAAGTTCTTTCCACCTCAAAAATAGAGTAAGCTTAGAGTGGAAGTCCAAACCTTCAGACAGAAGGATGGAGAATCCCTCTATGAAGCTTGGGAAAGATACAAACAATTAATCAGAAAATGTCCCTCAGACATGCTTTCTGAATGGAGCATCATAGGTATTTTCTATGATGGTCTCTCTGAACTATCCAAGATGTCTTTGGATAGCTCTGCTGGAGGATCTCTTCATCTGAAGAAGACGCCTGCAGAGGCTCAAGAGCTAATTGAAATGGTTGCAAATAACCAATTCATGTACACTTCTGAAAGAAATCCTGTGAACAATGGGACTAGTCAGAAGAAAGGAGTTCTTGAGATTGACACTCTGAATGCCATACTGGCTCAGAACAAGATATTGACTCAACAAGTCAATTTGATTTCTCAAAGTCTGACTGGAATGCAAAATGCACCTGGCAGTACTAAGGAAGCTTCATCTGAGGAAGAAGCTTATGATCCTGAGAACCCTTCAATGGAAGAGGTGAATTACCTAGGAGAACCCTATGGAAACACCTATAATTCTTCATGGAGAAATCACCCAAATTTCTCATGGAAGAATCAAGAGAGACCTCAACAAGGTTTCAATAATAATAATGGTGGAAGAAACAGGTTTAGCAATAACAAGCCTTTTCCATCATCTTCTCAGCAACAGACAGAGAGTTCTAAGCAGAATACCTCTGACTTAGCAACAATGGTCTCTGATCTAATCAAAACCACTCAAAGTTTCATGAATGAAACAAGGTCCTCCATCAGAAATTTGGAAGGACAAGTGGGTCAGCTGAGCAAGAAAGTTACTGAACTCCCTCCTAGTACTCTCCCAAGTAATACAGAAGAAAATCCAAAAGGAGAGTGCAAAGCCATAACCATGGCCGAATATGGAGAGGAAAGAGAGGAGGTGGACGCTACTGAGGAAGACCTCAATGGGCGTGCACCAACCTCCTCTGAGTTCCCCAATGAGGAACCATGGGAATCTGAGGCTCAAAATGAGACCATAGAGATTCCATTGGACTTACTTCTGCCTTTCATGAGCTCTGATGAGTATTCCTCCTCTGAAGAGGATGAGTATGTCACTGAAGAGCAAGTTGCTAAATACCTTGGAGCAATCATGAAGTTAAATGACAAGTTATTTGGAAATGAGACTTGGGAAGATGAACCTCCCTTGCTCACCAAAGAACTGGATGACTTGTCTAGGCAGAAATTACCTCAAAAGAGACAAGATCCTGGGAAGTTTTCCATACCTTGTACCATAGGCACCATGACCTTCAAGAAGGCCCTGTGTGACTTAGGGTCAAGTGTGAACCTCATGCCTCTCTCTGTAATGGAGAAGCTAGGGATCTTTGAGGTACAAGCTGCAAGAATCTCATTGGAGATGGCAGACAACTCAAGAAAACAAGCTCATGGACTTGTAGAGAATGTTTTGGTAAAAGTTGAAGACCATTACATTCCTACTGATTTCATAGTCCTAGAGACTGGGAAGTGCATGGATGAATCCATCATCCTTGGCAGACCCTTCCTAGCCACAGCAAAGGCTATGATTGATGTTGATAAAGGTGAACTGATCATTCAAGTGAATGAAAAATCCTTGGTGTTTAAGGCTCAAGGATATCCCTCTGTCACCATGGAGATGAAGCTTGAAGAGCTTCCCTCAAATCAGAGACAAATAGAGCCCCCAAAGTCAAACTCTAAGTTTGGTGTTGGGAGGCCACAACCAAACTCTAAGTTTGGTGTTGAACCCCCACATTCAAACTCTAAGTTTGGTGTTGGGAGGTTCCCACATTGCTCTGATCATTTGTGAGGCTCCATGAGAGCCATCTGTCAAGCTACTGACATTAAAGAAGTGCTTGTTGGGAGGCAACCCAATGATTATATTTTATATATTTTCTTTTGTTATTTTATGTTTTTTTTTTTGTAGGTTGATGATCATAAGAAGTCACAAAATCCATTGAAAAAGCAAAAACAGAATGAAAAATAGGAAGAAAAACAGCACACCCTGGAGGAAGAATTCACTGGCGTTTAAACGCCAGTGAGGCTAGCAGTTGGGCGTTTAACGCCCAGTCTGGCACCATTCTGGGCGTTTAACGCCAGAAAGGGGCACCAGACTGGCGTTAAACGCCAGAAAAGGGCAAGAACCTGGCGTTAAACGCCAGGAATGGGCACCTGCCCGGCGTTTAACGCCAGAAATGGCTCAAAACGTGATTTTGAGCAACATTTGGTGCAGGGATGACTTTTCCTTGACACCACAGGATCTGTGGACCCCACAGGACCCCCACCTACCCCACCACCACCCTCTCTCTTCTTCCCCCATTCACCAATCACCTCAATACCTCTTCCCCAAAAACCCTTCACCTATCAAATCCCATCTTTCTCTTCACCACTCACATCCATCCTTCATAAAACCCCACCAACCTCACCCTTCAAATTCAAACCACTTTCCCTCCCAAAACCCACCCATAATGGCCGAACACCATCTCCCCTCTCCCCTATAAATACCCTTCTTCACTCCTTCATTTTCACACAACCTAAACACCACTTCTCCCCTTCTTTGGCCGAATACAAAGCCATCCATTTCTCCCTCATTTCTTCTTCTTCTACTCTCTTCTTTCTTCTTTTGCTCGAGGGCGAGCAAACCTTTTAAGTTTGGTGTGGTAAAAGCGTTGCTTTTTCGTTTTCCATAACCATTTATGGCATCCAAGGCCGGAGAAACCTCTAAAAAGAGGAAAGGGAAGGCAAAAGCTTCCACCTCCGAGTCATGGGAGATGGATAGATTCATCTCAAGGGTGCATCAAGACCACTTCTATGAAGTTGTGGCCTTGAAGAAGGTGATCCCTGAGGTCCCCTTTTCACTCAAAAAGGGTGAATATCCGGAGATCCGCCATGAGATCCGAAGAAGAGGTTGGGAAGTACTTACCAACCCCATTCAACAAGTCGGAATCTTGATGGTTCAAGAATTCTATGCCAATGCATGGATCACAAAGAACCATGATCAAAGTATGAACCCGAATCCAAAGAATTATCTTACTATGGTTCGAGGGAAATACTTGGATTTTAGTCCGGAAAATGTAAGGTTAGCATTCAACTTGCCTATGATGCAAGGAGATGAACATCCTTACACAAGAAGGGTCAACTTTGATCAAAGGTTGGACCAAGTCCTCACAGTCATATGTGAAGAGGGCGCACAATGGAAGAGAGATTCAAGAGGCAAGCCGGTTCAATTGAGAAGGCATGACCTCAAACCCATGGCTAGAGGATGGTTGGAGTTCATCCAACGCTCAATCATTCCCACTAGCAACCGGTTCGAAGTTACTCTAGACCGGGCCATCATGATTCATAGCATCATGATTGGAGAAGAAGTGGAAGTTCATGAGGTTATAGCCCAAGAACTCTATAAAGTGGCAGACAAGTCTTCCACCTTGGCAAGGCTAGCCTTTCCTCATCTCATTTGTCACCTCTGTTATTCAGTTGGAGTTGACATAGAAGGAGATACCCCTATTGATGAGGACAAGCCCATTACCAAGAAAAGGATGGAGTACACAAGAGACCGCACTCATCATGAGATCCCTGAGATTCCTCAAGGGATGCACTTTCCTCCACAAAACTATTGGGAGCAACTAAACACCTCCCTAGGAGAACTGAGTTCCAACATGGGACAACTAAGGGTGGAGCATCAAGAACACTCCATCATCCTTCATGAAATTAGAGAAGACCAAAGAATCATGAGGGAGGAGCAACAAAGACAAGGAAGAGACATTGAGGAGCTCAAGCACTCCATAGGATCTTCAAGAGGAAGAAAGAGTCGCCATCACTAAGGTGGACCCGTTCTTTGATTTCCTTGTTCTTTATTCTTCTGTTTTTCGAATTTTATGCTTATGTTTATCCATGTTTGTGTCTTGTGATCATTAGTGTCTTAGTGTCTATGCCTTAAAGTTATGAATGTCCTATGAATCCATCACCTTTCTTGAATAAAAACGTGCTTAATTGAAAAGGAAAGAATTGCATGAATTCTGAATTTTATAATAGTTTAATTAATTTGATGTGGTGGCAATACTCTTGTTCTCTGAATGTATGCTTAAACAGTGCATATGTATCTTGAATTTGTGGTTCATGAAGGTTGGCTCTTGAAAGAATGATGAAAAAGGAGACATGTTACTGAGGATCTGAAAAATCATTAGAAATGATTCTTGAAGCAAGAAAAAGCAGTGAATACAAAAAAAGAGAGAAAGCAAGCGAAAAAAAAAAACCGAAAAAAAAAGAGAAAAAGAAAGAAAAAGAAAGAATAAAGTTGTGATCCAAGGCAAAAAGAGTGTGCTTAAGAACCCTGGACACCTCTAATTGGGGACTTTAGCAAAGCTGAGTCACAATCTGAAAAGGTTCACCCAATTATGTGTCTGTGGCATGTATGTATCCGGTGGTAATATTGGAAGACAGAGTGCTTTGGGCCACGGCCAAGACTCATAAAGTAGCTATGTTCAAGAATCATCATACTTAACTAGGAGAATCAATAACACTATCTGGATTCTGAGTTCCTAAAGAAGCCAACCATTCTGAATTTCAAAGGATAGACTGAGATGCCAAAACTGTTCAGAGGCAAAAAGCTAAAAGCCCCGCTCATCTAATTAATACTGATCTTCATAGATGTTTTTGGAATTCATTGCATATTCTCTTCTTTTTATCTTATTTGATTTTCAGTTGCTTGAGGACAAGCAACAATTTAAGTTTGGTGTTGTGATGAGCGGATAATTTATACGCTTTTTGGCATTGTTTTTAGTATGTTTTTAGTATGATCTAGTTAGTTTTTAGTATATTTTTATTAGTTTTTAGTTAAAATTCACTTTTCTGGACTTTACTATGAGTTTGTGTGTTTTTCTGTGATTTCAGGTATTTTCTGGCTGAAATTGAGGGACCTGAGCAAAAATCTGATTCAGAGACTGAAAAGGACTGCAGATGCTGTTGGATTCTGACCTCCCTGCACTCGAAGTGGATTTTCTGGAGCTACAGAAGCCCAATTGGCGCGCTCTCAACGGCGTTGGAAAGTAGACATCCTGGGCTTTCCAGCAATATATGATAGTCCATACTTTGCCCAAGATTTGATGGCCCAAACCGGCGTTCAAAGTCACCTCAATAAATCCCAGCGTTAAACGCTGGAACTGGCACCCAAATGGGAGTTAAACGCCCAAACTGGCATAAAAGCTGGCGTTTAACTCCAAGAAGAGTCTCTACACGAAATTGCTTCATTGCTCAGCCCAAGCACACACCAAGTGGGCCCGGAAGTGGATTTTTATGTCATTTACTCATCTTTGTACACCTTAGGCTACTAGTTATCTATAAGTAGGACCTTTTACTATTGTATCTGGAGACTTTGGTAGCTATCTTCGTTTTATGCTATCTTAGATCATTGGGAGGCTGGCCATTCGGCCATGCCTAGACCTTATGCTTATGTATTTTCAACGGTGGAGTTTCTACACACCATAGATTAAGGTGTGGAGCTTTGCTGTACCTCGAGTATTAATGCAATTACTATTGTTCTTCTATTCAATTCCGCTTGTTCTTTGTCCAAGATATCACTTGTTCTTCAACTTGATGAAGGTGATGATCCGTGACACTCATCATCATTCTCACCCATGAACAAGGTGACTGACAACCATTCTTGTTCTACAAGCAATCAAAGCTCTAGTGAATATCTCTTGGATTCCTGATAACACGATGCATGGTTGATCGCCTGACAACCGAGTGCTCGCCTGACAAACGAGCCAGCCATTCCGTGAGATCAGAGTCTTCGTGGTATAGGCGAGAACTGATGGCGGCATTCAAGAGAATCCGGAAGGTCTAACCTTGTCTGTGGTATTCTGAGTAGGATTCAATGATTGAATGACTGTGACGTGCTTCAAACTCCTGAAGGCGGGGCGTTAGTGACAGACGCAAAAGAATCACTGGATTCTATTCCGGCCTGATTGAGAACCGACAGATGGATAGCCGTGCCGTGACAGGGTGCGTTGAACATTTCCAATGAGAGGATGGGAGGTAGCCACTGACAACGGTGAAACCCTTGCATAAGCTTGCCATGGAAAGGAGTAAGAAGGATTGGATGAAGACTGTAGGAAAGCAGAGAGACGGAAGGGAAGGCATCTTCATACGCTTATCTGAAGCTCTCACCAATGATATACATAAGTATCTCTATCTTTATCTTTATGTTATTTTCGTTTATCACTATACCCATTTGAGTCTGCCTGACTGAGATTTACAAGGTGACCATAGCTTGCTTCATACTAACAATCTCCGTGGGATCGACCCTTACTCACGTAAGGTATTACTTGGACGACCCAGTGCACTTGCTGGTTAGTTGTGCGAAGTTGTGTAATGCCATGGAATTGAACTACCAAAGTTTTTGGAGTTCATGACCGGGGACTATGAGAGTTGTGAAAAGTATTGTTCACAATTTCGCGCACCAACCTCCCTTAGCACCCTATCGTATACTTTTTCCAAATTAATAAACACCATATGTAGATTCTTTTATTACTACGATACCTCTCTATCATCCTTCTTAATAGGTATGTAGCTTCAGTGGTAGATCTGCTTGGCATAAAACCAAATTGGTTCTCTATTACTTGTGTTTCTTGTGTCAGCCTCTTTTTTATCACCCTAAACCATTTTCAGATTAATACATAAAAATTAATAACCAAAAATATCCTCACTAAAGAAATTAAAATACAAAAGATAACCATAATATTATTTAAAGCTTCTTCCCTTTCTACTCAACAAGAACCCTACTGAATTAATACTACTACCATTGTTTGACCATCATCATCATTAGCATCATCATTTGATCTGTTCTTCTTCGTATTTCATTTTGTGTAACCGCTCAAGCACCCACACTTCAACAAAGAAAAAAAACAAAAGGAAATTTCTAAAAAAATTGGGGAAAAACAGGAAAAACAGGAATAGAGAATAAAAATGGTAGAGTATGAAGTGTGAAGGCAAACATTTGAAGAAGACAACACAACAATGACGAGGAGAATTTACAGTGGAGTGAGCGATGAGCCAACAAAAAGAAGAGTATTAAATGACAGCGAGCGACGGCAAGCACAGTAGGCCAGTGGACCTTACTAATGCACGACTCCGTTTCAGTCTTATACTCAACCCAGTCATTGTCAAATTGGCAATTAATTGGTGCATTCAGAACCAAAGAGGGAAAAGAAGTAAAAGAAAAATAAAGAAGAAAGCAGCAGTAATTCCTTTAGTTGAGGATAAAATAAATGTTAAATATATTTTAAAGACTCATTTTCAATTCAATTTTTTGCTTTTCAAATTTTCAATTCTATCTCATTAAAGTTTCAAAACAAGCTTTAAAAGTTCGCATACAACTTCAAATACAACGTTTATAACTAAAAAAATCAAAATGCACAATCCAATAAAGTATTACACCATAGCAACATCAAAACAACAAAAAAAAATCAACAACTAGAATCAATAAATCAGAATCAGAAAAGTTAGCATAAACAACTTAGAATTAGAATCATAGCATGAACAACTCAGAATCAGAGAAATTTTAGCATAATGTAGGAAAGTACTGCACCATCAACAACTCAAAATCAGTAATTCAGAATCAGAATCATCATAAACAACTCAAAATCAAAAAAATTTCATCATAAACAATATAGTGAAGCATTACACCATAGAACCACCATCATATTTAGAATCAAAAAATTCAACAACCAACAACTCAGAAATTAGAATAAATAAAATTAACAAAATAACCAAAAATAAATCGAGGCAGCATTGCTTACTGGTGGCGAAGGAGGAAGGAAGGTGCCGGAGGAGAAAAGTTCGGCGATGGGGTGGTGGTTAGGTTCCAGGAAGGGTTTAGGATGTTAGGGTTGGGTTTGTTGTAAAGAGAGAGAGAGAGAGAGAAGGGAAGGTGGGGTAACAGAGAGCTTGAAGACAGTGACGCTGTGCGTGGAGTTCGAGATGACGAGGAGAAGATGGCCGAGCAGGAGCAGTTCAAGAAGGCAAGTGAAGATCTCCAAGCAACGGTTTCACATCGAGGAAAAGAGGCTGAGTGGCAGAGACGTTCGACGGCGAGACGACACCTTTTATTTGTCACAATGCCGGTGGCGATAGTACCCCGGCTGAGGAGAGGAGTTCGACGATGGCAGGGTTGCTGCCTTCGGCAATGGTAGGGGCTGGGTAATGAGTTTTGAACTTTTGATGAGGATAAGTCATATGATGAGTGGGTTTAGGGTTAGAAGAAGGGAAGCAGCCGAGCAGGGGTGTTTTCTATTTTTTTTAGTAATTTAAAAAACTAGAAATCTTAAAAAAATTGGCCGATTCAATCGATTTACCAGTTAACTACCAGTTTGATCGGTTATCTCTATATATACAATTTATATAGAGATATGACCATTGAACTGACTCACTTTGAGAATTCCTAATTGTTATAGTTATCGTATATTTGTCAATAGAATATTCTTATGATGAACATAATATTAGAAATTTTCTTTTGCCCGGTGACTATCATAGTAATTGACAATGTATTTAGTATACTTTGTTTTCGGATACCTAGTACCCTATGATGCTAGTTGAATGAACATTGGGTATGATTTAAATACTTATAGAATTAATAACTAGTCAATATGAAATCCATCAACTATGGTAATGAGTTTGAGCTCTACAATTATAATGGATGAAATAAACAATGTCTTGGCCTAGGGGTTTGAATGAATTAAGAAATGAGTTTCTTAAGTCATTCATAATTCATATAATAATGGTAACAAGTTAGAGTTTGACAGTCAAACTGTACTCTAAAAATTAGCCAAGAGCTGAAAAGATAGAAGGACTTATATTTTTGTTCATCGTGGATTCTTAGTAAAAAAATATTATTAGTTTATACTATCGGGTCACTAACGAATGTTCTAATCCTTGGTAAATAATTATTTAATTATTATTTTTATTTAATCAAATAAATAATTATATTAATTCAAATGAAATATTATTATATTTTTTACTAACTCCATGAATATAATAATATGATAATTAAAAATATTAAATAATTAATTATTTATTCTTTGATTAGTTTTAAATATAGATAAGATCCTAACTAATTTTGTTTTAAATTAAATTATAATTTAATTCATAAATCAGTCACTAATCTCATTATATATATATATATGGTATCTTCTCATGAGGCCACCATTTAAACATGTTGTCAAGAGAAGAAAAGAAAAATTTGTCGCCTATTAGACAGTTGATTCTAATAATAGAGGCTGGAGTTCAAAGCAAAAACTCTGTTTCTACCGTTATATCTCACAAAAATATAAAATTCAAAATCCAAATAGAACAAAATACATAATTCAAACTGAGAAACTTTCTTATGATCAAATACTTGTGATTAATCTTGTATTTTATAATCTATCTATATCCTTACTCTTATGTTATTATTCTAAACATTATATTATCTTTAAACTTTGTCATATTCTTACTCTAATGACATTATAGTGTCTCTATACCCTTATTATTATGTTATTATTCTAAACTTTTTTAAACAACTAAACACATTTTAAAACTCCATCCCATAATCTGCTAAAAATAAGCGTAGCGGTAAAAGCCATTCATATGTTGGTTAGCCTAATGAGCACACCTAGTGATAAGTCCTCCTTAAAGGTAGTAAATCCATTGGTAAGCTAGGGTGGTCCTGTAGCATAAGTGATGAGCGGATAATTTATACGCTTTTTAGCATTGTTTTTAGGTAGTTTTTAGTATGATCTAGTTACTTTTAGGGATGTTTTCATTAGTTTTTATGCTAAATTTACATTTCTGGACTTTACTATGAGTTTGCGTGTTTTTCTTTGATTTCATGTATTTTCTGACTGAAATTGAGGGACCTGAGCAAAACTCTGATAGGAGGCTGACAAAGGACTATTGATGCTGTTGGAATCTGACCTCCCTGCACTCAAAATAGATTTTCTGGAGCTACAGAACTCTAAATGGTGCGCTCTCAACGGTGTTGAAAAGTAGACATCCAGAGCTTTCCAGCAATATATAATAGTCCATACTTTGTTCGAGATTAGATGACGCAAACTGGTGCTCAACGCCAGTTCCATGCTGTATTCTAGAGTCAAACGCCAGAAACACGTCACGAACCAGAGTTGAACGCCCAAAACACGTTACAACTTGGCGTTCAACTCCAAGATAAGCCTCAGCTCGTGTAACATTCAAGCTCATCCCAAACATACACCAAGTAGGCCCCAGAAGTGGATTTATGCATCAATTACTTACTTCTGTAAACCCTAGTAGCTAGTTTAGTATAAATAGAACTTTTTACTAGTGTATTAATCATCTTTGATCAGTTTATGCGATCTTAGATATTGGGAGCTGGCCATTCGGCCATGCCTGGACCTTCATCACTTATGTATTTTCAACGGTGGAGTTTCTACACACCATAGATTAAGGGTGTGGAGCTCTGCTGTACCTCAAGTTTCATTGCAATTACTTCTATTTTGGCGCCGTTGCCAGGGATTGTTCGAGTATGGACAACTGACGGTTCATCTTGTTGCTCAGATTAGATAATTTCTTTTTCAAAAACTTTTCAAAAATCTTTCAAAAAATTTTTTATTCCTATTTTCAAAATTTTTTTAAAAATAAATCATTCTATGGCTTCAAAACATTTAAGAATGGATTCCAGAGTTTCATGAAGCATGTTGAATCCTGGCTGGCTGCAAAGCCATATTCAAACTCCTTTGGAATTGGTCTTCAACTAATCACCACAATGCATGTAATTCCATCCTAAAGCTGACGGGCTATTAAGCCATGTCCAACCCTTTGATTGGAGCTTTGGGCTAATATTAAAAGATTCCTGAAATTCTTCTTAAAGATTTTGAATTTCTTATTTTCTTTTTCCTATATATTTTTTGAAAAAATAAAATAAAATACAAAAAAATCATAAAATCATAAAAACCAAAAATATTTTGTGTTTCTTGTTTGAGTCTTGAGTCAATTTTTAAGTTTGGGGTCAATTGCATGTTTTTAAAATTTAAGCATTATTTTTCGAAAAATTCATGCATTCATGGTGTTCTTCATGATCTTCAAGTTGTTCTTAGTAAGTCTTCTTGTTTGATCTTGATGTTTTCTTGTTTCGTGTCTTTTATTGTTTTTCATATGCATTTTTGCATACATAGTGTCCATGCATTAAAGATTTCTAAGTTTGGTGTCTTGCTTGTTTTCTTTGCATCAAAAAATTTTTCAAAAATATGTTCTTGATGTTCATCATAATCTTCAAAGTGTTTTTGGTGTTCATCTTGACATTCATAGTGTCCTTGCATGCATTCCTTGTTTTGATCCAAAAATAAAAGAGAAAAACACAATTATGACGTTTTAAAAATATTTTTTTCTCTCATAATTAAAATTTCAAAAATCAAAAAATATGTTTTCCTTATTTCTCTCCTAATTTTCGAAAATTTGAGTTGACTTAGTCAAAAAATTTTAAATTAGTTGTTTCTCATGAGTCAAGTCAAATTTTCAATTTTAAAAATCTTATCTTTTCAAAATTTTTTTCAAAAATTAAATCTTTTTTATTTTTTTATTTAATTTTCGAAAATCTTTTTAAATATTTTTCAAAAAAATCTTTTTCTTAATTTTATCTTGATTTTCAAAAATTATACTAACAAGTAATATGATTGATTCAAAAATTTGAAGTTTGTCACTTTCTTGTTAAGAAAGGTTCAATCTTTAAATTCTAGAATCTTATCTTTTAGTTTCTTGTTAGTTAAGTAATTAATTTTAATTTTAAAAATTAAATCTATCTTATCTTATCTTTTATATCATATCTTTTTCAAAATTTTATCTTTTTCAAAAATTTGATTTTAAAATATCTTTTCTAACTTCTTATCTTCTTATCTTTTCAAATTTGATTTTAATATCTTTTTCAACTAACTATTTGACTTTTTGTTTGTTTCTTATCTTTTTCAAAACCACCTAACTACTTTTCCCTCTTTAATTTTCGAAAATATCTCATCTCTTTTTCAAAAATTCTTTTTAATTGTTTTAAATTTTAATTTTAATTATATCTTATCTTTAATTTTCGAAAATCATTAACTACTTTTCAAAATTATTTTTGAATTCTCTCTCTCTTCGCTTCTTCTATTTATTTATTTATTTACTAACACTTCTCTTCACCTCTCTTCATCTCCAATCACTGCCTCTATCCTCACCCTTGTGATTGGATTCTCCACTCTTATTCCTTTCTTCTTCTACTAATAATAAGGATCCTCTTTGTCCGGATATAGAGGATTCCTCTTCCTTTTTCTTTTTCTCTTCTCTTTCATATGAGCAGGAATAAGGAAAACGGCATCTTTGTTGAAGCTGATCCAAAACCTGAAAGGACTCTGAAGAGGAAACTAAGAGAAGCTAAATTACAACAATCCAGAGGCAACCTTTCTGAAATTTTCGAACAAGAGAAGGAGATGGCAGCCGAACCCAACAACAATCATGCAAGGAGGACGCTTGGTGATTTCACTAAACCAACGTCCAAGTTTGATGGAAGAAGCATCTCAAGTCCTGCCATTGGAGCAAACAATTTTGAGCTGAAACCTCAATTAGTTGCTTTGATGCAACAGAACTGCAAGTTTCATGGACTTCCATCTAAAGATCCTTATCAGTTTTTAACTGAGTTCTTGCAGATTTGTGAGACTGTTAAGACAAATGGAGTAGATCCTGAAGTCTACAGGCTCATGCTTTTCCCTTTTGCTGTAAGAGACAGAGCTAGAACATGGTTGGACTCACAACCTAAAGATAGCCTGCACTCCTGGGATAAGCTGGTCACGGCCTTCTTGGATAAATTCTTTCCTCCTCAAAAGTTGAGCAAGCTTAGAGTGGATGTTCAGACCTTCAAGCAAAAAGATGGTGAATCCCTCTATGAAGCTTGGGAAAGATACAAGCAGATGACCAAAAAGTGTCCTTCTGACATGTTTTCAGGATGGACCATATTAGATATATTCTATTATGGTCTATCTGAGTTTTCCAAAATGTCATTGGACCATTCTGCAGGTGGATCCATTCACTTAAAGAAAACGCCTACAGAAGCTCAAGAACTTATTGACATGGTTGCAAATAACCAATTCATGTACACTTCTAAGAGGAATTCCGTGAATAATGGGACGCCTCAGAGGAAGGGAATTCTTGAAATTGATACTCTGAATGCTATATTGGCTCAGAAAAAAGTGTTGACTCAGCAAGTCAACATGATTTCTCGAAATCTGAATGGATGGCAAAATGCATCCAACAGTACTAAAGAGGCAGCTTCTGAAGAAGCTTATGATCCTGAGAACCCTGCAATAGCAGAGGTAAATTACATGGGTGAACCTTATGGAAACATCTATAATTAATCATGGAGAAATCATCCAAATTTCTCATGGAAGGATCAACAAAAGCCTCAACAAGGCTTTAATAATGGTGGAAGAAACAGGCTAAGCAATAACAAGCCTTTTCCATCATCTTCTCAGCAACAGACAGAGAATTCTGAGCAGAGCCCCTCTAATTTAGCAAATTTAGTCTCTGATCTGTCTAAGGCCACTTTAGGTTTCATGAGTGAAACAAGGTCCTCCATCAGAAATTTGGAGGCACAAGTGGGCCAGCTGAGTAAGAAAGTCACTGAAACTCCTCCCAGTATTCTCCCAAGCAATACAGAAGAAAATCCAAAAGGAGAGTGCAAGGCCATTGATGTAATCAATATGGCCGAATGCACAAGGGAGGAGAAGGACGAAAATCCTAGTGAGGAAGACCTCTTGGGACGTCTCTCAAACAAGAAGGAGTTCCCTATTGAGGACCTAAAGGAATCTGAGGCTCATATAGAGACCATAGAGATTCCACTAAATCTCCTTTTGCCATTCATGAGCTCTGAAGACTATTCTTCCTCAGAAGAGGATGAAGATGTGACTGGAGAGCAAGTTGTTCAATATCTAGGAGCCATCATGAAGCTGAATGCCAAGTTATTTGGTAATGAGACTTGGGAAGGTGAACCTCCCTTGCTCATTAGTGAACTAGATACATGGGTTCAGAAAACTTTACCTCAAAAGAGACAAGATCCTGATAAATTCTTAATACCCTGTACCATAGGCACCATGACCTTTAACAAGGCTCTGTGTGACCTGGGGTTAGGCATAAATCTTATGCCACTCTCTGTAATAGAGAAACTAGGGATCATTGAGGTACAGCCTGCCTTATTCTCATTACAATTGGCAAACAAGTCAGTAAGACAAGCTTATGGTTTAGTAGAGGACGTGTTAGTAAAGGTTGAAGGCCTTTACATCCTTGCTGATTTCATAATCTTAGACACTAGGAAGGAAGAGGATGAATGCATCATCCTTGGAAGACCTTTTCTAGCCACAGCAGAAGCTGTGATAGATGTTAACAGAGGAGAATTAGTCTTTCAATTGAATGGGGACTACCTTGTGTTTAAGGCACACGACTATCCTTCTGTAACAAGGGAGAGTAAGCATGCAGAGCTTCTCTCAGTACAAAGTCAAACAGAGCTCCCACAGTCAAACTCTAAGTTTGGTGTTGGGAGGCCACAACCAAACTCTAAGTTTGGTGTTGAATCCCCACAACCAAACTCTAAGTTTGGTGTTGGGACTATACAACATTGACCTGATCACCTGTGTGGCTCCATGAGAGCCCACTGTCAAGCTATTGACATTAAAGAAGCGCTTGTTGGGAGGCAACCCAATTTTTATTTATCTAATTTTATTTTTATTTAATTGTTATTTTGTGTTTTAGTAGGTTCATGATCATGTGGAGTCACAAAAAAAATATTAAAATTAAAAACAAAATCAAAAACAGCAGAAGAAAAATCACACCCTTGAGGAAGGACTTATTGGCGTTTAAACGCCAGTAAGGAGTATCTGGCTGGCGTTCAACGCCAGAACAGAGCATGGATCTGGCGCTGAACGCCAGAAACAAGCAACATCCTGGCGTTTGAATGCCAGGAATATGCCCTGAGAAAAGCTGGCGCTGAACATGTTGCACATGGGCGTTGAACACCCAGAACATACATCACTTCGGCGTTTAAACGCCAGAATTGCATGCAAAGGCATTTTACATGCCTAATTGGTGCAGGGGTATAAATCCTTGACACCTCAGGATCTGTGGACCCTACAGGATCCCCACCTAACATATTCCCACCTTACCTCCTAATAATCCTATAACACACTTTCCCAAAAACCCTTCACCAATCACATCAATCTCTCTTCCCAATTACCCCCATTCACCACTCACATCCATCCACTCTTCCCCATAAACCCCACCTACATTCAAAATTCAAAAATCTTTCCCACCCAAATCCACCCTAAATGGCCGAACCTACCCTCTATCCCTTCCCTATATAAACCCCTCCATTCTACTTCATTTTCACACAACACAACCCCCTCTTCTATACCTTGGCCGAATACACCTCCCCCTCACTCTCCTCTATATTTTCTCTTCTTCTTCTTCTTTTCTTTCTTTTCTTGCTCGAGGACGAGCAATATTTTAAGTTTGGTGTGGTAAAAGCATAATCTTTTTGTTTTTCCATTACCATTGATGGCACCTAAGGCCGAAGAAACCTCTAGAAAAGGGAAAGGAAAGACAAAAGCTTCCACCTCCGAGTCATGGGAGATGGAAAGATTCATCTCCAAAGCCCATCAAGACCACTTCTATAATGTTGTGGCTAAGAAGAAGGTGATCCCTGAGGTCCCTTTCAAGCTCAAGAAAAATGAGTTTCCGGAGATCCGACATGAGATCCAAAGAAGAGGTTGGGAAGTTCTAACCAACCCCATCCAACAAGTTGGAATCTTAATGGTTCAAGAGTTCTATGCCAATGCATGGATCACTAGGAACCATGATTAAAGTATGAACCCGAATCCAAAGAACTATCTTACAATGGTTCGGGGGAAATACTAAGATTTTAGTTTGGAAAATACGAGGTTGGCATTCAACTTGCCCATAATGCAAGGAGATGCACACCCCTACACAAGAAGGGTCAACTTTGATCAAAGGTTGGACCAAGTCCTTAGGGACATATGTGTGGAAGGAGCTCAATGGAAAAGAGACTCCAAAGGCAAGCCGGTTCAACTAAGAAGACTGGACCTCAAGCCTGTGGCTAGAGGATGGTTGGAGTTCATCCAACGCTCCCTCATTCCCACTAGCAACCGATCTGAAGTTACTGTGGATCGAGCCATCATGATTCATAGCATCATGAATGGAGAGGAAGTAGAAGTTTATGAAGTCATCTCCCATGAATTCTACAAAATAGTCGATAAGTCTTCTACTTTGGCAAGGCTGGAGTTATCATCTTATTTGCCATCTATGTTGCTCAGCTGGAGTTATCATAGAAGGAGACATCCTCATTGAGGAGGACAAGCCCATCACTAAGAAAAGGATGGAGCAAACAAGAGAGCCCACTCATGGAACCCAAGAGACGCATGAGGAAGCTCATCACCAAGAAATCCCGAAGATACCTCAAGGGATGCACTTTCCTCCCAATAACTATTGGGAACAACTCAACACTTCCTTAGAAGATTTGGGTTACAATGTGGATCAATTAAGGGTGGAATATCAAGAGCACTCCATCATTCTCCATGAAATTAGAGAAGATCAAAGAGCAATGAGGGAGGAGCAACAAAGGCAAGGAAGGGACATAGAAGAGCTTAAGGACATCATTGGTCTTTCAAGAAGAAGACGCCACTAAGGTGGATTCATTCCTTGTTCTTAATTTTTTGTTTTTCGTTTTTATCTATGTTTTGTGTCTCTACTTCATGATCATTAGTATGTAGTAACTATGTCTTAAAGCTATGAATAAATTCCATAAATCCTTCACCTCTCTTAAATGAAAAATGTTTTTAACTCAAAAGAACAAGAAGTACATGAATTTCGAAAATTGTCCTTGAAATTAGTTTAATTATATTGATGTGGTGACAATACTTTTTGTTTTCTGAATGAATGCTTAAACAGTGCATAATTTTGATCTTGTTGTTTATGAATGTTAAATTTGTTGGGTCTTGAAAGAATGATGAACAAAGAGAAATGTTATTGATGATCTGAAAAATCATGAAATTGATTCTTGAAGCAAGAAAAAGCAGTGAAAAACAAAAGCTTGCGAAAAAAAATATTGGCGAAAAAAAAGAAAGAAAAAGAAAAAGCAAGTAGAAAAAGCCAATAGCCCTTAAAACCAAAAGGCAAGGGTAAAAAGGATCCAAGGCTTTGAGCATCAATGGATAGGAGGGCCCAAAGGAAATAAAATCCAGGCCTAAGCGGCTAAATCAAGCTGTCCCTAACCATGTGCTTGTGGCATGCAGGTCCAAGTGAAAAGCTTGAGACTGAGTGGTTAAAGTCGTGATCCAAAGCAAAAAGAGTGTGCTTAAGAGCTCTGGACACCTCTAACTGGGGACTCTAGCAAAGCTGAGTCACAATCTGAAAAGGTTCACCCAGTCATGTGTCTGTGACATTTATGTATCCGGTGGTAATACTGGAAAACAAAGTGCTTAGGGCCACGACCAAGACTCATAAAAGTAGCTGTGTTCAAGAATCAACATACTTAACTAGGAGAATCAATAACACTATCCGAAATTCTAAGTTTCCATAGATGCCAATCATTCTAAACTTCAAAGGATGAAGTGAGAAGCCAAAACTGTTCAGAAGCAAAAAGCTACAAGTCCCGCTCATCTAATTAGAACTAATATTCATTGATATTCTGGGATTTATAGTATATTCTCTTCTTTTTATCCTAATTGATTTTCAGTTGCTTGGGGACAAGCAACAATTTAAGTTTGGTGTTGTGATGAGCGGATAATTTATACCCTTTTTGGCATTGTTTTTAGGTAGTTTTTAGTATGATCTAGTTACTTTTAGGAATGTTTTCATTAGTTTTTATGCTAAATTCATATTTCTAGACTTTACTATGAGTTTGTGTATTTTTCTTTGATTTCAGGTATTTTCTGGCTGAAATTGAGGGACCTGAGCAAAACTCTGATAGGAGGCTGACAAAGGACTGCTGATGCTGTTGGAATCTGACCTCCCTGCACTCAAAATGGATTTTCTAGAGCTACAGAACTCTAAATGGCGCGCTTTCAATGGCGTTGGAAAGTAGACATCCAGAACTTTCCAGCAATATATAATAGTCCATACTTTGTTCGAGATTAGACGACGTAAACTGGCGCTCAACGCCAGTTCCATGCTGCATTTTGGAGTCAAACGCCAGAAACACGTCACGAACCAGAGTTGAACGCCCAAAACACGTTACAACTTGGCGTTCAACTCCAAGATAAGCCTCAGCTCGTGTAACATTCAAGCTCAGCCTAAACATACACCAAGTGGGCCCCAGAAGTGGATTTATGCATCAATTACTTACTTCTGTAAACCCTAGTAGCTAGTTTAGTATAAATAGAACTTTTTACTAGTGTATTAATCATCTTTGATCAGTTTATGCGATCTTAGATATTGGGGGCTGGCCATTCGGCCATGCCTAGACCTTCATCACTTATGTATTTTCAACGGTGGAGTTTCTACACACCATAGATTAAGGGTGTGGAGCTCTGCTGTACCTCAAGTTTCAATGCAATTACTACTATTTTGTATTCAATTCTGCTTGTTCTTATTCTAAGATATTCGTTGCACTTCAACATGATGAATGTGATGATCCATGACACTCATTATCATTCTCACCTATGAACGCGTGACTGACAACCACTTCCGTTCTACCTTAGACCGGGCGCATATCTCTTGGATTCCTTAATCAGAATCTTCGTGGTATAAGCTAGAATTGATGGCGGCATTCATGGGAATCCAAAAAGTCTAACCTTGTCTGTGGTATTCCGAGTAGGATTCCGGGATTGAATGACTGTGACGAGCTTCAAACTCGCGATTGCTGGGCGTGATGACAAACGCAAAAGAATCAAGGGATTCTATTTCAACATGATCGAGAACCGACAGATGATTAGCCGTGCTGTGACAGAGCATTTGGACCATTTTCACTGAGAGGATGGGATGTAGCCATTGACAACGGTGATGCCCTACATACAGCTTGCCATGGAAAGGAGTAAGAAGGATTGAAGGAAGGCAGTAGAAAAGCAGAGATCCAACAGGGACAAGCATCTTCAAACACTTATCTGAAATTCCCACCATTGAATTACATGAGTAACTCTATCTTTATTTTATGTTTAATTTATTATTATTATTCGAAAAACCAATAATCTCTTAAATTAGTTAAATCCATCTGACTGGGATTTACAAGATGACCATAACTTGCTTCATACCAACAATCTCTATGGGATCGACCCTTACTCACGTAAAGTATTACTTGGATGACCCAGTACACTCGTTGGTTAGTTGTGCGGAATTGTGACAAAGTCTAATTCATGTTTAAGAGCACTAAGTCTTTGGAGCCATTGTTGATGAACACAATTTTATCCACCAATAAGTCTTTAAAGAGGTAATGGCTTGAATTTTAAAATCTTTAGTTAAATTAAACAAAGAAAAGAATAATTCAATAATAATGAGGAGTAATGATAATGAAGCCTCAAGTTCATTATCAGAATTACAAGTAGTGAAATTAAAAAAAGTTTCATAATTAGTCTGTAGCTCTTATAAGTAAAAACAAAATTTATAAAAGACAAGCATTTTGAAAACAAAAAATAATAAAATACATATGTTAGAATACAGCTACCCAGAAATTAGTAATAATCATATTATAAATATCCTAGAAGAGGAAAAACTAAAAGAACACCCAACAAAAATATTATAATTTTATTCGTATAGGACTTATCCAAGTAGCCGCCAAGTCTAACTTTAGGCTGAGAATTAACATACCTATTTTGATGGTTTAACGAGATACAAGATTCAAAAAATTTAGGGATTCATTGATTGCTATACTAAAAAGTAATTTTCATGATGGTCTAATATTTTTTAATTGTTATCCAAACTTTTTCATGAGCGTTAAAAATGAATATACCTTTGAAACTCTTAAATTATATATTAAAACACCTAAAGATATTATTGATAAAAATATGATCCTTTTGAAGTAATTTATAGAATATATTACAAAATTACAAGGATAAATTATAATTTTAGGGCTAGAAGAGAATCATCAAAAGATGAAACTATTATTATTCATGTTAATTTACAAAGGATTTTTGTTTAAACACCTAAAAATTCCAACATGAAGAACTAATGAAGAATATCCTTGAAGAATGGATTTTAGAAAATATAGTAAAAGAAGAAAATGTCCAAATATTAGACTAAGAATGAATAGGTCACAATCAGTTAGAATACCGAACTACCAGGATAAAAAAGAAATTTCTCCTAAACACTCTATAGATAATTTCGTTATAAATGAAAAAGTTATAGGAAGAAATAACAATAAACCAAATATAACAGCTCCTTTATATGAGACAGAAAATAATTACTCACCAACTATTTCTCAAATCCTAAGAGTTATAATAAAAGAAGAATCATTTGAGATTGATAAAAATTGGATTAGTAAAGATTTTAATGCAGAATATAATACGAGATTAAGAAAATGATATTTTACTAGATATTCTAAAAGAAAAAAACATAGAAATAAGAAAAGAATTTTATGATTACTTAATAAAAAATAAAATTAATTTATATTTCTTGGACTGGTTCAACAATTAATTTCAAGATTTCAAAAAAAAAGTTGTCCTTTAAGTAAGACAACTACTATTTGAAAAATTAGCACAGGACAAATGGTAGAATCTCAATATCCACACCAAAAGAAACTATAAAATTACAGGTAGCACAAAATTTAGAACTAGAAGTCACCCCATATAAGGATAGTAAAATAGAAGAGAGTATAACAAAAGAGACATTAAAAAGATAAATCAATAGCTTAACTACACTAATACGGTTCTAGATATTAAGAAAAATTAGTTAAAAAGAATTGAACATAAACATGAACAAATTAAGCCCATAGAAAAACCTATGTATAAGTTTTAAAGTCTTGATGTAATTAAACTAAGAACAAATATGGAAGCAGACATTGATGAGTTAAAGAAAAAACTTAAGTTTATAAGACAAAGAAAAACAGCTATTAATACAATAAAAATTAACAAGACACATAAGAATCAATATTATCCAAAACTAAGAAATTGTTATCCAAGACGACCTACCCCGGTTGACGTAAGCTTTGAAGAAAGAATATAGTTAGTACACAATAGTTTTATTAGATCTCATTTAGTATAATAGAATTTAGATGGGTTAAGTGAACAAGCCATTTTAGATCTAATGTATAGCATGACTATGGCAGCAATTGCTTATAAGGCAAAACAAGCTACTGATAGAGCAGTAATCATGATCACCCAAGGATTCACAGAGTAATTAAAAGGATGGTGGGATAACTTTTTAACCTTACCGAAAAAAGAATTAGTGTAAAACCAGAAGACCAAACACAAGACGACACAACAATCTTAATTATTACAATCATAAAAAAATTTTTAGGAGACCCAAATATTTTTAAAAACAGAATAAGAACCCAACTAATGAACTTACGATGTCCCACCATGTCTGATTATAGGTGGTATAAAGATGTATTCATCTCTAAAGTTATGATGAGAGATGATGTAGCAGCCCCTTTTTAGAAAGAAAGATTTATAGCAGCTTTATCCAAACTCTTTTTAAAAAGGTTTTACAAAAACTACAATCATTATTTAGTATTCAAATACCATATGAAGGCCTAATTTTTTACCAAATACATAATATAATAGTACAAAATGAAATAGAAATATGCACTGACACCAAATTACAAGAAAAAATAAGAAAAAAAAAATATGAGTAGTAAGCGAGAATTAGAAAATTTTTGTCAATAATATGGTATTATAACCGAAAAAGAACCTAGCAACCAAAATAGAATTATTAAGAAAAGAAATATAAAAAAATTATGGAAATAGGTATAAGTATCAATCGAGAGAACTATATACAACAGCAAATAAGCCAAAAAAAATTATAGAAAAAAAATAAAAATAGAATAGTAAAAAAATGACAAAAAATATATAGTATGTTAAAAATGTACACTAATAACTGTAGAACAGAAGAAAAGATAAACAAAATTAGTAATGAAAAAGTAAGAAAAGTTTTAGCTGCTATACTAATTAATAGTGTATCAGAAATCGAAACAAAAAAAGAATATTCTTTTGATGATTCAAGAAATTCTATACAACAATTTGATATACCATCTTCTTTGGATTCTTCTAAAATAAAAGAAAAAGACTTGTGTTTGGGACTAGGAATATGTAACTGTGATAATTGTATAAAATTCTTAAATATAATTACGAGAACCCAAGAAAAGTCAATCAATATGCTAAACTCAAAAACAAATAAGTACTTTAATATCCATAATAGATAAATTAGGAAATTTTTTCTTAAAATATGAGTTTATATCCCAATTAAATGATTTGATTAGGAAAGAAGAAAAAGTCAAAGAAAAAATAAGGCCAATAAAAATTAAAAAATATATAACAGATTTAGAACACCTAAGAAAGAGAGTTCTTTAAAATATTTACAAGAAGAAATAAAAATGTTGAAATTCAAAATTTTTGAATTAAAACAACAAGATATCTCTCTTAATTATAGAGTACTAAAGTTAGAAGGAAAAACATAGTAAAGTTACAAAAAAAAGATTAGAATTAATAGAGCAAGAAGATCAAGAAGTCATAACCCCAATTAATTACTTAATGAATCAACGTTATTAATTAACCAAAAATAGTATATCCCTATTGTCATAATGATCGAAAAAGAGAAATTTGAGTTTATAGCTATGGTAGACTTAGGAGCATATGTAAATTGTATCCAGAAAGGGTTAATACCTACCAAGTACTATAAAAAATAACTGAAACCATTATCAAAACAGAAAATGATAGAATGACTATAAAATATAAGATTTTTAAAGCAAAAATTTGTAAAGAAGAAGTATACTTTTTAACTACATTTTTTCTAGCAAAACGAATATCCCAACAAGTTATAATAGGAAATCTCTTCACTCTATTATTGTACCCTTTTATGGTAGCTATAGATAGAGTAATCACCTATTGTCTACCAAACCAGCTCATTTTATTTGAATTCATACAAAAATCTAAGAGAAAAAAACTAAATTTATTACAACAAGTGGCTATCTCCCAAATTAATATAATAGAAAAAAAAAGAAACAGATTAATTTTCTTAATCAAGAAATTGTATATAAGAGAATAGAACAACAATTAGAAAACCAAAAAATTCAAACTATAATAAAAGGATAGAAGATAGGATAAAAAAAGACTTATGTAGCTTAAATCCAAAAACTTTACATTATAGAAAATTACATAAAATATCTTTACCGTATGAAGATGATTTTAATGAAAAAGATATCCCCACTAAAGCAAAACCAATACAAATGAACAAAAAACTGTTGGCATATTGTAAAAAAAAATCTAGAAATATTTAGACAAAGGACTAATCAGGTCATCAAAATTTTTTTGGAACTACACAGAATTTTATATTTTATGTAATGAAAGTCTCAAAAATCAAAAGAGGAGCTCCAAAGTTAGTAATTAATTACAAGCCTTAAAACGGATAAGATATCCCTTATCCAACAAAAATGACTTAATTAAAAGATTAAGTAAGGCTACTATATTTTCTAAATTTGATTTAAAATCTAGATACTATCAAATATCAGTAAAAGAAGAAGACAGATATAAAATAGTTTTTATAGTACCCTTTGAACATTATGAATAGAATGTAGTACTCCAAAGATTGAAAAATACATCAAATGAATTTCAAGAATTATGAATAATATTTTTTACTAATATGTAGATTTTATCATAGTCTATTTAGACGATGTACTTGTATACTCTAAAGGAATAAACTAACATATTCAACACCTAAAAAAATTTATTAATATTATAAAAAATAATCTTGTCTTATCTAAAAAGAAAATGAAAATATTTATAACAAGAGTAAGATTTTTAGGGTATGAAATTTTTCTAGGAACAATTACTCCAACTAAAAGATCTGTTGAATTTGCAGAAAAAATTTCAAATGAAATTATTGACAAAAAATAAATATAAAGATTCTTAGGATGTTTTAATTACATAGTCGAAGTTTTATCAAGAATAAGAACTTTATATGAACCTTTATATAAAAGATTAAGAAATTAAAACAACCTCCTCCTTAGACAAAAGACATATCCAAAATAGTTCAAAATATTAAAACTATAGTAAAAGAAATCCCTTGTTTGAGTATAGTAGACCTTAAGACAAGTCTAATCATAGAAACGGATGCCTCAGAACTAGGATATTGAGAAATACTTAAACAAGTTCTTCCAAACTCCTCAAAAGAACAAATAGTTACATATTATTATGGTGTATGGAATTCAACCCAGAAAAAATTATGCTACTATTAAAAAAAATATTAGCCATTGTCCTATGTGTTTCACGTTTTCAAGAAGACTTGTTCAATAAAATATTCTTGATCAGGACTGATTGTAAAGCAGCTTCTGGCGTATTAAAAAATAATGTTAAAAATTTAATTTCTAAACAAATATTTGCTAGATGTCAAGCTATATTATCATGCTTTGATTTTGCTATTGAACATATTAAAAGTGAATCAAATGCATTACCTGATTTTCTAATAAGAAATTTTCGTAAGGTAGAAATGAGCAAGAAATAAGCAAGCAGTGAAGATTACGATCAACCACTTAACTAACCAGCAACTTCAATACAAGCTAAACAATTAACCATTAAACCTTTGACAATGCCACAGGTTGTTAAAAATGAAAAATCATCAGCATCAATTAAGAGCTTATGTGAAGTTCCTACAGTTAACAGATATATATTATTACAACCATCTAATTTGTTCAAAACTAAACCATTTTCTAAAAAACATCTTACCATGAAAAATCTATACCTCTAAAAATAATGGCTTTAGAAAAAGAATGATTTAAGATGGATAACCCTTTATAAAACAGTTTTTCCAAATACTTTTCATTACCCTCCAATAAGTATCCGAAAAATCCGAACCTTTTATGAATTTATTCTAGTGGATGCAGGATCCATTAAATTAACTCATAATAAAGACCCAACCACAAAAGATATAATATACTCCAAAATTAAGATTATAAAATTAATAACCCTATCATAATGGGAAAGACCTCCCTTTCATTATAAAAGTTTTACTAGAAAATTTGAGTCTCAACACTACTCCTACTATGACTACATAGATGCCTAGTGGAACACCTTATATCTTTCTCCAAATCCACACTCTTGGTTCATATAGTTTCGCAAGAGAATTTTTCTGCAGTTTTCCAAATGGCTCCAAGTATGGTTTCAAGAGTTCGGGCAAATAGAAGCAATTTTTTTAAAGGAGGCTAGGATGGCTTATGAATATTTCAAAAACAAAACATTATTATTAGATGGTTATAAGCTGATTTTCTTCATTCCCACTATAAGAATATGCTGGATAATGACTTGGGAATATGATTCTGCAGGATATGAATACACTCCAAATATGAAACATTTAATTCGGAACATAAAAGTAAAATAGTAGAATATATTTAACCTTAACCTAATTAGTAAAAGGACAATTGATAATTGGATGTTTATATCCCAAAAAAGAGCAAAAATTCCAAGCCACAATTTAGGGTTCAAAAAAATATCATACGAAAAAGAGATTCGCTTTTTAGCCCATAAAAAACCAAATGATGGATGTCCTTGCAGCGGCCACTTAAGAAGAAGAGATCCATAATTTTCTAAAAGTAATAAAAGCAGAACCAACAGATGAAGATGAAGAAATTCAGTCCATCCCAAGACTGTACATACAAGATCCCCAGGATCTATTTACAGATTAAAAAAAGAGTCTCAGAATAAAAAAAATAGACACCTATCCAAAATCAAGAAAAGAAGTGTCAAGACTGCTCAAAGAACAACAAAACATCGCATGCAGTAAAGAACAAAAGTCATCAGCAGAATCACAGTAGAAATTTAAAATCGGCTACCATATTTCAAAAAACTAGAACATAACAAATTAACTCCAAGATAGAGCTTCTGAATCAGCTTACAGAAAGAATAAACAAATTTGTAAAATCAAAAGATAAATTGTAAAAAAAAATAAAGGAGACAACCCACTATAAAAGAGGAGGGGGAGGGAGTTGTAAGGCCCCGCATTTACACACAATCTCTCATACTCTGAAACACTTTTAAGCTTTTATTACAATCTTTGTTTTAACAAAGATATTAGCTTTCATCCTTTGTATTTTTCTTCACGCTCCTGAATTATAATACAAGTTCATATTACTCCATTATCAGGTGAGTATTAATATTTAGTTCATTGGTAAAAGAAAATAGTATAACTTTTTCTTCTACCTCTACATACACAAATATTTCAATTCTTAACGAAAAATTGCTGGTGTAAAGAGTTATAAGAAATTTCTAAGTTAAATACATTGGTCAAAAAGTTAACAACAAGAATCAGTTTTGATGTGGATACACATATCTTTATACTATAAAAAAAAGTTTTTATTCACTAAGGTATTCAGATATTGATATTTAACCCATTTTATTTCAATAAAATTTTAACCACAAAATAAATCAATAAAATTATTTTATTACTTCTACTATGTATTATGAACACTTGTAATCCTACACATATACATACACCTTATAATTTATAATGCCAAAACTATGCTTATACACCTTGGCAAATCTTTATATAGCCAATGGGCATAGTCTTCCAAATATTTTATAAAATTATTAGTAATTCTTAATCAATTGAGATGATTAGTTAATTGGTTAGAATTTTTTTTAAACCGTGTTCTGTGTTCAAATCTTAATTTTATCATTTAATTAGTATATTTTCTTTTATATCAAATTGAAGACCAATAAAACATTTACACACTTAATGAATTAATTATTTTAAAGCAAACACAGGTAGGATTAAAAAATAAATTAGAAGATGATTTTTTAATGATAGTTTGGTTATTTATATTAAAAAATTACTAAAACTTTTTATTTTAATTTAATTATTAAAAATCTCAAGCCATTTTAAAATTTGAAGAGTATTATTTTTAAAATTATTTTTATCTATAAAATTATTTAATTCTTGTCAAATTTTTAAAAAATTTTAAAAAGCTTTATTATTCACTCAATACATTTTTTATTTCAAATAAATAACAATAACTAATTGATTGAAGGACAACAAAATTCTTACACACTCTCTCAATGAATTAGTTATTTTAAAACTAATGTAGACAAAATTAAAAAATAAGTTAGAAGATGATTTTTTTTAATGATAGTTTATTTATTTATATTAAAAAAAATTACTAAAGTTTTTTATTTTAATTTAATTATTAAAGATTTTAAGTTAATCAAGATTCAGAGAGTATTATTTTAAAATTATCTTTATTTATAAAATTATTTATTTCTGGTCAAATTTCTAACAAATTTAAAAATAAATTTATTTACAAATTTTATTTTAATATAAATATCATTATATAATTTTTATATTTAAATTTTTTATTGACCCCCTAAAATATTTTTTCAAGTTTGGCCACTGCCTATACACCTTATACAACATTAGCAACAATACTAGAAAAATCACACAAGTAGAAGAGTTTAAAATTGCTTCCAATATGGGCCACTGGCATCATATTTAATTTGCTACTGTCTATATACTCTATAGTCAAATGACTGAAATGAGCTTCTACTTTGTGATACAAGGTCAAACCATGTGGATGCCACATGGAAAATTAAAAACAAAGAATTAGAAAGATTAAAAAAAATAGAATTATAAAATAAGTTTTTTTTATATTATTTAATAATAAATTAAATATAAAAAATAAATTATAAAAATATAATTTATTTTAATTTTTTTACATAAAAATTAAAAAAATAATAAAAAATATAATTATAAAAATTAATAAAAATAATAAAAAATAAAAATATAAGTTTTATTTTTTATTAATATCTCGACATTTTTTCTGTCAAAAAAACATAAAATATATTTTATTAATTTAATATTTCAGAATGTAATATATGTACCTAATCTTATCTATCAAACATAATTTTCTATTTCTCTATCCCTATCTTAATGCCCAGTTCTCAAAATCAATCGGTCATGCCATTACAAAAATTAAATCACATAAAAATAGGACATGTTACACTTACTCGCATGATAGGATATGATACTAGATGATATTACACATAACACAACTTTTGATTTTGTTATTTAGTTTCTATACATGGAGTGCTATAATTTTAAAGGATAATATTATCATAATTTTCAAAAGTGAATAGTACAAATGTCTATAAACTATTATTTAGGATGATGACTAATATATATATATATATATATATATATATATATATATATATATATTGTGTATAATGTCACCTAATACTAAAAATATTAAACCCAGTATATAATTCAACAGTTAGTTGTATGTGTTATATATTTTTTTGTAAATAAATAAAATTTTTATTTTGTAGAACATATTTAGATCAATATATTTAGATACAAATAGAGACATACATTAATTTAAAAATACAATAAAAAACAATATTGCATTCGAAAAAAGAAAGGAGTAATATTTGTTTTCCCTACTTTTGTTTTTTAAATTAATGTCTGGCCTACATTTTTTGTATTTGATGTATGTACCATAGTTATCAGAACCAAACCAGTAATCGAACCAATTAAGTTATTGGGTCACTAAATTATTGATTCAACTGGTGGGTCACTGGTTGAACCAATTGATCCGGTTTTATGTAAATAAAAAATAAAATATAGTAAAAAATTTAGAATTAAAAATTTAAAATACATATTTTTACTAATATTTTAAAAATATCTAGCTATTCTAAACAATATGGAACAGAAACAATAAGTATTTTGTTAATTTTACTCTATCATAAATATTTTTATTTTATTTTTATATTAAAATAAGTATTATTTTCGAATTTTAATAATTTATTAATTAGTTTATATCTATTATACTATTATATACTACAAGTATTTATTGAAAAATAATATTAATAGATATTATATAATTATAAAAAGAAAATAATAAGTGAGTTTATAATTACTGTTAAATAAAAATATAATTAATTTAAAAATAAGCAAACTTATAATTAAAATTAAAATAAATTAAATAGAAGTAAATTATTTGTTGAAAGATATCAATATATATTTTAATTTGCACATAAAATAATAATAGACATGTTAGCCTAGTGGTTGTGGTTACCTTTTATTTCTTTGAGAGAGGGGAGTTGTTATCAATTTTGAGTTATTTTTATCGATTCACTCTGAATTTAACCAATTTGCATCGGTTTCTGACTTTGTACAGTCTAATCATTAGACTGGATCGATATAGAATTCGCTTTATCGATTTTTTGATCATACCGACCAGTTCGATTCGGTTTATCGATTTTTCAGTCGTACCGACCAGTTCAATTCCATTTTAATAACAATGGTATGTATACCATGTTTAGTTTTTTTTTTGTTGGCCTGAAATCAATATACCATTAACCATTCTATATATAGAAAACATTGCACGAGGAATGCATATCTTGATACATTAATATTAACGAAAATGTTTGATAAAAGAAATTAATTAAAAATAATTAAATTTATTTTATTATTTAATATTTATTAATTATTATTAGAATTAATAATGTTAAAATAGCTAAAATTTATCTTATTTAATAGTCATTATTAATAATGTTAAATATCCTGTAATTTACATATAAAATTCTTGGGAAGTCTCTGACAGCAAATTTAATTTTTCTTTGTCCAGTTATGTATATATCTTGTTCTTTAAACAAAGTTTGGAAAGGAAGCCGCTTTAGACCAGTCTAGAGTGATGAAGCTAGAATGTTTCTCTTGTATATATTCTTAACTGAATGTTAACTTGTTAAGAAAGGGATATGGAAAATGAATGTTTTTAGACATGCCGATGCACTCACCTTTAATCGAATACATTTTACGTCTAATCCACTCCATATGAATGTTATTCCATAATTCTACCGTTGGTGATAGAAAAAATATTGGTAGATAATGAAAATATTAAATAATATATAAATAATAGATATATTAGATATTTAATTTATTAGGTATGCGAATAATTATTCTAATATAAAGATTTAGGTGAGTAATTTAGAATGTAGTATATTTTACTTGAATTAGGTCAATTTTAAAATCTGTTGTTCATATTAGTTTAAAAAAATCATTGATTATCTAACATAATCCTAAATGAAAATATCTATAATGACTAGATAACTCAACTTGACCGAGGTTAAGGTTAATTGCTCGTGGGATTTTCAAAAGTAGACATGATTTGTTCAATTTCATGTTAGACTGCAATTTCATCTCTATATGATGTTATTGATTATACGACGTACCCTAAATAGTAATGCTAGAAAGCTAATTGTTTTTAGACAACATCAGCCCATGTTTTAAAAATTATTTTATTTATTTTAAATTCTAAATTATAAAAATTTAGCTCTAAATCTTAAGATATAAACTCTAAAACAAAGTTAGCAAATATTAACTAACCAAAATTTAATTCTTTGTATTTTTTCTTTTTTTTTTAATATATATTTATAATTTAAATTTTAACTAATTGCAAAGTTTATACGATTTATTGTGAATAGAAAATATTTAATAAATAAAAAAATTAACTAAAAATAGCTAAAATTTATTTTATTTAATATTTATTAATTATTGTTAAAATTAAAAAATTTTAAATAAAATAAATTTTAGTTATTTTTTATCTTCTTAATATTACCGAGGGTGATTTTATAGAATTTCTTGAAGTTCTAATTAATGCGGTTACATTGTGATCAAATTACATAATTCAAAAATATAATATTGTAACCACATCCTGTGATGCAGTACACAAACTTTGAATTGATTCAATCCAGTCAGACTTTTTTTTTTTTTTTACTTTATATAAAAATATTCTATTGTTTAATATATGGTAATATTTTATATTTCAAGCTAGCTTGTTTCGTTAGGTTGAATGTGAAGAGACATACTTTGTGAGATTTTTGAGCCTTGGCTTATTATGGAATAAATGTTAGGTTATTCTCTTCTTTAATTTTATTTCTTGAATTATTCGCTTTATATTTACCTCTAAACCTTGCTTTAATTCCATTGAAGTTATATCTTTTGCCGTATATATAGATGAATATGGTGGATATACTTTTCTTCATTTAGTTACTTTTTCCAAATAGTCATCCTTAAATTTTTTCCTTACTTTGCTTAACCCTTTTGTGCTATGAGAAATTTCAATGAAGTTATCTTAAATTATTATTTTTTATTTTTATAAAAAAAATTAATTTAAAATTAAAATTTATATTAATAAAATAAAATTGATATTATTTTAGAAGAACCGTATTATTTTGATAAAAATTAATAAAATTTTGTTATTTATATAAATTTTTTTATAAAATAATTAAAAATAATATAAAATATAAATTGAATTAAGATGAAGTATTAAAAGGATAAATTTTATGTTTAATTTTAAAATCTTATTTATGATATATAATTCTATAAATACTGATGTGATATTATATTGAATCTAAAATAAAATTGAAACGAAAGTTACCATTAGAATTGTTTGTGGTTGTCAAATTTTTCACAGAATTGAAAACATTATATTATGGAAAGAGAAAGAGAGTGATTAAAGTGTCCTTCGAAGTAGAGAAAGTAATATATTAAAATGATAAATTTTATATTTAATTTTAAATTATTATTTATGAAATTTGGTTTAATAAATGCTAATGTAATATTATATGGAATCCAAAATAAAATTAAAAGGAAAGCTACTATTATTTTTGCTTTTGGTTTGTAAATCTTTTTACAGAATTGACAATATTTTATTACAGAGAGGGATATATATTAAAATGGCTTTCGAAATAGAGAAATTAATATATAAGAGAAAAATGAGAGTAATTTTGGAAGAGAGGAATAACTAATATTTTTTTTAGGATTGTGAAAACTGAATCGATTATCGAAATTAATATATAAGAGAAAAATGAGAGTAATTTTGGAAGAGAGAAATAATTAATATTTTTTTTAAGATTGTAAAAATTGAATCGATCATTAAATTGGTTTAACTATTAGTTTATTAATTTAGAGGTTTAATTAATTCAACCATAATATAACCTAAATAACCAATCGAATTCTTATAAAATAATATATAAAACTATAATTAAGTGCACAAAATTATAAATATATTTTAATATAATCCTAAAAAAGACATAAATAATTAAAAAATACACAAATTAAAAATACAATATCAACCAAAGTCTCACAATCTCATATAAATATAACACAATAGTCAAATATAAAAAATAATATCAAAGTTTATATATATATATATATATATATATATATATATATATATATATATATATAGTAGGTGACTTTTCTAGTAGCACAGTATAAAGTAGCTTATCATAGTCAAATTTTAACCTGCGAATAATATCTTTACACGTAGCATAAGAAAAGTAGTATGTTAATGTGAAATGTGATAATTTATACTTTTTGACGTAATGATATTTTAAGAAATTTGTCATTTTTTTTGGTATTTTAAGAAATTTGCCATTTAATAATTATAGTTTGTAATATGGATTTAGGTTTTGGTTTGAAAAAAAAAAAGAATAAAACAAAAACTTTAGATTGTCCAAAAAAAAATTACACGGCTTTTTTTATATAAAACTCAATAATATCAAAATGGAGCAGACAATAAGAAAGAAAGAAAAAAGGTTAGAAGGTGTAAATTTAATTAACGTATAGGGCTTATTTAAGTTTGAAAAGAAAAAATTAAGGTTAAGTTAAAAATATACAACAAACGTAATTCATAAATAACGTATTAATGAATTAGTGTTATAAAATAAATAAATAAATAAATAAATAAAGAAGAAGTGATAAATATAAAATAAAAAAATATAATTAGATAAGTCTAATAATAAATTTATCATAATTACTATCTTAATATAATAAAACTTATATATTTATTAATATTATAAAGAATGAGAGAGAAGATTATTCAAAATAGTTGTAACATAAAAAAAACAAAAAATTATTTTATTATTATGTGTATTTTTTGAGGCTTTAGCCTCTTATTTATATACGTATAATATGTTTATATTTTTTATTTTTTTAATGCTTTCTTAATGTACTTAATCTATGAGAATATGAACTGCTCATAGTAAATAAGTAAATAAGCATTTATATCCCATTCTTATTGTAACACCCTACCATACAGAGTCTTATGCTTAAGTTATAATTCAGAGATGGCAAGGTATTACGACCTTTAAAATAAAAATTTAGTACATATAGTAGTAGGAATGATTGATTATAACTAGAAGCTTTTGAAGAAAAAGGGGGTAAACAAAAATCGCAACTCGAAAGCGCAACACTCCGATCGATAACGTAACGAACAAATGATAAGCCAACGCAAGATTATATATATACAAGGGAGTGTCAAAAACAGGAATATCAAGACTCAAAATCCGGTTGCGAAGATAACCGGTCTGAGCATAGCAATATATACATATGATAAAATAAGGAAAACCCCAAAGGAAACCCAAAGGGACACAAATACAGAAAACTATTCTCCAAAATCTCCTATAAGAGGAGTAATCACAGTTTGTATTATTTAATAGAGATAAAAGTATCTAAGCAAAACATATAAACCAAAACGGAGTCCCGAGAACAAAGGATCTTCGCTAATCCAGAAGTCTCCAGTATGCCCCAGCGAGAAGTCTCACGTCCTACATCTAAAAACCACAAAATCCACATGGGTGAGAACCAGAGGTTCCCAGCATGATAACAGCTTCCACATATATAATATATAATAATAGAAGAAAGGTGAAGGCAATCCTAGAACTCCCTCCAGATAAAATCAAAGCTTATAAACAAACTAAACCATAAAGGGCATATGACTAAAGATTCTTCAGTCTAACTAATACTTTTCTTTCCAATTTCTTCAGACCTCCCAACCACCAGCATGAGTATAATATAGCAAACATAGTTATATCAGACAAGAGATATACAAATAGGAACAAATAAGGCATTTAGACAAATAGCAAGTAATATGCAGTCAAATAGACAATCTCAAACAATTCATATAGTATGCATATGATGAATGCCTGTCCCTAATGGCTGATGATATCATCTGTCGGTTATAGAGCCAACCCGACAAATCCTGGTAGCTAACCATTAGACTGTCCCTCTGTCGTGTCTTCCCAACTCGAGCTATACTCAATATAAACTTGATCATAATCATGATCCACATCCATCACCCTCACTGGTGAATATTTATGGGGGTGAGCTCATCCGGGGCTTTCACAGTGCCCGGCCACCTTGACGACATAAGGTCAAAAGAGTTTCGAGTCTCAACCTGGAACACGTGGTGGCTAGCCACTGCTTTCTCCCAGGGAAACTCTCATCTCCAATAGTGGAAGTGCAACATTCACAATTCATTTAACAGCATATATGCATTTATACTTAGCCATAATCATGGCTCCGTCGTAACACGGTAATAATCTAGCCATTCGGCTCACGGTTAAATCCATAACCAGCCAATTCATTAACAATTACGGCCCTTCGGCCCATGGCTTAACAAGCACTTCCACCGCCATCCTCCATATCTCACATAATCATCTTTGATCCTCATTGATCATTCATTTTTCCCTTACTTCACTCGCAAGTTACCACATTCACTAGCTCCTTTTCTCATAGCTAGGCATATCATAATGATTTAAGACATAAGTGGTGAGATCGGAGGCTTAGAAGTATGAAATTTGGCTTTTAAAACTCAAAAATCAACTTTGGGATGAAAACAGGACCACAAAACTCATCGGCGCGTAAGCGCCCTTCACGCGGACGCGCGAATTCAAAAATAGCCAACGACGCGCACGCGTCAACCACGCGTACGCGTGGGTGCATTTGCGCCCCAGGCACAAAGTTGGCACAACTCTGACACAACTCTCGGAAAAATGGCTGGGCATTGGGTGCAGCGCATCGGCGCGCCCGCGCACACCACGCGCACGCGTGGATGGCGCTTTCAAGAAGAACGGCGCGTACGCGCCAAGTGCGCCTACGCGCGGGGGATTATTCTGCTAAATTTTTTCTAAGTTAAAAGCTGCAGAATTTACAGATTCAACCCCCAATCTTCTGACAGACATAACTTTCTCATTTTTAATCGTTTTTTGCCTGTTCTTCGAACGGCATGGACATCCCGGATCCAATTTCATTTCTAAACAGATTTGGCACAAAACAGGGATCCGTAGTCCAAGTTATGTCCCGTCAAAGTATGCCAAAAAACTATGTCTTTCATACAAAACCACAAGTGCTATTTTCAAAACAAGCCATTTTCAACTCTTTTCAAAATCAATCAAAACATGCTAATTTCATCCCTTTTCTTTGAAATCAATCAAAATATATCAAATTCAACATCAAGCCTCCTCAAACTCAAACACATTGACATATCATATACTCTTCCTCATGCCAATTTTCAACAACACCAATTCCATTAAATCATCATTGTACACAATCAATATCTTACTCACCATCACCATGGTTTCACCTACAATTCAACCATAATCAATCATCAAGCATATATCACAACATGCATATTTCTCATATATCATACCATCAAGGCATCAATAATCATCATCACATATATGACCACATCATATATTTCAACCATTCAACAACATCAACAATTCAATGCCTATCTTAGGGCCTCTAACCTAAATATTTCCTACCACATTACATATTAGATACGGAAAACCGAGACCATACCTTAGCCAATTTTCCAAGCTCAACCGGAGCACTTCCAAACCACTTTTTTCTCAAGCTCTCAAGGCCTCAACACTTTTAAGAACAGATTTTTCACCACCAAATCATTTTTCAAACTTTTCAAAATCACCAATCAAGCTCCAATATTCACACATACACAACCTAAGCCACAATCATCATACCCATACACAACATCTCAATACCCAAACATCATAGAACAATAATTTACACTAGGATTGAGAATCTTACCACACCCAAGGTCCAAGGAGACAAGATTAACCTTCTCCTTTAAGAGAGTTGGGTCCTATAACATTAAAGAGCCCAAAATCTCAATATTTTTGCTCATGAAACTCGAAATCAAAGCTGAGAATTCGAAGAGCAAAACGTGACTTACCTCAAGATTGATTATATGGGTTTTGTAGAGCTCTCCGCAGTGAAAGCGTGGCCACAAACGATGCGGCAATCGGAGCTCTAGATCAAAAGTTATGGTGGTTTGAAGATCAAGGGAGAGAGAGAACTTGAGAGAGTGTTCTCCCCTCCATGGCCTCCATTTCAGCGTGTGTGTGTGTGTATCAAATGAGGAGAGAGAGTGCTAAAAACTAGGGTTTTGGTTTAGTTTAATTGGGCCAAGGGCCCACTTTGGGTCCGGTTGGCCCGGTTTGGCCCGTTCGGTCCAATCCTGGTCCGAATTCTATAAAATTGGTATCGAAATTCTCGTCTCAATCTTCTCTATCACATTTAACCGTAAAATTCATATTTTGGGCTTTCTAGAATAAATTCTCATTTATAGATTAATTAGCCATTAATTAACCAGGTCTTACATTTATCACAGTAATTAGTTAATTATAGCCGTTATTAATTTAAAACTCTTAGAATTTGAGTTATATTTTTCAAATTAAATAATATTTTGGCCTTTTTTTATATGAATAATTTTCACAATACTATTATATGAATAATTGCTATTGTTTGATTATATTAGAATTTGAAAATTTAAATTTTATTTTTTGATACTAAAATAGCATATTAGTTTATTTTAGAATACAAATATACTCTTTTTAAATTTTGACCAAAAATACTTTTATAATAAATTTTAAAAAGAGTGGAACAACCTCTAGATTTAAGGTCGATTAATCATAGGGGTGCAATTGAGAACAAAATTCATTATGTATTGTTGGTTGTGAAAAATTTTGTAACACCCTAACTTTTAGCACGTCATGATCGTACCAAAAGTAAGGAGTTACTAACCTGTTCTCCTTATTTACTATTTAATATTGAGCCTTTAGGTCGATATCGCATTTCAGTTTATAAGAAAATACCAGAAAAATTATTTATAGTAATTAAAATCACACAATTATTAATAATAATAAATGCTATACAAATGAATTCAATATAGAGCTCAAATACAATACCTATCCCTCTGAATAAAATAAAACTTAAAGCAACAAGGGCAAGGGAACTCTATAAAAACAACAGGAATCACAAGTAAATCTATTAATCGTCTGCAGCTTCTTACTGAATCTCCGAACCTGTGTCTCTGAAAGGGTGGAAAATTTGGGGTGAGAACAAACCACACGTTCTCAGTAGGGAATAGGAATGCCGTAAAAATAATGAGATAAAATGCAAATAATTAACTTTACTCAATAAAAATATATTTTTATCAAACCCTTTGAAAATACTCTTGGTTCTACTTTAGATAATTAATTACCTCCTTTTAAAATCTCTTAACTCAAAACAAAACTTAAATATAAAATTAGTCACACTTTCTATCTCTCAGCCACATATTAATCCTCGGTCAAATATCAACTCGTAATCACTTTAATACACTCACAAACAAGTAGTGCAAGCAAGAGATTCAATTTAATGTACAAGCAAGTCACAACAAGACAAACAATACAATCACAAAGTAATAAGACAAGCAAGCGCAATCAAATGCGAATGTGCAAACAACATGATGCATGTCTATCCCTAACGCAAGCCATGAGCTCATGTGTCGGTTGCCTACCCGCTCCCGACATTACCTGAGCACAAGTCCCAGATATGGCTTTCCAGATGCATCAGTGTGCTTATAAGTCGTACGGCTAGGCCGCATCAGTGTGACTTTCCAAATCAATAAGCGTACATCTGGAAAATAATTCTCAGTGTGTGGGTGTCCCCACTTTACATTTGGCACTAAAGCCCAAACAATGTTACATCTGCTCTCCTGTGGCAGACACTTCATTAATTAATATATTCTTTAAATCCTTGTTCTCTGCTCTCCTGTGGCAGAGATTCCTTTTCTTAATAAACCGAGCTCAAATCTTTACTTAAAACAAAATCTCTCCTTAAAAGATTAGGTTTAAAACATTATATTTTTCTTAATAAATCAAACTTTAAAATAGAGTAAATCTTTTCTTAACTAAATATATTTTAAATAATTTAATTTTCCAAAACCAAATCTTTTAAAATAACTTTTCAAATAAAACCTCAGATTTTATAAAATTTTGGCAGCACTTCCCCTAAAACTCGGGGTTAGCCACCCTTTTTCGGGTCCCAACTGAACCATTTTCAACCTCTTTTCAATCAGGAAATCAAATACATATTCATCAAATTCAGTCACTTCAAACAATCATAAATTATTTACAAATACCTACTAGACTTCCATGGCATTCATAGCTTAAAAACAGTTAATTTCAAAAATAAAATTTCCTACCTCCGTACGAAATCAAAATAACAGAAACTCCGGAGAAGCTTTTTGATCGAGCTGCTGAAGGAGAAAGCGTCAGAAATCATCTGTGCTTCCTAGAACTCCAGTTAGCCAAACTCAAGGGGCAGGAGAGTTACGTCACCGTCGACTTCCACCGATCAAAAGTGACGCCAATACGTAGAAGAGAAGGATACGAACACTTTTATCGGATTATATTTTTTATTGGATTTATGGATCTCAAAAAATTAAAACCAGAAGCTCGAATGTTCTATGGTTTCTCGATCTCTCTCCCTTACGGCTTTTTCCTTTTTCTTTTCTCTCAAGTTTCATTCGATAAAGCATGAATAAAAGAAATGGAAGTGAGTAAAGCTAATGGGAATGGATGGAAAATTGTGGTAGCTAAGGCATTTAGGTGTCATTAATCTTTATATATATATATATATATATATATATATATATATATATATATATATATTGGAAACAAGCCACGTTTACTTCTTTTGTACACTTGGAAGCTTGACCAAGTGAATGAGATAATGGGAAGAATATATAATGACATTCGATGATTAAAATAAATATTGGCTAGGTGACAAGGTTAATAAATAAAAGAAAGCATGTGTTATTATTATATATATACATATGCAAAGTAAATCAACTTCCATTTCCTTTCTTTGGTTCTTTTGAAGGCTACGTTAGGTACCTTCCAATAATAATAATAATAATAATAATAATAATAATAATAATAATAATAATAAATTTTGTCTAATCAAAATAATTTTTTTGATAAATAATTTAAATTTAATAAAATAAATAATAATTAAATTAAACTTCAATAATTATAAAATTTTATTTAATTACTTTGTTAAAAATAATTTTCTTAAAAACTACATCTCAATATAATACAATAATTTATAAATAGTCTATTATTTAATTTATAAAAATTTGGACTCTTACAAATTTGGTTATAAAATTACATTGATATCTATTTCATTGCTCCGTTGTCAAATTTAAATTAGTATTGCAATTTTAGTGAAATATTTTTTTTAATTATAGAAAAAAATTCATAACTGCCCACTTTAAAAAAAGAAACATGAGATATTTTAAGTCTATTATCTCAAAATTAAAATATTTAATTACTAATAAAGCCAAACTAATATATCGGATTTCTGTTACATATATTACAATTACTATAAATTAAAATTCTTAACAAAATGATTAAAATTTGGTTAAATACATTTGAGTTAATTAAAAAGATAAAATTTATTTAGCTAAAATGATATAGTTCGGTAATATAATGAGTAAAAAATTCACTTAAAATTAAACATACTAATTCTATTAATCATTTATAAACTTTTGTTCCTTTAATTTATCTATCTTGTATAACTTTTGAAAAAAAATAATTATTTAAATAAATATTAAAAAAATTAATTATTTAAATAAATATTTAAAAAATTATACCTAAAATTGTAGAAAAGTCATTAATAACTATCAACGGGTCGCTAATATTATTTAAAATTAATGCTTATAATGTGTTCTAACTTTTTTGAAATGTAATATGCCAGTATTTTAATATCTGTTAAATTAAATTTAAATTTTAATTTGTAGTCCAACATTTTTTATCACGTCTATTTAATTCGAAAATAATAACTCAAATTTTAAGAGTTTTAAATTAATAAAGACTATAATTAACTAATCTATTAATATGTTAATTATGAATTGGGTTTGTTGTATTTTTTTAACTTAATCTTATTTTTGTTTTTTAATCAAACTTAAATAAGCCCTATACACGTTAATTAAATTTACACTTGCTAACTTTTTTTTTCCTTATTCTCTGCTCCATTTTGATATTATTGAGTTTTATATAAAAAAGTCTGTATAAATTTTTTGGAAATCTAAAGTTTTTGTTTTTTTTTTTTTCATACCAAAACCTAAACTCATGTTATAAACAATAATTATTAAATGGCAAATTTCCTATGTTGGAATTTTCTCAACCCAAAAATTATCTATGTTAAATCATTAAAAAAGGAAATATTTGAATGTGGAAGCGTACCTGAATTTATAAACATGAATCATACGATCGGAAGAGTTTGGATTTTGTGGTTCTTTCAATTTTCCTCAACCAAAACCTTCTGTATTTCTAGACGGCTGAATTGTGACTCTTTTGATGGGAAAAGAACAACAAAGGCGACTTTGGTATATTAGGGACCGAAATCCTAAAGGCCTATTTATATTTGAGCATGGCACCCATTAAACCTTAAAGCCCAAATAAAAATTGTATCTAAAGTCTAAAAGACAATATATCTAAAATCCAAAAGATAATTATCTAAAGAACAAAAGATAATATATGGTTTTATTCTCATTTAATTCTAAACCAAAAGTAATAATGACTTATTCAATTTAGCATTTAAAACAATAAATGACATCACCATTATATAAGTCATTTAATTTGAAATAGCATAATTTGTGATTATAATTAATATATGTATTGCCCACATACAAATTAGAAAATTAAAATAATTTTCTAACAATCTCCCAGTTGGGCTATACATATATTATTCCTTGACATAATCACATTTTTATGAACTTTATACACGCATCTGAATGTTATTTTTCTCATTACTTTAACAATCTAGTCCGTCTCATATATTAGATATGAAATCACCGCATCTTTTATCACATTAATGTCATGACTAAACCACGACAATCACCGTCCTACCATACTTAACGACATAGATCAAATTTGGATGAGTAATATGGAAATTACATGCCAAGTGATCTCATGCATGTCTATTTCTAGCTGGTCCAACTTTAAAACTTTATTAAGACCAAACACAAAAAAATGTTGCAAAATGAACATTTTACATAACATGAAACAAACCATCAACTTAATTCTGCAAAAAAAATAATTCAGTTATCTGTCATAGGACATATAGCATAAAATAAATTCTCACTAAACCAAGACATCACAAATATTGACACTCATCCGAACAGTGTGCTCATGAAAGACTTTAAGGATCAATTCCTTGGTTAATGAGTCTGCTAGCATATACTCTGTTCTTATATGTTTTATGAAAATTTGTTTTTCTTAACATTTCTCTTTGACAACTAAGAACTTGATGCCTATATGCTTCGATTTGTTAAGCTCTTATTGTTGTTGGAGTATAATACTGCTGACTTATTGTCACAAAATATCTTTAATGACCTTTCAATGTCATTTACTATATGAAGCTCAATGACAAAGTTTTGCAACCATATGTCATGAAATCGGAATCAGAGTACCTAATGATCTCCAAATTTTCTGATCTCCGATAAATAAGCATGTAATCATTTGTTCTCTTTAAATAACACATTACGCGTTTAACAGCTATCCAATGATCTATGCCCGGATTGCTCAAGTATCTACCCAACACTCCCACTATAAATGATATATTAGAATGTGTGCAGACTTGAGCATACATTAAATTCCCTAGTGCTGATGCATAAGGTTTATCATGCATTGGTGTCTTCTCAAGATCATTTTGAGGCATTGCTTGAGACTAAACTTGTCTCCTTTAGCTACGGGTGTGTCCATTGGTCTACAACTTTTCATGACATATCTACTTAAAATCTTTTTTTTTTTATATAGTTCTTTTGTGATAATCCAAGAATACCTTGAGAGCGATCTCTTAGTATCTCAATTCCTAATACAAAAGAGGCATCACCAAAATCTTTCATTTCAAATTTGTTCAATAGAAATTTCTTAGTTTCATGCGACAAGCCTATATCGTTACTGGCAAGTAAAATTTCATCAACATATAAGACCAAAAATATGTATTTACTCCCACTGAACTTGCGGTATACACATTTATCTATAATATTTATCTCAAAACCATATGAGGTAATGACTTGATTAAACTTGTGATACCATTTACGGGAAGCTTGTTTGAGACTATAGATGAATTTTCTCCTTTCTCTGTCGGATCTCCTTAATGACACTTCTTGAGGTTGTTGAGCTTGCTGTATGGGTTAGGATTGAGGAGGATTCTCATTATTTTCCTATACTGTAATAGTATCTAGAGCAACAACAATATTCTCATTGCTCTCCTGTACTGTAACTGAATCTATAGTAGGATTCTCATTGTACTTTTGTACTATAACTATATCTTGAACAATAATAGGCACAAGAACCTGATCATTGTCAATTACAGAATCCTCATCAAAAGTAACATTCCTAATATTTTCTTCCCCCCAAACTCAACATCCTCAAGAAATCTCGCATTTTTCGTTTCAAAAATAAACCCTGATGCAGGATTGTAAAACTTGTACCCCGTGAACGCTCAGCGTAACTAACAAAGTAGCAACTAATTGTCCTTGAGTCCAATTTTTTTTCATACGGCCTATAAGGTCGCGCCTCAGCTGGACATTCCCAAATATGCAAATGCTTTATACTGGATTTTTTTCCCAGTCCAAATTTCATATGGGTTTTGTTAGCTGCTTTGCTTGGCACCCTATTAAGGATGTACATTGTGGTCTTTAAAGCTTCTCCCCAGAGTGATTCAGGCAAGGAAGAATTACTAATCATACTTCTCACCAAGTCCTTAAGAGTTCGGCTCCTTCGCTCTGCAACACCATTCACGCTAGGTTTACCTGGCATGGTATGTTGCGGAACAATACCATACTCCTTTAGGAAAAGAGCAAAAGGCCCAGGACGTTGCTCACCTGAACCGTCATATCTTCCGTAGTATTCACCACCACAATCAGATTTGACAGCTTTAATTTTCTTTCCAAGTTGAAGTTCAACTTTGAAAGACTTGAAAACATCCAAGGTTTGGGACTTTTCATGAATTAAATATAGATTCCCGTAACGAGAGTAATCATCTATGAACGTAATAAAGTACCGTTGTCCATTCCAAGAGACAGTAGGGAATGGGCCACATATATCGGTATGTATCAGTTCTAAGACATCTTTAGCTCTATCGGCACCTAATTTCCTTTCATTTGTCCTTTTTCTCTTTATGCACTCAATGCAGACTTCAAAATCTGCCAAATTTAGGGGTCCAAGAATTCCATCTGACACGAGCCTCTGAATTCTCTGTTTAGAGATGTGACCTAGGCGTTTGTGCCATAATGATGCCAAATTCTCATTTAGTTTTCGTTTTGTACCCGTTTGCAGTATTTTATTATTATAGGAATTTAAGTCAAGCTTATATAGATTATCCACTAAATAACCAGAGCAAATATTATTCGAATTATAGAAGAGACAGACTTTATTGTCTCTGAACGAACAAAAATAACCTTATTTGTCCAAACGAGAAACAGAAACCAAATTTCATCTAAATGACGGTACATAAAATGTCTCTAATAAATCCAAGTAAAATTCACTCGTGAAACATAATCTAAAGGTTCCTATAGCTTCGACTACAACTATATTACCGTCTGCCACATAGATGTATCTTTCAGCATCATTTGGCGGTCGGCTCCACAGACAATTCTGCATAGTAACACTTACATGAGTAGTAGCAGCAGAATCTACCCACCAAGTATCAACAGGTGCATAACTTAAACTAGCCTCAGAACAAACGAAAGTAAGAATTATACCTTTCTTTATACGCCAAGTGGCATATTTGGTACAATCCTTCTTCATATGTCCCACCTTCTTACAGAAGAAACAGGTTGAAACTTGATCCTGTTTTTAGCCTTTTTCTGCTGAAAAGGCGCATCCACAGTAGTATCACGCTTTCTTTTATACTGAGAAGATGAAGCCATGTGAGCACTTTCAGTCTTATCTTGCTGTAGCCTCTCTTCTTCTTGCACACAGTGAGATATAAGCTCATTTAAGAACCAAGTGTCATTCAGAGTGTTATAAATCACTTTGAATTGCCCAAAGTGTGCAGGAAGGGAAATCAAAATGAAATACACGAGTAAATCTTCAGACAACTCTAACTTTAGTGCTTTCAATTTTTAAGCAAGATGAGACATTTTCATAATGTACTCCCTTATGTTTCCTTTACCTTTATACCTCATGGAGACAAATTTGCTCAAAAGACTACTTGCCTCCACCTTTTCATTCTTAGTAAAGAATTTTTCAACATCCTTTAGGAACTATTTTGGCATCTTTATCCTCAGTAATTGAGCCCCGAAATGCCTCAAGAATTGAGCGTTTCATTATCATAATGCTCATTCGATTGGATCTCTCCCATTTCTCTATTTTAATTTCATTGAGATTTTCCGGAGTGAAAGTGGGTTTCTCCTCTCGAAGAGTTATATCTAGATCCATACAACTGAGGACAATCTCCACGGTATCCTTCCAAACTTTAAAGTTTGAACCATTCAGCATAGGAATACTGCTAATTTGTGCAGAAATATTGGTAGCTAAAGCCATAGTTTCTGGGTTAGAACAAAAAGAACATGCAGTAAACATTAGTTAAATAATGGAAAAAAAATTTATATTGAGATATCTAGAACAACATTAATTTTTAATCTATGGATAGAAAAATTAATTGTAAGTGATACTCTCATTGCAGTAATCAAATATTGTCAATCACACATTAAGCCTTTCTTTGAACCGACTTAATGTGCACATGGAGACTTAAACTTCGCAACCTATTTATTATTACATATATTTTTTATTAATTGGCCAAACAATAACCTTCCTTTGGGCCGATCATTGACCACATAATTAATAGAAAATAAACAAAAGTGTGCAATACTTATTATTTGGCCAAACAATAAACTACCCTTGGGCCAATTATTATCCGCATAAATAATAAGTATTACTTTATTCTTAATTAGTTACCCAAATATGTATTTACTATCAATATGTGTATATAATTCGACCAAATATAGGCATTCCTTTGGGCTAACCAATATTCACATGAATTATATATCACCATATTCCTTATGTTTTGAATAAATCAATTTTCACAAAAGAGGCTACTTTGGCGGCATAATGTTCAATCAATTTATTCCAAAACCAAATCTTTATAATAGATGGGTATAATAATCCAAATTGTTACTAGTTTTTTTATGTAACAATTAAAAAAATATTTAAATTTCAAAAGAAATTAAATTTTAATGGTGTCTTTTTCAGACTAAAAAAACATAATTATAACTGAATTCAACAAATTCATATGGCAAAAATTTTTTTTTGATCCATTATGATTCAATCCATGCAAAACAAAAAATAACGAATTTGCCAAAAGAATGAATTCATATAGAATGGTATAAAAAAAGATAAACAAACGAAGAACCTTTTTTTATTTAAGAAAAAAATCAGATTCATTGATTAAATCATAGTGCATTCAAAAAATTTTATGATAAATATGCTAATTCTATAGATGTACAGTGTCCATAATCAAGAAATTAATTAAATTCTTTTAATTTTATGAATTAACCGCTCCAATATTTGGGATCGAGACAAAGACAAAAAAAAATAGTTTGCACATATATAAAAGAATGCAACATTTTTTTAATATACCTTTTGTATTCTTTATGTGCTCTTCATGTACTATTTAGTTTTATTAACATGTGCTACGCAATCCAAAAGTAGCACATATTTGAATTTAATTTCATAACCTCAAATTAAGATTCAAATTAAAATAAAATAAATTTATAATTTTTTAATGATTTAATCATAGATGGCTCTTATATCACTTGTTGAAATTTTCTCAGCCCAAAGATTATCTATGTTAAATCATTACGAAAGAAAATACTTGAATGCGGAAGCGTACCTGAATTCATAAACATGAATCATATGATCAGAAGAGTTTGGATCTTGTGGTTCTTTCGATCTTCCTCAACCAAAGTCTTCTGTATTTTTAGGCGGCTAAATTGTAACTCTTTTAATGGGGAAAGAGCAACAAAGGCGACTTTGGTATATTGGAGACCGAAACCCTGAAGGCCTATTTATATTTGAACATCGCACCCATTAAACCCTAAAACCCAAATAAAAATAGTATATAAAGTCCAAAAGACAATATATCTAAAATCCAAAAGATAATTATCTAAAGAACAAAAGATAATATCTAGTTTTATTCTCATTGAATTCCAAATCAAAAGTAATAATGACTTATTCAATTTAGTATTTAAAACAATAAATGAGATCACCATTATATAAGTAATTTAATTTGAAATAGCACAATTTGTGATTATAATTAATATATGTATTGTCCATAAACAGATTAAAAAATTAAAATAATTTTTTAACATCCTAAAATACCATTGCCTCAAGAAGTGTAAGTTACCGCGTTTTACATTAATATACCGCTTTCCTTCACTACAAGAAATATCGTTAAAATCGACGGCCAAATCGACGGCAAAGATGGTCGCTATTAAACTTGTCGATTTTTCAAAATTCTATTAAAATCAACGGCTTGCTTGGCTGTTGATAATAACTTAATAAAATCGACGGTTTCTCTGTCTATAATATGAGTTTGAGAATTCTATATTGTTACTAAAATCGACAACTTTGCCGTCGATATTATTATATAAAATCGACAACATTTTTGTCGATATTTGATTCAATAAAATAGACAAAAGAGCCGTTGATTTAATTATTTAGATATCGACAAATGCTTAATAAAATCGATAAAAGAGTCGTCGATTTAATTACTTAGATACCAACAAAATCTATGTCTGTATTTTATTTTTTTCTCTATTTTAAATTTAAAAAGCGACAATACTACCATCAATTTTATTAGCTATAATTTTTTAATTATTTTTTCTATTTGAAAATTAGTAGATAATTAATACAAATAAACTTTTAAATATAGAAATAAAATTTATACAAAATATTAGATAAATAAACTTCTAAATATAAAAATAATGATTTTACAAACTTATCAAAATAATAAATAATTCTCTAACATAAAGACTCTAGACAAGATAAATAACTAAACTTAGACTTATATTCGTTTAAATTACAATCTACTAATAATACAAAATATTCAAAGCAAAGTAAATAACCCTACTCATACTCATCTAAATAATCATCCGAGTCACCAAGATCATCAGAATCATTGTCCCTTTGAGAACTTTGTGGTTGTTCTGGCCGCTGCAGAATAGGTGGGAGTTTTTTATCTGCAGTTGTGCTTTGAGAACTTGAAAAAGTAAAAGGAGGAGGTGGGGGAACACGTGATCCAGAACTACTAGAATCCATGGCCCTCACATACTCAGTCAAGCTGCTCAATTGATGACTAAACTAATCCATCTGTGAGTTACTGATGTTGAGATCCTCACGCAAGGATTCAATAGTCTGTTGCCACTCTCTTTTCTCCGTTTGGTAGCGGTCTTCAAGCTCTTTATATTTAGCGGCATGTTGTTCAACTTTCCTATTGAGTATTGCGATTTGTACTTTAAGATCCAAAACATCAGTACTGGTGGTTGTGGTTGGCCCATCAACTCGAGGTCGCACTATGGAAGAATCTCTTACCTCATCCATGCCATATACCCTACCTCTTTGCTTTCCACCCAATGTTTTAATTCATATGCTTTCCTTAGAGACAGGTGGTGGATCAGTTACACCAGCCTCTATAGTAGCTTGCCGCTTTTGCTCAGCCTGACATATACGCTCTTGAAATATATCGTACAATGAGGAGAAATGATTGATAAACTACTATGAGTATCAATAATGCAAAAATTAAGGAGATATGTGAAAAAAATAAGTCCAACATTACAATAAAAGTAAGTTATCTTTGTCTTTCAGGAGTGTTCATCAACCCATTGAGTCCTATTCTCTTTGCGAGTATGATTGTACTAAAAAAACTCATCCATACGTGATGATCTTCCAAGTGAATGATTCTACATAATATAACTAATTTATCAACAAATATGGGCATACAATTGATGATGTACTGAACTAAGCCACTGCACTTAGATAGAGCAGCTTACAAATTACAAAGAGAAAAGTTACATTTGAGAACAGGCTGACATTTAAGATAGTAACATTTCTAAATTATCAAGGGATGCAACAAGTGACATGTTAAAGGTGATATTAAACCAGTTAGAAAGATTAATAAAAACCATTCCCAGGCCTTAAGATTTTGGACCATCTAGCTACCAACATAGAAGCAAAGTTTCATCATCTATTTTCAACAATTGCCCTAAACTTAGAAAAATGATAGTCAAGTTGAATAGTGATGAATGTGTTCAAAGAGCCATAGAGTGAGAGTTAGTAGCAGCAAAACACACTTTTCTTCTTCTTCTTCATTCTGTTATCCAACTCTGTAGCAAATAAGTAAGTCGTAGGGTACAATTCTGCAGCAACTAGAAACAAGAGTTCCATATTTTTCAACTAACAACTTTGCATTTGAAACCTTCGCTGATTCAAATTCCAAAATTAAATATAAATATAAATAATTATGCAGAAAAACTTAGAATGAACTAACATCTTGTATAGGTTTGTTATGATCTTTTGGGTTTACAAATTCATTAACCCCAATAAGTATGAACAGAATATCATGAAAGAAATTAGACAATTAGGGATAGTTAGTATAAATTAGACAATTAGAGAAGAGATGACTGTGATAATTTAGAAATATTTTAGGGAAGTGAATATAATTTATCCAAAATATTATTAATTAGGCGATTCAAATTAATGTGTTCAAATAATAAGAATCAATCCTATTAAAACTAGGATCTATAAAAAAAAAGAATCCTATTGAAACTAGAAAGTAGGATTACAGAAGAGTTATACTTGATCTTCGTCCTAGATTTTGTGTGACGAATGAAATTTGAGTCTTTTGATTCTCCTTACTTCAGGCTCAATCGTAAAGGACTCAATACTTCAGAAAATGCAAAAGCTATGGTCTCTCTTGATCTAACCTAAATTATCGATTTCGCAACATATATTATATATTCTCTTCAAATTTAGAGAACAGGATATTACAATTAGGTCAAGTTTACACCTGAAATAGGGGATTTCTAAATGAAACTGAAGTTGGCTTTGGAAAGAGTTCAGTAACAGTCAGAAAACGATACCTGGTTTATCGATTGCGGAGAAGGACCAAGGTAGGAGGAGCGACGGCGACAACAAAGAGAAAGAGCGCCGACTGCGCGGCAGCAACGAAGCGACAGGCGGCGCGATCAAGAGGAGCGATAGTGGGAAGCGACAACGGCACGACAGCAATAGAGCGCGACGGCGGCGCTAGCAAACGGAGTGACGGCGATGCAACTGTGACGCCGGCAGCGGAAAATGAAGGTTGGTAAATTTGGGGTAAAATGAGGGTTGATGAGGAATTTGGGATAAAATTATGTTTCTGAACTTGGAGGCGGGAAGTGGGCACGGGGCTAATGTTTTTAGCAATAAAAATTGACGGTAATGTTGTCGATTTTAAATTGAAAAAAAATCAACGACTTCCGCGTCTATTTCATATATTAAATCTACACCATCTATTCGATTTTAGAAAACAATCTAGACCGTTCAAATTTATCGGCGAAAATGTTGTCAATATTTTAAATATCAAAATAGACGTCATTTCTGTCGATTTTAAAATAAAAGTATTTCCCTACCCCTGGTTCATCGATAATATGACAATAGTTAAAAAATGTTTAATGCAGTATAAAAAAATCGATGATAAAGCCATCGATTTTATTATTTTATTTTTAAATTTATTTTTTTTAAATTATCGACAACAAACCGTCAAAGAATATCGACGACAGAGATAATCGTCAATTTTTTACGTCGAAAAATACGCCTTTTTATGTAGTGCTTATGCTATGTGTAAAGACACTATTTGCAGGTCAAAACTTGGCTATGACAAGCCATCCTATGCTGTGCCACCAGAGAAATCACATATATAGTATATGTTATAAAATATAAAAAATAAACACAAAAAATATAAGTATAAAATGTATTCTATATCCTTTAATTTTTAATATATATATATATATATATATATATATATATATATATATATATATTATTTTAACGATAAAAATAATTTATGATAACAAATAAATAAATATTAACAAAATCAAGAGAAATCTCATGAATAAAAGGGAAAAAAAAACTTTACCTGCTGGCCTTCAAAACTTTAGCCCAAATATCAAAGATAAGTAATATATATTTAAAAAAAAAAACATTATTACTAGGATTTGGATGAATTCTCATAGTTATGACTTTACTGCGCCTCTACCAGTTAATATTTTGAAATTATCTTAGGTTTTACTTTATAATACTTATATTTACATGTTATCATTTAGGGATTTTTTTATATAAATAAATAACAAAAATACTATTTCCAACCGAGACAGGAGGAGCTAGAGAGGAATTTCTAAAAAAATATTAATAAAAGATGATTTAATTATTTTTAAAATTTTAATATTTTGAAACACTATAAAAGTCATGATATAAAACTTGGAAACACAATATAAAGGAATATAAAAGTTTCTAACATTCTTAAAAAATTACTCTAAAAGATCATTAGAGATGGTTAATTATTAAAAAAAATTTTAATATTAAAATTATTAAAAAGAATTAACTTATAAAATATTTAGAGAAAAGGACTAATTTTTTTTTCGTAAAAACATAAATATATTCTTAAATTATTTTTTTATTTATTTATCTTCAATAAACATAATTATATATACAAATTATTCTAAAATACATAATATAAAATTTAGAAAATAATGAGCGAAAAGTAAAGCTTACGGATACTGGTAAGTACACCGGATCGTTCAAATAATATCACGTTGAGTGAATATCATTTTTACGAGTATTAAAGGACTGAGCATGTAAATATCAAATTAAACCAATTAAATCAGTAAAATTTAGAATTGATGAATGCTAAAACTTGCTTAAAACTTAAAAGGCTAAAAACTTAAAGAGTGAATACTTTGGACAGTGTTTATTGAGTTTGAAGAAATTAATGGTGATGGGTGTTTAGGATTTTGAAGATATTCATGTACTTAGGAGAATTAAACCTTAGCTTGTTAACCTAATTTTAAAACTTGCAAATCTCTGTTAACAATGAATTAAAATAATCGATTGCCGATGTTTCGACTCCTTGATTTTTCTTTAATCAATCAACCGCCAATGTCTTGGTCGGTTGATTAATCAAAGAGGTTAAGTTAAAAAATGCGATTCAGTTTCTCAATGACAAATCACTATTTTTAAGAATTGTCCAAATTCAAATTATATATCATGTATTTAAAACTAAGGAAATAAAAAATTATGTATTGTGTCGCACATTTAAAAAATCACTACGCCTAGTTGATTCCAAAAGTTATTCAAAAAGTTTTCAAGTGATTTGAAAATTAGTTCTGTTGAATCAGTAAACAAATTCAAAACAGAATTAACACACCTGTCGATGCTACTAATTCTTTAGTAATGAAGAACGAAATACTCAATCATAAACAGATTAATGCAAAACTTAAAAAAAATTTAGATTAATTAACCATTAAAACATGAACAGAGCTCCTAACCCTTTGACAAGGGATTAGTAACTCCTGTTGAATGCAAAATCAATAATGGACTGCTGCGGGAAACTCTCTTCCGACTGTGAATATAATTCATTTATTTATATCTAAGTTTTCTTTAATTCAAATCTTAAAATTTAATTTTATCTTAATCAAAATAATTAAGATAATCTCTAATTAATTCAAATCCTAGAATTTAAAATATAATCAAATCAAATTTAAAACTAATTAATTACAAAATCTTCTTCTATAAAAATAATTATTACTTGGAATAAATCAAAATAATACGATAACTATTTTGTGATTCATACTATAATTATTTTGTGATTTATTTATCTCTTCATCATTTTTATATGATGTGTTGATTTTTGAGAGTGCAGTGAAATAATAGTTATTTATTAACGATAAATTGATAATTTATAATAACAAATTTTTGTTTTAGATAAATATAAATTAATAAAAAATTGAGTATAATAAGTAATTAAAACGAAAATAGATATGTTCATAAAAAAATAAAAAATAATTTAAAAAATATATTTATTTCTTTACAAAAAAAGATTTGATCCTTTTTATTAAATATTATAAAAATGAGTTTTTTTTAATAATTTTAGTACTAAAAATCTTTTTTTATAATAAAATATCTCTAACCGTCTTTTAGAATATGTTTTTCAATATTCTTGGTAGATATATATTATTATTATTAGGCAAGTTCTCTTACCCATGGAATCTTACCTAAAGAATAATGCAGAAAAAATATATTTGAAGCACATATAATATAACATAGAGGAATGAAATTATAAGGCCAAGGAAATTGGAAGTTCTAATTTGTCTTGACTCTTGACTCGTGTGGAGCCTGAAAAACGCCAAAACTATGTTAATAGTTTGTTTAACTACCCATAACTGATGCTTAATCGTTGATATAACATCATTATTATTTAGCACACTTTTCTCAAGTTGAATTGGATCAATATTTAAACTTTTTATTTTTGATATTGTGTTGACAATGATATTTTTTTAAATTATAGATTGTTGAGATGCTAATTTTAAATGTGATACTATTTAATTTTAGATAAAGAAATTGGATTTTTTAATTTTTGAGAAGTACAAAAAATAGACCATTCAATTAAAGTACTAAAATTAAACTTTTTAATTTTTGAAATTAGATCGTTCAATTTTTGTTTTAAAAAAATTTGAGATACAGAAGATCTTTTAATTTATATACCTTTTACAATTTTAAAAATACAAAAATTACAATATTTAAATATATCTATCATCCCACTTCTATAGACAACAAAAAAAGACCAATATATATTTACAAGACAACTGCATTTAAAATGGCAAAGAAAAATTCATTGCTAAGTTTTAATTGATGGATGAGCATTTTTTTTATTTTCTATTTTTTTAGATATAAATTTATTAAGTTTTAATTAGATTTTAGTGTTTGAAATCTATTTGGATGTTACTTTGAGTTGCTTTAATGTTTTAATTATTTCAAGTGAAGTTTGGATTGGTCTGACAGAGTTCGTGTGCAAGAAAAGAGAAGAGTTTTGAATCTGCCAAGCTGGGCGTTTAGCGCCAGATGCCTAGCAATGCGTGCCAAGTCTCTGCCACCAAGGGTGCTAAACGCCAATCTTAGCATTTTGTGGTAGCAAACCAAAAATGATTGGAAGCTCTCTGCCATTAGGGGCACTAAACACCAAGCCTGGCGTTTAGCGCCAGGAAGCCAGAATCAAAATGGAAGTTTCTGCCACCTGAGGCGCTAAATGCTGAATCTAGTGTTTAGCGCCAATGATGCGGATCATTCTTTACCAAAGGAGTATCTTTAGTGGATTTGGCTTTTAATTATTATAGTTTTATTTGTTTTAAGTATTTCTAGTCCCAAACACAATTTTTTGGGCTTTAGTAATTATTAGTTTATTTTATTTTCAAATCAAATTAGGTTAGATATAAAAGGAAAAAGATTTTGCCCTTCGAAGATCTCTTCCTCATTCTGCACTTTTACAGACTTTTGGAATCCTCATTTTATCTCTAAGTCATGAGCAACTAAACCTCTTTGGTTAAGGTTAGGAGTTCTGTTTATTCTATGGATTGATACAATTACTACTCTATTTTAATTAATGTATTGATTTAGTTTCAAAAATTACTTTCGTTCTTCATCTCATGAATTTGAATATATTGGAAGATAATTCTCATTCTACATGAATTCTTGTTGATTCATGGAAAAGTAAATTTTTCCTAAACTGCTAATTGCTTACTTAACGGAATACGTGACATATAATCCTCTTATATTTAGATAATTAGGGTTTTTGTGGCTAATAAACTAGAATTGAACTTAACCCTCTAATCTATATTAAGTGACCAAGGAATTGGCGGTTGATTAGGTAGAGGAGACTAAATCACTAAGAAATTAAGGTTTAGTCAATTACAGTTTGCCATGAAATAAATCTTGCATGATTAAAGTAGTTGGTAAGAATTATAAACCCAGAAAATAAATATCTCTGAAACCTTAACTATCTTCTCACATACATTTCACACCAAGTTCACTGTTTGCTTTCTCACTCTCTGAATACTGTTTGAATGCTTTTGAATCTCAAAACACCATTTTCTGTCTGCTTGACTAATTGATTCATTTGACTGTTGTTGCTTGGTCCATCAATCCTCGTGGGATCGACCCTCACTCACCTGAGGTATTATTTGGTATGACCCGGTGCACTTGCCAGTTAGTTTGTGGATTTTGAATTCCGCACAATAAGCCAAGCCGACACCATATCTGACCTTACAAAGTTCGGTTGCGACGACGTAAGTTTAACCCTACTTATCTAAATAAGTAATCAACCCCTACTATCACTCCCATCCATCTAGAAGGAAAATTCCAACAACCTCCCTACTAAAAGGGAGTAACTAATCCACCATCAAAGGCGAGACTAATCAAAACGTGATTACTGACTCTACACCTATATCTATAAATACCTTGACACCTTCAGGCATTTTTTAAATTCCAATATACTAAAAACCTGCCTAAAACCCTTGCTAACTTAAGCATCAAAGTCCTTGAAGGTACCACCCCCACTTCCTCACGAGGAACTCGGACGTCAGAACCTCGATTCCAGAAGACGTCAGACACTGCGCCCAAAAAGGAGTCTGGACCTCACATTCAGGCCCAAACTCACTCATTTCAAGTAACCCTCGGATCATTGGCATCATTGTTAGAGACCTCAGGACCATACGATGGTGGACGACATGTCAGAAGATGGACACACGATTTTTGACTCTGAATTCCTAGAAGAGGAGTAGCATAACGATGAACGTGTATTAGTCATACCTCCCTGATCTGATAGAGGAAAAGGCATAGCCAGAGATATACATCATTTGAACCCGGAATGACACAAGATAAGATTGGAAGTACACCGACCTGAAGGATCCGGGCTAAGAGATTCCACGAAGATCATGGGACTTGTCCACAGACATCAAGATCGGTTGGAATAACTTGAGCAAGTGCTAAAGCGACAATGAGAATTTGAAAGAGCCATGAGAAGGGAGGTACAACGATGAGGGAAATTAGAAGAAAAGCTATTGAAATTGGAGTCCGACTTCAATGGTAGGAAAGCACGAGCTGACCAAGAATAAACACCATTGATGGGCAAAGATCCATTCATAGAAGATATCATGCGGGATAAAATTTCCAGAAATTTTGAGAGCCCAGACATGGATCTTTATGATGGAACCACCAGTTTGAGACATCATCTGAGCAATTTCAAAAGTCGCATATACTTGACAGATGCATCAGATGCAACTCGCTGTAAAGTCTTCCTGAATACGTTTAATTAAAGCGGCCATGAAATGGTTTGATAGTTTATCACCTAGATCGGTCATGTGCTTTGATGATCTGGCAAGAAGTTTTCTTATCCGATTTTTCATCCAAAAGGATAAGGTTAAGCACACCTCAAGTTTCTTAGGAGTAAAGAAAAAAGTTAGAGAATTTTTATAAGTTTATATGGAAAGATTCAACAAAGCATGTTTGGAGATTCAGAACCTACCCATCGAAGTAGTCATCATGGGACTAGTCAATGGCCTCAGAGAAGTATCCTTTTTCCCAATACATATCAAAGAGGCACCTGACCTCTTTGTATGAGGTGCAAGAGCGAGACAAAAAGTACATCAATATGGAGGAAACTACTCAGTTAAGAGAACCTTCCCCAAGACAACACAATCAATATCCAACTCGAGATAAAGAGAAGGAATCAAAGAAAAAAAAAGAATACAACTCAGACAAAACTCAAAGGTATCATAACTACATCCCGTTATGAGTGTCCCTTGTTGCATCTACATAGAGATCTGTCACACAGAAAAGATTCCACCTCCCAGGCCGATCAAAAACAAAAAAGGTGAAAGTTAGTAAGAACACTGCGAATACCACAAAATCTACGATCATTCCACCAACGATTGCTATGATTTAAAATTGTAATCGAGAAATTGGCTAGGGAAGGTCGGTTGGATAGGTATTTAGCAGACAGGTCGGACGATTAAGGCAAGAGGAAAAGAGATGAAAAATACAGGGTTCGCCAGGATCGACCACCATGAACTCGCGAGAGGCATATCCATATGATTGCTAGAGGATTCACAGGAGGAATAGTAACCAAATCCTCCTGCAAGAGACATTTAAAAGAAGTATACCAGGTCGGTGAGGAAGCTGAGATACCCGACCCCCATCATCACCTTCATAAAAAAGGATGCTTAAGGGGTAGTACTTGGACATAAGGATCCATCACGATCACAATGATACTTGCCAATGCAAACCTACACAACACTCTAGTAGATCAAGGGAGCTCGGCGAACATCCTATTCAAACTAGCTTTTGATAAGTTAGTCCTAGAGAAAAAATATTTGAGAGCATACCTGGACACCTTCTTCAGTCTAGGATATACCTCCATCCGACCTTTAGAATTCATTTCTCTCTGGACCACCTTTGGGAAGGGACGAAAATAAAGAATCTTGAGTATAGACTACATAGTGATCGACGTGGCATTAGCTTACAATGCCCTGATAGGTCGGAGAATACTAAACTGACTTGCTACAGTAGTCTACATCCCTCACCTTTGCATGATGTTTTCCACTTCTAAAGGAATAGTCACTGTGTGGGGAGACCAGAAACTAGCAAGAAGGTACTATAATGAAAGCCTAAACCTACGAAGGTATACAAAAGGGAAGGAGGTCAACACCATAGAAGGTGTCTGAATTCGAGAAGAACTGAAACCCTAACCTGAAGGAAAGATTTATGAGGTCCGGATTGGGAATGAGATTGAAAAAATAACTAATGTATGGGCAAACCTGGAAGAACAACTAAAACAAGACCTTATTAAGCTCTTACGAGAAAACTTTGACCTCTTTGCTTGGAAAGCTTCCAACATACCATGTATCCATCCCGATCTCATGAGTCACAAGCTTGCTGTTTACTCGGGCTCACAACCTTTTCAGCAGAAATGACGAAAGCTTAGTCTTGAAAGAGTAGAAGTCGTAGAAGAACAAGTCTAGGCGATGCAAGAAGCCGGTTTTATAAGGGCGGTGAAATACCCATTATGGCTTGCCAACATAGTACTCGTGAAGAAATAAAATGGAAAGTAGAGGATGTTCATTGACTATACCGACCTCAACAAAGCTTGTCCCAAGGATCCTTATCCACTTTCCAGTATCATCGCTCTGGTAGATTCGGCCTTAGGCTACTAATACTTGTCCTTTATGGACGTATATTCGGGATACAACCAAATCCTGATGTACAAGTCAGAACAAGAGAAGACCTTTTTCCTGAGCAAACTACTACTATATGGTAATGCCCTTTGGGTTGAAAAATGCTAGAGCCACATATGAAAGATTTATGAAGAAGGTGTTCTCATCCTACCTCGGGAAATTGATGGAGGTCTATATGGATGATATTCTTGTAAAGACTGAGGAAGAAACAATCTGCTGCCCGACCTTACAGAGGTGTTCAATACGATAGGGAATTCAACACGATAAGTTCGTAGGATTCATGCTCACTCAAAGAGACATTGAAGCCAATCCAGACAAATACAGAGCAATGCTGAAGATGAAAAGCCCCATTTGTCTAAATGAGGTTCAACAGCTAAATGGAAGACTGGCAGCTTTATCCAGATTCTTAGCAGGGTTGGCTTTGAATTCCCTACCATTATTCTTAATCCTCAAAAAGGAACATCAATTTTAGTGGACTCAAGAATGTGACCAAGTCTTTCAATACTTTAAAAATTTCTTGACCTAACCACCTATCCTGACCTGACCCGAAGAAGGTGAAGAACTCATAATTACCTAGCCGTAGCAGGCAAGGCCATCACCTCTGCCCTCGTTCGTGAAGAGAAGGACGTAAAACGACCTGTATATTTCACGAGTAAGGCGTTATAAGGGGCAGAATCGAACTATCAAAAAATAAAAAAATTTCCTATGCCCTTGTTCTAGCTTCCAGGAGGCTAAGACCTTACTTTCAAGCCCACACCATCCGTGTCCAAATTAATCACCTATGAAGCACATCCTCTAAAATACATATATTGTAGGTCAGATGTTACAATGGGCTGTAAAATTATCCTAGTTCAACCTCAAGTATGAAGCTCATACAACCATCAAATCCCAATACTTGGCCGACTTCTTAGCTGGATACACAGATGAACAATAAGAAAGCCTAACAACTTGGCATGTGTATGTGAATGGATCATCAAATAAAGCTAGTAGTGAAGCAGGAACCATTCTTGAGAATAAAGAAGGAACATAGGTAGAGCTCTCGCTAAATTTCAAGTTTTCACCCTCCAACAACCAAGCTGAGTATGAAGCCATGCTTGCTGGCTTAAGGCTAGCCAAAGAAGTCGGAGCAACAAAAGTCACAGTGTTTAGCAACTTCTAAGTAATAGCTTCTCAAATAAATGGGAATTACCAAACTAAAGATCCTAACATGAAGAGGTACTTAGAAAAGACACTAGAATAGCTAGCGCACTTCCAAGAAGCAAAGGTTAAGCATATTACTCGGGAGTTCAATTACTGAGTTGATGCCCTCTCTAAACTAGCTAGCACTAAGTCAGGAGGCAATAACAAAAGCCTGATCTAGAAAACTCTCCACACACCATCAGTGGCCGAGGAAGTTGACAAGTCGAACGCACTGAAAATTTCCAATCTAAACTTAGGTTGGATGACTCCTATTATCGAATATCTCAAATTTGATATTACCTCTAAAGAAGAAAGAGAAGCAAGGAAACTCATAAGGGAAGCACAAAACTATACTCTAGTCCACAATGTTCTCTATAGAAGAGGAATATCTACACCCTTGTTGAAGTGCATCCAAACCTCTAAGACTGAAGAGGTCCTAAAAGAAGTCCAAAGTGGCATATATGAAAATCATCTAGGAGCATGATCACTAGCCAATAAGGTGTTACGAACCAGCTTCTTTTAACTGACCTTACAAAGGAAACCAGCCGACTTTGTCAAAAAGTGCCTGCCCTGCCAAGTGCATGCCAATTTTCATGTGGCACCACCAGAAGAGCTCAGCAGCGTCAACTTGCCATGGCCTTTTGCAAAATAGAATTCAGATATGCTCAGACCATTTTTCCAAGCACCCGACCAAGTGAAATATCTCATAGTCAAGATTGACTACTTTACTAAGTGGATTGAGGTAGAACCACTGGCAACCATCACTACTCAAAGAAGTCAAAAATTTTTTAATGTCACCTAATTTGGAGTTCTATACTCCATCACTACAGACAATGACACCCAATTCACCAATTCGACCTTCAGAAGCTTGGTGGAAAGCCTTAAGATCAAACATCAATTCACATTGGTAGAGTACCCTCAAGCCAATGGACAAGCAGAAGATGCGAATAAAGTTATATTGGTCGAGCTCAAGCGAAGGCTACAAGATGCAAAAGAAGCATGGACGGAGGAGCTCCTCCAAGTTCTATAAGCATATGGGACAGCTCTCTATTCTATAATTGGAGAATTTCTGTTCCGACCAGCCATGATTCCAATAGAAGTCATCATAGAGAGCCCAAGGGTAAGATTCTATAACGAAGTGGGAAACATCCAAGCTAAAAAAGAAGAGCTCGACCTCCTCCCAGAAATCTGAGAGCAAGCTCAGATAAGAGAGGAAGCATTGAAGCAAAGGATGTCCACAAAGTATAACAAGAAAGTCATCAGAAGAAACTTTGCCACAAATGACCTCATACTGATCAGGAATGACATTAAGTACAAAGGTCGGGCGAAGGAAAGTTGGCTGCAAATTGGAAAGGACCTTACAAGATCATTGAAGTCTTGGGAAAAGACTAATAAAAAGTGTCCAACCTACAAGGAAACAAGCTTCCTAGGTCATGGCATGCATGCAATATGAAGAGATATTACAACTAGAAAGCAAACTTTGCTCCCTGGTATACTCTTTTTTCTGACTTCATGGTTTTTTCTTGAGAAGGATTTTCTGAAGAGGGTTTTAATGAGGCATCATAGCAAGGGCTAGGAGTTAAAGATAGAAAAACTCTTAGTAGCAAAATAGTATCTGTAAATCATTTTCATTAATGATAATTCATCATTTATCTTATTTTCTATAATTGATTGTTCTACTACACACATCGATTTAAACTCGATAAAGCGCGAAAATCGTTGTCCGACTTAGATGGTCGCAAGATAAAGCGAAAGGTCTAAATCCGTGTAAAAAGTTATATAAGCAGATCGTGATCTGACCTCATTAAGCTACTTGTACAAAAACAAGTTAGCAAAAGAGGCGAGCTTAAAACGAATCGCAAAAGTAACTTGATAATAAATAAGACCGACCTAAGATCGGTTTTAAATATTGACAATAAGAAAGCAAATTATTACCCGACCTTATAACATCTTGAACAAAATGTTATGAAAATGAGGATAATCCAAACAAGGTATCTGACCCATAAAATAGCTCAAACGAATGAGTTGTAAAAGAAAGTCCTAAATACCTACTGACTCTTAAAAAGAGGATAGCATCCTAAATTGATAAAAATTTTGTTAAGTGATATTTGAAAAATCACCAAAAACAAACATAGCATGCAAGTCAAGCAAAAGCTATGAAAACACTATATGATAAGCAAGAGCTAAGACATTTCAAAAGTTACTCTAAAAAGGGCAAAATTTCATAAACAGGAATATTCAAAATGCCCAACAAGTATCCAAAATGAACTATTACAAAATAACGCGTTCAAAAGACTTAGAGACCGGGCCATCAAATACAAAAGAGTTTTGAAATAAAACTAAAAAAGAGGAAGATTCTGTTTATCAGTAGTCATAGTGGTCACTCCCTCAACCTGGATAGAAGAAGAAGAGTAACTATCAGAAGTCGGAAAAGGAAGAGTCTATAGGAGTTTTCTCAACTCAGGCACCGGAAGTCTTCGGGTCCTTAGGAACGAACTCCCTCAGGTAGAACGGTCCTCCCATAAACCACAATCTTGTGAGGGTCAATAAGAGAGAGATCGATCTTGGGTGCTAGAATTTGGAATTGAGCTTTTAGATTCTCAGTCATCGCATCCATTCCCTTAGTCACCGACTCCTTCCATCCAGCATATTCCTACCTTAGATTACATCTCTTCCCTTAGATCCAACTTCTCTCCGAAGACACAGGTATAACATTTCTCAACTTTTTTCTGTAAACCTTCAGCCATAGCACAAGCTGCTTCAAATTGTTTCACCCTGTCACAGGGTTTTGAAAGGTTGGATGTAAGAGCCTATTTTTCAACCTCCGATTCCGACTTGGTCTCTTGGAGAGAAGTGATCTCAGCCCTAAGGTCGGTCAGTTTCCTCTGAATAGATCCAAGCAAAGTTTTTCTAATTGTTTTAAGAAGGTTGAACACCCCTCCCCCCTGCGCGCAATCTGAATACCACCTCGGGCCAGTACTTCAAAATGTTTTTAGAGGGAGATATCGTCCATGCTTATAAAACTATGAGGAAGGGTATGCTCCTCACAAAAATCAATGGCATCAAAATCCTTATCATGAACACTACCAAACTTAGAAGATAAAGTTTTTCACTTACGAGAGCTCAGGTAAGAGAAGAAAGGCATGGGAGGAATAGTTTGAGGTAGAGACTCTATATTCTGAGGAGGAGGAGAAGGACGAACTACTTTGGCCGATTGGAAAGAGGATGGATCCGATTTAGAAGCAGAGGAACTTTCACTCGACTTACCAGACACTTTCAATTGAATGGCCCAAGCAACCACGTTCTTCTTTGCTTACCGGACTCTCAGCAAAGCATCCGTGCCACTGGTCATCCTCTCTATAACACAACAAAAAGATACTCAGATTACATAACACAAACACATATAAAAGAAGTTTTTACAAAAGAAAAAGCTAGCTACCTAGTTTGGTACGAACATAGCTCGGCTTGCATATCAAAAACTTCTTTGTGTCAAGGTTTGGAACTTGGCCTAACACTCTTGGAAAAAGGCCGTTATATTTAGTAACGGTGGAGGCCTCTTCCTAGTACAAACTAAAGGTGGGTTCGTCTCTGTCATTAAGGAAAAAAGGTCGACTGCCATCAATAGCCCAAACCTTAAAATCATAGTCTTGAAGTGATGAAAAGATTCATCAAAGATAGAAAAAATTTTTCGACCTTAAATAGTTCAGCAAGAGAGATAATATTGTTTTTTCGAGCTAAAAGGATTGGTGAGTTGGAAAAAATAAAAGAAAATTTTTGAAGATAGAGGATGATCAAGTTCTTGACTTATGAGTTGGTAAACTTTCATAAAACCCCATGAGTTCGGGCGGAGTTGAGGGGGAGCCACTTTACAGATACCAAGGATCTTGATCTCAAAATCAGAAAAAGGAAGTGTAACCCCAAGGCTAGTAAATAGGCACTCATAAATGAAAAGAAAATGACTTTTCGAGTTACTAAGTCGGGGAAAGAAAATCCTATCTTTTGGGCTGGGGGATACTAGTTCATACTTCTTCTCATCGTCTTCTATGCTACCCACGAAATATTTCTACATATTCAGTATCAACTAAGAGATGTGAGAAAGGATAGTACTATCTATCCAGTCTAAACTAGGAGGAACCTTAGCAGACTTGCGAAGAATAACCGAGCGAGACATAAAGGGAAATACCTACAAAAGCAAAATAAAGCTATGTCACCACAAGAATGATACATGAGAATCATTTAATAGTTTCCTAGTTAATTATGTTAATAAAGATAGTGATTTCTTACAATTACTCTTGAGTTTTGATCGAGATACTTTGAGTACTTTGTTTCATAACACAGTGGCAAATATAGAGAAGCACTCAACTTAGAGAACAAGAGAAAACAAAAAAGCACTCAAAGCAGAGAGAGGAGCAAGCAGAGATGTGGGATGTTCCTCACGCCATTTTTCACTCTCATCACTCACGTGGGACATTCCCCACACCAGCTTTTTCCCTCATCGAAGACATCCCACGCTGGCCACCAACGTCCCACGTTGGGACAAGCTCCAAGGACACATCATCCTCCTCTCCATGAAGACATCGAACATGGAGAAGCAACGTCCAACACTGAGCCAAATCCCAGAAACCCAAGTCTTGCCTAACTCGAAGACGTGAGATGTGGAGCAGCAACGTCCCATGCTGGGCCAACCTCCAAAAGCCCCAGCCTCCTTCACTACGGGCATGTCTCACGTGGGAAGCTCATGTCCCATATTGAGCCTTTGCCCAGCAACTCCAGCCTCTCTCCATGTGAAGGCGTCTTACGTGAAGTCACCTACATCAAACCTCCTTGTTCCACAAGGACATGGGACATTGCTCACGCCACCTTCCCCCTCATTGAAGACGTCTGACGTGGGAGCCCACGTCCCACGTCGGGTCAAAGGCTAGTGGCCTCATCCTCCCTCCATGAGAAGGCATCGCATGTGCCCTCCCTCATGTCCACGTTGAAGCCAATCCAAGCTCCCTTGTCCATGAGGATGTCGGACGTTACCAACACCCTTGGCACCTTCACTCTTCAATCCAAATGGATGTGGGACATGCCTTGTAAAACCCGGTTAATTAACGGCTAATTAACCCATAAATGAGAATTTATTCTAGAAAGCCTAAAATGTGATTTTTATGGCTAAATGTGATAGAGGAGACTGAGACGAGAATTTTGGTACCAATTTTATAGAATTCGGACCAAGATTGGACCGAACGGGCCAAACCGGGCCAACCGGACCTAAAGTGGGCCCTTGGCCCAACATAACTAAATCAAAACCCTAGTTTTCAGCACTTTCTCTCCTCACAACACTCAAAAACACGCTGAACTTAGAGAGAAAGGGAGGAAGAACACTCTCTCAAGTTCTCTCCCTTGGTTGATCTTCAAATCACCATAACTTTTGATCTAGAGCTCCGATTGCCGCTCCGTTTGCGGCCACGCGTTCACCGCGGAGAGCTCTACAAAACCCATACAACTAATCTTGAGGTAAGCCACGTGTTTCTGTTCGAAATTCCAGCCCTTATTTTCGAGTTTCATGGGTAAAATGTTGAGATTTTGGGTTCTTTGATGTTATAGGACCCAACTCACTTGAAGGAGAAGGTTAATCTTGTCTCCTTGGACTTTGGGTGTGGTAAGTTTCTCAACCCTAGTGTATTTTGTTGTTCTATGATGTTTGGGTTTTGAGATGTTGTGTATGGGTATGATGGTTGTGGCTTAGGTTGTGTATGAGTGGATTTTGGAGCTTGATTGGTGATTTTGAAAAGCTTGAAAAAGGGATTTGGTGGTGAAAAATCTGTTCTTGGAGGTGTTGAGGCCTTGAGAGCTTGTGGATAAGTGATTTGGAAGTGCTCCGGTGGAGCTTGGGAAATTCGGCTGAGGTATGGTTTCGGTTTCCCGTATCTAATATGTAATGTGGTAGGAAATACTTAGGCTAGAGGCCCTAAGATAGGCATTGAATTGTTGATGTTGTTGAATGATTGAGATATATGATGTGGTCATATATGTGATGATGATTATTGATGCCTTGGTGGTATGATGTATGAGAAATATGCATGTTGTGATATATGCTTAATGATTGGTTATGGTTGAATTGTGGATTGAACCATGTTGATGGTGAGTATGATGTTGATTGTGTACAATAATGATTTATTGGAATTGGTGTTGTTGAGAATTGGCATGAGGAATAGTATATGATATGTCAATGTGTTTAAGTTTGAGCCACTTGGGTGAAGTGGGGTAACATGATGAGATAGTGATTTTGGTAAGTTGTGGTAATGTGTCAATGTGTGAGTTGAGGAGGCTTGATGTTGAATTTGATATATTTTGATTGATTTCAAAGAAAAGGGATGAACTTGGCATGTTTTGATTGGTTTTGAAAAGAGTTGGAAATGGCTTGTTTTGAAAATGGCACTTTGTGGTTTTGTATGAAAATATGGATTTTGGGCACACTTTGGCGGGACATAACTTGGACTACGGATCTCCGTTTTGTACCAAATCTGTTTAGAAATGAAATTGGATCCGGGATGTCCATGCCGTTCGAAGAACGGGTGAAAAACGATTTAAAATGAGGAAGTTATGTCTGTTGGAAGATCGGGGTTTAAATCTGTGAATTCTGCAGTTTTTAACTTAGAAAATTTTTAGCAGAATGACCCCTTGCGCGTGGGCGCACTTGGCGCGTACGCGCCGATCTTCCAGAAAACGCCATCCACGCGTGCGCAGGCGCGCCGATGGTGCTGCACCCAATGCCCAGCCATTTTCCAGAGAGTTATGCCAGAATTGTGCCAGTGTTGTGCCTGGGGCACGAGAACACCCGCGCGTACGCGTGGTTGACGCGTGCGCGTCGATTGGCAAATTTGTAATCCACGCGTTAGCGTGCATGACGCTTGCGCGTCGATGAGTTTTTGAGGCCATCCACGCGTGCGCGTGGAGTGCGCGTACGCGTGGCCCTGTTTTTATCCCAAAGTTGATTTTTGAGTTTTAAAAGCCAAATCTCATACTTCTAAGCTTCCGATCTCACCATTTATGTCTTAAATCATTATGACATGCCTAGCTATTAAAAAGGGGCTAGTGAATGAGGTAACTTGCGAGTGAAGCAAGGGAAAGATGAATGATCAATGAGGATCAAGATGATTTTGTGAGATGCGGAGGATGGTGGTGGAAGTGCTTGTTATGCCATGGGCCGAAAGGCTATAATTGTTAATGAAACGGCTGGTTATGGATTTAACCGTGAGCCGGATAGCTGGTTATGGATTTAACCGTGAGCCGGAAAGGCTGTGTATGATATGAATATTGGCTGGTTCTGGACTGAACCGTGAGCCGGATGGCTGATATGGATGTTGATCCATGGATGAGAATTCATGCATGTTTATGCTGAATTATTGATAATTGAGATTTGCACTTCCACTATCAGAGGCACGAGATCCCTGGGAGGAAGCAGTGGCTAGCCACCACGTGTTCCAGGTGGAGGCTCGAGACTCTGTTGACCCTATGTCGTAAGTGTGGCCGGGCACTGTGAAAGACCCGGATGAGCTCGCCCCCGAAATATTCACCAGTGAGGGTGATGGATATGGATCATGTTTATGATCAAGTTTATAACGAGTATAACTCGAGTTGGGGATGCGCGACAGAGGGACAATCCAATGGTTAGCGACCAGGACTTGTCGGGTTGGCTCTATAACCGACAAGATGATATCATCGGCCACTAGGGACAGGCATTCATCATATGCATACTATGTGAATTGTTTGAGATTGCCTATTTGACTGCATATTACTTGCTAATTGTCTAAATGTCTTAACTGCTCCTATTTGTATATTCTTTGTCTGATATAACTGTGTTTGCTATAATATACTCCTGCTGGTGGTTGGGAGGTTTGAAGAAATTGGAAAGGAAAGTATTAGTTAGACTGAAGAATCTTTAGTCAGATGCCCTTATATGGTTTAGCTTGTTTATAAGCTTTGATATTATCTGGAGGAAGTTCTAGGATTGCCTTTGGCTTTCCTCTATTGTTATATATTATATATGTGGAAGCTGTTACCATGCTGGGGACCTCTGGTTCTCACCCATGCGGATTTTGTGGTTTTCAGATGCAGGACGTGAGGTTTCCCGCTGAGGCATGCTGGAGACTTCTAGATTTGCGAAGATCCTTTGTTCTCGGGACTATGTTTTGGTTTATATGTTTCGCTTAGATACTTTTATCTCCATTAAATAATACAAACTGTGATGACTCCTCTTATGGGAGATTTTGGAGAATAGGTTCCTGTATTTGTGTCCCTTTGGGTTTCCTATGGGGTTTTTCTTATTTTATCATATGTATATATTGCTATGCTCGGACCGGTTATCTTCGCAGCCAGATTTTGAGTCTTGATATTCCTGTTTTTGACACTCCTTTGTATATATATAATCTCGCGTTGGTTATCCTTGTTCGTTACGTTATCGATCGGAGTGTTGCGCTTTCGAGTTGCGATTTTTGTTTACCCCTTTTTCTACAAAGACTCCTAGTTATAATTAATCATTCATACTACTATACGTACTAAAATTTTTATTTTAGAGGTCGTAATACCTTGCCATCTCTGAATTATGACTTAAGCATAAGGCTCTGTATGGTAAGGTGTTACATGCCTCATGTCCCTCACACACCCATTCTCTCCCAAAGTGGATGTGGAACATTCCTCACTTGAGCCACATGCCAAGACCCTGGGAGGTGTACTTCGAGCCCATAATGTTTAAGAAAAAAATTTATTAAAGCTCAAGGCCCTAATCACAAGGAGGAATCACTTTTAATTTTGAAGTTAATGAGAAAAAGATATTATCTAATTCTGTTTAATTAAGTTTGATTACTAGGTTTTTGTTTAGATTTTGAGTATTTAAGGAGTCAAGGAACTCTGAATTGAGGACCTAGCTGATTCTGTACACTTTTGAATCCTAATTTTGTGTTTTTATATCATGAGCATCTAATATCTTCTGTTAAGGTTAGGAGCTCTGTTGGTTCTTATGGATTAATGTTATTGCTTTTCTAATCTTGATTTATGCATTGCTATTTTCTTAAGAAATAAGTTTTCATCCCAAGGATTTGAATATATTGAAAAATAGTTTAAATTTGAATTGAATTCTATATTCATCTTGGAAAATTTGATTATTAGAATTAAGTTTGAAAACATCTTCTCATGATTCTCTGAGTTTTGAAAGTAGCTTGATAAGTGACATCAAATTAACTAAGGTTAAGGCTTAAGAATTGTGTGGTTCTTGAATTAGTATGTGTACTTTACTTCTTATCATAATGAATTGATCAAGGAATTGACCGTTTGTGAAATTAAGGGAAATTAAATCACCAAAGAATTGGGATTTGGTTAATTGGGGTTCACCATAAGATACATTTTTGCATAATCAAGGTAGAAAATGAAAAGCATTTATTCCTGAAAGTCTTAACATCTCTGAAACCTTAATGTTTTAATCACATCACTTTTTCTAGTCATTCACGGCTGCCTATGTTTACATTGCTATTTTAGTATTTAAATCATCACAATTCATGTTTTTCATTATCTGACTAGAATAATCAATTAACCATTGCTTGCTTAGTCCGTTAATCCTTGTGGAAATGATAACCCACTCACCGTGGTATTACTTGATAGGATTCGGTGCACTTGCCAAGTTGTGGTTTTACAAAATTCTGCATCAAAGAACTAACGAGCCTCAACTCGGGCCAAAGTAAAACAAAACCAAAATATTAAAGAAGTCAGAATCTACAAAAATAGAAGTGGATCCGAATTTCCAGGCAAAACAAGAATGGAAATGGCACAATAACTCAGAAAATGGTACCATCTAGGGGCAAGACAAAGCCACAAAATTCAAGAATTCAACGAATCCCTAGGAATTCAACTAAGAAAGTCACAAATGCTACAAATCATTTCTACCATATTCTACAAACAGTAATGAAGATTCATGATAGCTAGGGAAATATGCGGCACTAATGAAAAAAGAAGGAACTTTTGCGAACAGGCTTTAAGAACCTATATTTGTAGGAAAATAGTCCTCTGTAACAACATTGAAACAACAGCATAAAGCTTTACCAAACAACATCAACCAAGTAAAAAACAGATAAAGAAGAAGAAGAAAAATTTAACCTTGTTGAAGGATAAGGAAGTAACTACAACGGTAACAATCTAAGACAAAGTAACTGCAACGGTAACAATCCTCAAACGTCTATTCAAACCAAAATTGAATTCTAAGATAGAAAAATATTGGAAAAAGATTGATGGAAATGGAAACACAGTGAAAGAGAGAGACAAATTGAAAGTGCAGAAGATGAAGCAAAAAAGAAGAAATAGAAAATGGCAATATTTATATATAACCCCTAGGGGAAAAATAATACATTCACCCCTCATTTAATGACATGCACGATTATTAAGGTAGCTAAAAAGACGCACAAATAGTTATAAAAGGCATAACATTCAGATTTAAAAATGCGTCAAGTACCTGACCTAGTTCCAAGAAAGGTGGTATACTCGATGTGACAAGATGAAGAACGCCTGAGATCAAGACCGACTTGAGAATGCATGAACCCGAACCAGTGAAGCTCGGACTCAAGTATGGGCACTATTCATACCTTGGCCCACTACCTAGCTAGATCCAAAATGAATAAAGCCCAATATATAGACAATAAGCTAGGCCGACACCATGCCCGACCTCATAGAGGTTTGTCGCGATTACGTAAGTTTAACCCTACTTATCTAAATAAGTAACCAACCCCTGCTATCACTCCCATCCAACTAGAAGGGAGATCCTAACAACCTCCTTACTAAAAGGGAGTAACTAATCCACCATCAAAGATGGGACTACTCAAAAAGTGGTTATTAACTATACACCTATACTTATAAATACACTGATACCTTCAAGTATTCTTTGAACTCCAATATACTAAAAACCTGCATAAAATCCTTGCAAACTTAAGCATCAGAGTTTCTTGCAGGTACCACCCCCAACTCCTCACGAGAAACTCGGATGGCTGATGAATCTATATTTGATGATAATTTTTTGCTTGAAATGAGTAGATCTCATCACATAAACTTGCACTTATTCATTAAAAAGTCACGTGATGTGCAAATTAGAGGTCTCTTTTGGCCCATTTCTGGTGTCTCGAGCCATATGGAAGCTCATTCTTAGAGGGGGAGGATCACACACTCATACTTACCATTTTTTTTACATTGTTTTCTTATGTTTAGTAGGGTTCTAGAGAGAGAAGCTCCAACTTCTCTCTAGAATCTCTAAGGTTTTACTCAATTTTCTTGTTAGTTTTAGGTTTAGCCTTATTTAATTGTAGTTTTGACACTTGATTTTATATTCTTGCACCTTAATTCTGTTAGAATTTAGTGGTAGTTGTTTTTTTTATTTTGTTAGTTTATGAACCTTTGAATTTTGGATTTTCATTAATGAAGTTGATGTTTTAGTTTTATATATACTTGTTTAATTTGTTAGCATTGATTTCCTACTTTGGTTAACGATAATTTTTATTAATTCTTGCAATTGATCATATTTTACCTTCATACCTTTTAAGTGTTTGATAAATATCTCACCTAGTTATAGAGTAGAATTTTGTATTCTTGCCTTAGGATTGAGGACTTAGGTGACTTTGAGTCATTGATGTCCAATATTAATTGGTGATTTAGGGTTTTTAGTTGATTTGGTTTCTACTAACACTATCCTTTAACCAAGCCTGATTAGTGAGTTGGTTAGGATTTGTGGATTGAGATCAATTATGCCTACGTGACTTTTCTTAACGTATAGAGGTTGACGAAGTGGGATTAACTCTTCATAATTGCCATATTTGTGGTCAATGATTAGGATCAGAAACCTTGACACTCAACCCCTACCAAGATTTCCTTAGCATTTGAATTTTCTTTCCTTTGCTAGTTAATTTCCTTCATTGTTAATTGTTTAATTTTTTATTTGCTTCTTTAATTTTTTTATATTTACGTTTCTTGTTTGTTGCGTTCAAAACCTTCCTTTCTCATAGCCAATGATATGCATACCTGATTGCAATTCCGTGGGAGAATGACTCGAGATTTAAAACTCCTAGTTATTTGATTTAATTTATGACAATCTTATTTAAACTTTGATTACGGTTTTGTGTTAGTTTAGAACTATACTTGCAACGAAATTCTATTGAGAAATTCTAAACCGACGTTTGGCCCTCATCAACAATGGTACCTCGATTCCAGAAGACGTCGAATGCTGCCCCAAAAAAAAGAGACTGGGCCTTACGTTTAGGCCCAAACTCACCCGTTTCAGCCTTTCAGGTAACCCTTGGAATAACACTATAAATATTTTAAAATTGAAAAGATTATTTCATCATGTTAGTCCCCTCTCCGTTTCTTACTCCTTATTTAGCACATGTCCTTTTACACTGGACTAAATGGAATAATGCCGCTTTAATTTTTGGTTAAATGTTTGATGAAATAATATCGTTTAACATTAATGGTCATACATATTTTTTTGGGTATAAGATATTTTGTGGTTTGTTAAGGTTAAATGACATTGTTTCATCGAGCATTTAGGCCTAAAACTAAAGTGAAGTAAGTGCATTTTTTGTTGGCAACATATTGACATAATCCATAATCTTTTATATTAGATGACACATGGATATTACAAGATTTCATAACATTCATGACAATTCTTGAATTATAATGTACAAGGCATTCATGTCAAAGGTTATAGAAATTAGATTGAGCAGCATAGGCCTTAGGTATAAAAGCATATTTTGAATTAGACAACATAAACAAACTAGGCATAGATTAAGTGATTCCTATTCTATCAAATTGATATCTTATGATTTCATGTAATAAATATGAGGATGAAATTTAAAATAGCAACCATCATCCTATACAAACTTATATATGCTTACCAGATTATTAGTTATACAGGTATTGATAATAATTTTTCTAAAAGAAGATTCTGTTTGCTATCAAGATTAACCAAATAAGAGTGTCCAAATTTAGAAATCATACTACATGTGCCATTACCTAACATGAGTTGATCATTGCCTTGATATTCAGTTGAAGCAAACAAGTTTTTTGAATTTTCAGTAATATGATGACTTGTTCGTATATCAAAAAATCAAGAAACATCACTAAGTGTAGAGGGTGTTGCAAGATAAACTTGTAGTTAATGAAAAGAGGATAAAAAAGCATTCGATGCAGAAAATGGTGAAGGCCTTAGTGTAGTATTCATTTGTTGATAATTATTATTAAAACGGTAGAAGCAAGACAAGGTAGTGTGTCTAATCTTCCTACAAACCTGACATTATTGAGGTCTTAATTTCATAATGTTAAATCTTTCACCACAAAAAGATCTACCACCTCTTCCTCTTATTCCACCAAAATTCGAATTAAAAAATAGACGACAAAATTGTGAATTTGTTTATGTATAGCAAGAATAGTACGAAGTTCAGTCGTAATGAACCTTTCAGACATGTCTTTATGTGCGAGAAGAAGAGCTTTTACCTTAATAAGAGATAGAGATTCTAGTTTTGACATAATAGAGGAAATATACATTACTATTCCTTAGTAAGGCCATCTATAATGGCAGAAACATGATTTTCAACAAAAAGGATAAAGCTAATTGAGGATAGAGCATCAATAATTATTTTGATTTTCATGAGGTAATGAGAAGCATATATACCTTGTTTATTGACAAATTTGAATTGGTGTTTGAGTCTAAACAATGATTTAAGAGATATTGGCAAAATGTTCATTAATTTGTGGCCCAAACTTAATATGCATATTGGCACTCCAATATCTTATTCTTGAAGGTTGAATCCATGTAAATTAATAGTCATGAGGTAATGATCCTTCAATTTTCATTCTTTGTATACCTTTGATTTAGTTCCTGAAGCTCTAGTAGCATCATCATCAAACTGAGGAGGAGCTTTATCTGGCAGAAGATGATCGCCACAATCATTTCTATTAATCACATTCAGGGCCAATTGTTGCTGTGCTCTGAACGAATCTTTGGTAAATTTGTTTAAAAATAGAATAGATAAGGAATTTGAGGATAAAGAAGATGAATTGAAAAGAAATTAGAGTAGCCATAAAAGTGTGATTTCAATCTCTTGATACCATGAACAAATTCAAGAGTGAAAGAAAAACTCTTGAGTGAAAACAATAAATGAATATCATGTAGGAATTGATTATTGTAGTGTGTTTTACATAGAGTGTCTTCATTATTTATAGTGTGAATTAACACACAAGAAAAAAAAGTTGATATAACTAACTTAACAAGTTCTTGAAAAAAACCAAGCTTACTTAACAACTAAGCTACTATAACTAATCACTAAAAGAAAATTGAGCATTTGTAACAAAAATTGTGTCAAATTTAAAATTTTTACAAAAAATTGATTTTTTGTAACAAAAATTGGTGATTGATACAAAATGTTTTAATATTTCATGACCACTTGATTTTTTTGGTACAAATTATATTGATTTTTGTAACAAATAAGTGTTTTGTTGCAAAATTTTATAATATATTTTAACAAAAGAAGAAGTTGTTGCAAAAATTTAAAATATTTTGTAACAAAATATCCTTTTGATTCAAAAACTCCAATTCTTTTATAACAAAAAATTAATTTCACAAAATTCAATATTGTTTGTAATAAGTTATTTGTTTATCACAAATGCAACTATTTTTTGTAACTAAAAAAAATTTCAAAATGTTAAAATCTTTAAGGGTGAAAAAATTGTTTATATAATTCTTTGTAGGATAATTTATGTTGTTTCAAAAATTTAATTTTTTAAATATTGTATATATTAATTAATTATTTTTTTATAAAAATATAATTAAAGATTAAATGAGTAATCTTTAAAAATTGTAGATATTATTTTTTATTCTTTTAAAACATTAATATATAATTCTTACTTAATAATCAAATTTTGAATATTATCTAAAAATTAATTTTTGAAACTTAAAAAAATTTAATTTTTAAATATAAATGAAAATAGTTAAATATAAAAACAAATATAAAAAGTAAAAACCCTAATTCGGTGTCTCATTTTCACTACAATCTTTACCTTCCAATTCAAAAGTAAAAAATCCATCCTCACAATTTTTTTAACAAATTTTAGTTTTTATATTAAAAAATTTGTTATAAAGTATTACTTATATTGTAATAATTTTATTTTTTATTACAAAACTTTTGTAACGGAACATACTATAATAATTTTATAATAATTTTTTTATTATAAATTCTTTTCGTTTTAAAATTCATATTTTTTTAATAATTTTTTTTAGAAATACTACTTATTCTTGTAGTGTAACTTCAACCATTTTTTTTATTTACAATATATACCAAAACTTACTTAACAACTAAACTACTATAACTAGGGGTGGCAATGAAGAAGATAGGGGCAGGTTTTCGCCCTATCTGACTTCACTCCGCCCTTATTTAATTTGTACAAAATCCATTACTCTCTTACCCGCAAGTAGTAGAAAATTGAACACTGACCCATCCTGCGAGTACCCTATCTGCCCCTATAACCAGTAAATAAAATTAATTTTAAAATTTATATAATCACATACAAATATAAATTAAACTAAAAACAAAAAATTTACATTGTCAAATTACATAAAGCAAAAAAACACTATTATTAATCACTAAACAAATTTAACGCTATTATTTTATGTCTCTTTTCTAGCATTACTGACCATGAAGTAATCCTAAGCACCTATAGTATCAAAAAAAAAATTATAACATTATATATTTGATAAATATTACATAGTTAGGGTACCAAAAATAAAGGAAATTGTATTAAATGAAGGTATATGAATATAATCACATATATGAATATTAAAGTCTAATAGAATAACAAATTGAAGTCGTGTCTATTAACAATTTTTTTTTTGAAACAACTAAATAAAACCCATAAATATAAAGAAAAGGACAGAACAATCCACAAATATACAATTACCTTGCTGAAATAGTATGCTTTTGGCTTCAGTAGGGATGGTAGTGGGGTAGGTAGGGACGAGTTTTCACCCTACTCGACCCTGGCTCACCCTTCCTCAACTTAGATACTACCAGATCTATCTCTATCTGTAGATTCTAAACTACTGTACCTTAACCTGTCCCTCTGGGTATCCGTCCTATCCCTAGAACAATTAAATAACACTTTAAAATTATATATTCATACATAAATGAAAATAAAAACTTAATATCCATATATTAATTAAAATAAAAATATAAGATTTACTTTATATATCTTTTAAATTTATTATTTTTATATATTTATATTATATTATTATTATATAATATATACTTCGGGGCGGGTTCACTGATAAACGAAATTTAGCATGCCGATTTAGAATTCAAAGATGAATATGATCGTGAGTATAGTCTAATCGACACTTAAATTTCTTACCAAACAATCCTACAATCTATATCCGAGAGTACTAGTCTCCCGAGTCGTCCTCCCTTGAAATTGCCAAAGTGTACATCTTATTGATTAGAAAGCCTTGTTAGGATTCTTTGAAGGTTTTAGCAAAGTAATAGGAAACAAACAATCAATCATTAAAAGACTTGGCTTAGGGTTGGCATTAGAATTTCTATCCTTATAGTCCATTCAATGATGACAACAATTAGGCCTTGCCTCATTTAGTTATCCCCTAGGTATAGAGGAAAGTCAAATGAAAATAATCAACTTGAGTCACAAGTCCTAGCTTCACCTCACGGGAATCTAGCTTTAGTGCATTCCAAGTCAATTAGCAATCCCTAATTCCAAATCAACAATTGACACAACTATTCAACTTCTTCTAATGGCCCAACCCTATGCCAAGTGAGAAATTTCTACTCCATAACTAGTGTTGACATTTTATCAAACATTTGATGAGCAAGAATGAAAGTCATAGTAAAGTGAGAAGAAAAGTAGAATTAAAAGTATTGCAACACAAGGAACTAACAACAAGTGTCAAAGAGCAACAATGAAAATCAAATTCTCAAAGTATTGATAAAATCCAGAACTACAAAGTTGAATTCTAGATCTATGAGAATTGAGCAATTACAACTACTACTTGAAATTGGAGAAGAAGATCTATGACATGAACAAAATGAAGTGAGAATTGCAATGGATCTCACCAAAGAGTGATTGAAATTTCAGAAATTGGATGAAGATGAACCCTAGTGAAAGCTTGGAGTCTCTCTCTCCTTCTCCAAGAGTGTAACTAACTATCCCCTCAAAAAATCTAAAATCTAGAAAATGAACTAAAAGTCCTTAACCCTTGCTCCTTTGGTCTTCTTAAGCTTTTTCCGCCAAGGCATTTCCCCAAAATGGGATTCTCAACTACCTCCACGCCTAAGTCACGTGGCTTCTTAAAAAAATCATATTCGAACATCGGCGCGCACACGCAAGGTACACGCGCGCGCACCACCGAAGCATCTTGTAATGTGCGCAGAGGCGTGATGTACGCGTGCGCGCCCATGAAGATCATGCCTTAGCCGCTACGCAAGCCGGCTCGTGGCTTGGCTCTTGGCTTCTAGTTGCTCTATCCACGCGGACGCGTCAAGTGCGCGCACGCGCCCATGCTGAGATTTCCAAGGCTCAATTCTCATGCTCCCTTCCTTTGCACCCGTCCTCCTTCTCTCTTCCGGTTCATCCCTGCCCTATATTCTGAAACCACTTAACACACAGGTCATGGCATCGAATGGCATCAAGAGAAGATTAGAAATGTATCTATTTTAGTGCAAAACAAGCATGTTTTCATCCATGGGGCAAAACTAGGAAAGGAACACAAAATCTTGTATTTTCATATAAAAAGTGTGTGGAATCATTGATAAAACCCCTGAAATCAACACAAGATAAACCCTCAAAATGGGGTTTATCAACCTCCCCACACTTAGATTCTAGCATGTCCTCATGCTTAGCGAAATGCAAAAGAAACACAGAAGACCGAGGGATCACAAAAGTATAAGACTCATGAGGTGCAACCTACTTATATGAATGCAACTATGACTAATGCTATTATCTACTTGGTTAGGAACAAATCAACCTTCCCATGATATATGCGAGCATATGGGACACGATGGAGGTCAATGTATGGGACTTGCCAATTTTAAGCATCAAATGCGATATATGCAATTGCATGAGGAATGCTCGTGAGAGCCGGGAATCAATGGATTGAGCATCGAACCCTCACCGGAAGTGTTTACACTCTAGCCACTCGGTGTTTGGGGTTGATTCACTCAATTCTCCCCTAATCATGCTTTCCAAGATTTGTTTATCTTCTAACAATCAACACTTATTCAATGCATGCATACAATTATCATGAGGTCTTTTCTTTAGGTTGTAATGGGGCTAGGGTTAAGGTAGGATGCCTATTTGGTTAAGTGAGTTTGAAATTTGAATCTTTGATAAGCTTAAACTTCCCACCTAACCTATATAATAACCTATACAATTAAGTGCTAACCTAGCTACCCATCCTTCACTTTTTCACATACTCATGCACTTTCTTTTCACTTCTCAACACTTATGCATTGATTTTATTGAGCTACATCTTGCTTTGGGGTATTTTGTCCCCTTTTTTTTTCTTTCTTCTCTCTTTTTTTTTCTTTCTTTCTTTCTCTATTTTTCTTTTCTTTTGCATATTTATTTCTTTTCTTTTCTTTTCTTTTTTTTCTCATTCATTTTTTTTCCTATATACAAGAACATCAATGCATAAGATTTTACATTTGATCAATACATGAGTATGTACCCAATTCCCAATATTTTCAATAACAATCAAAATACCCTTTTATTCACCCAATGTCCCAAGGTTCCCACACTTGAATGATACTCACACACTCTAGCCTAAGCTAATCAAAGATCCAAATTAAGGACATTCATTGTTTTTCCGCTTTAAGGCTTGTAATGTGCTAAATTAAGAACAAAGTGGGTTAATCGTAGGCTCAAATATGGCTAACAAAGGAAGATAAAAGGTAAGGCTATTTGGGTAAGTGAGCTAATGAAATGATGGCCTTAATCATATAAATGCACGAATACACAAAATAATGGACATAAAGAATCAAAACAAATCGAAGATTACAATCATAGAAAGAGAATAATGCACACAAGAAGGAGAATAAGTGGTTATAAGATGTAACCACGCAATTAGGCTCAAAACTCACTAGCTTGTGTTCTTAACTCAAAATCCATGTTCCAAAATATAATTCTTCATGCAAATTTAGCATCAAAGTGTTTAAAATTGGCAATGCCACGGTTGCCCCAAAGTATTGGTTTCCTAAGAAAGAGTTTCATTGTTCCAACCAAGTAAACTTATCATGCGAATGGTGTCAACTAAAACCTAATCATGCAAACTATCCTAATTACAAAGGAGTTCAAGGAACAAGAATTTATTTGGATGTTACCTACGGAGATCGGTCGGCCGACCTCCCCACACTTAAAACTTAGCACGATCCTCCGTGCTATAGGTTAGGCGCAATGGTTGGTCGAGTCCCGAGTGTCCCTCATCTCCAATGTCATTGCTATCTCCGCTTGAAGTTGCGGTGGATGTGGAGATGTCTGGTTCCTCCATAGGTGGAGTGACTACGCTTAGAAGTCTCTTCACATGAGCATATCGGCGTTGGTTACGCCTCTCATAACGGTCCAATTTCTTGTGAAGGTCTTCAAGGCGTTGGGTGGCTGATTTTTGTGGTGTAGATGATGTGGTAGTGTTGCGAGTTGGTGTGGGTAGGCCAATGTCCTTGGTGAATTCCGGAGGCTTGAGGCACCTCTTGGTAAGTGAACAAGTAAACAAGCATGCAATGTTCACTAAGGTCAACAACTCTTATTCAATAAGCAATAATATCATCATGCCTTTGAAAGAATGGTTAGAGAGGGTTAAATGTGAGTAGAGGTTAATTGGTTAAAGAAACTAGTGAGTTAGAAAAGTGGGTTAGTGCTATGATGATATTTAGGCTCAATTAAAAGAGAAGTTGTGGTTCATGTTCACCATGATTGGTGCAAATCCGGGAAGTTGAAAGGAAACGGAAATTAGCCCAAATTATAATAGAGATTAAAATGAAAACAACTTTCTTGAAAATTGGGCAGCATTCCGGCATAAAATTGGACGTTCCCGGATAGCAAAATAGCACAAATAGCATAGAAAACAACACCAATTAAGCACAACGGCAATCAGATAGCATTTAGCAACACAAATTGTAGACAGAGCAGCTCAGAAGTGGCACATATCAGACAAATCAACAAACAGAAAGTATTCACAAACGGAGCACTTATCAGGCCTAGAATCCTCTATCCAGTCCTAGCTACCTAACCGCAATTATTTCTAACTAACCTAACATGCAAAATATCAATTCTAACTAATGACAGAAAATTAACAGTAGCTAACGGAATCAAAATTTACAGGAGTTGGAGCAGAAACCTAGAGCAGAGCAAAAATCAAAGAATGGGGCAGGGGTGTTCACGGCGGCGTGTGACGGTGGTGGCCGGCAGAGGTTGCGACCAGAAGGAAAGATGAGGTCAGGAGTGATGGAGGAATTTGAAGTGATGAAAGAGAGGGAGGTTGATGATGATGGGGGGAAAGACGAAGAGAGAAGGTGCGCGACTGCGCAGTGTGCGTCGCGCATTAGGGTTATCCCATTTTTGAATCGACGCGCGCGCGCACCTTGCGCGTCCGCGTACATTAATGGAAATTTGGGACCCACGCGTGCGCGTACAACGCGCTTGAGCGCGGATGATCAAAATAGGCAAGGACGCGTGCGCGTACCGTGCGCGCATGCGCGCCTGGAGTTGGGCTAGGGGCTTAGAGTTGGCCCAAGTCAGGCCTAACTCTCTGGAAAATGGCCTGGAGGTTGCGCTACTAGACCTGCGCGCACGCGGCATGTACGCGTCCGCGTATATTTGGCAGTTTACCATATGGCGCGCAAGCGCGATGCGTGCGCTCGCGTCCTTTTCTTCTCGTGGCGTATGGACGCGCACGCGGCATGTACGCATCCGCGCGAGTTGAGTTGGGCCAAGGGCTTAAGGATGGCCCAGAGCTGGCTCAACTCTCTGGGGTTTGGCTCAGAATCTTGCAGCAGCAAATCGACGCGGACGCGGCAGGTGCGCGTCCGCGCAAACTTCCATGTTCGCATAATCGGTGCGCACGCACGTAGTGCGCATCAGCGTGGATCAGGTTGGGCTCATGGCATAATGTTTGCCCAAGAGAGGCCCAACTCTCGGGTACGTGGGCGATGATGCATCCGCACAGGGACGCGTGCGCGTACATGGTGCGCGCGCGTCCACCCCCCCTTTTTTATCAGAAAAATTTTGCTGGGTGCTCCCCATACTGTTCACAACTCTTTATTCAATCAACCATCATACAATTCACAAAAAATGCAATTTTGATATTATTCATCTACTACTAAACACAACATACATGTGACTAAGCTAACAATTAAGTTGTACAAACAAATTTATATGAAACATCTACCTACAATGGCAATTCAAATCACTTATTAAGCAAATTTAAAAGAGAGTGGAAAGAGTTTACCATGGTGGGGTGTCTCCCACCTAGCACTTTTAGTTTAAGTCCTTAAGTTGGACATTTTGAGATGCTTGTTGTCATGGTGGTTTATGTTTGTGCTCATCCTTGAATCTCCAAGGATCCATGCTTCTCAATTGGTTGACAGAATTTCCAACCGTCTTCATCAAGCTTGGGCAAAGTTCTACCCAAGATATGAGTCCCCATAGTTGGTCTTCACATAGCGAACCGGGATCCCATATCTTATCTTCGCACCCGTCCGTTAGTTGAGTTTCATGATATTTCCGTACGGGTGGTTGACATAAGGGTGATTGACACATAGAATTCTCTTTATTCCACCAATGCTTCCTTCTAGACCCATATATGGTGATTTTCGTACCATCCTCATTCCTATACCTTAGAGTCTTGGCCTTTATGATTTTTATACCGAATTTTCAACCACTACACAACTCTCTCTTATTCCTAACTCCACAAAGAGCTCTAAGTTGACCATCATTTTCAATTAAACCATATTCAAGTGAGAAGGTGAAGCTTAGGGATAAGAGTTGTACCCACTTGAATGTTATGATGGATGGTGCTTTGGGAAGGGAGACCTCCCCACACTTAGACAATGCAAGGTCTACTTCTTTAGGCTCTTCTTTGGTTGCTTCCACCTCTTCGCAAGCTTCTTCAATTTCAACCTTTTCCCTTTTTCCACTTGGTTTGGTGTTGTCTTCAAGAACTTCATCTTGCCCAATGGGAGGTGATTCAATTTTGGACAGAAATTCATGGATGAGTGAATTCATCTCTTGATCAACCTCTTCATATTCTTCAATTTCAATATACACCATGCCATTTTCGTCTTCCTTGGGAGGTTGTGCACACTCTTTTATAATTTTAGCTTCATGTCCAATGGGAGAGGATTCCATTGTAGAGAGAAATTCATCCATGATGGAACCCATCTCTTGATAAGCTTCTTCCAAATCTCCAACGATGGTATGCCTTGGAGGTTGCGCACTCTCCTCAACATCGATATCAAGCTTCTTGGGAGGATGCTCCATGATGCTACATTCCCATGGACTTTCAACATCTCCTAAATCTTCAACCACTTCTTCCTCTTCTTCAATGATCATAGGCTCCTCCAATTGTTCCAACACACAATTTGATTCCTCCTTTTCCACCGGATTTTCCACTCTCTCCTTCATGCTTTGTTCTTCTTTTGACTTCTCACATGGGACTGCGGGAGTACCTTGAGTGTTCAAGCATTGGTAGGCTAAGGTAGACACTACCTTGGTCAAGTTGGTCACAAACTCAAGTGTATCCCGCTTCATGGCCTCTTGTCCTTGAAGTAACAAAGTGAGAGAATCGTCTATTGGGGCTTGTGGTGGGTAGGAAGGTTCATCATTTTGGAGAGATGGTTCATAATAGGAAGGTGGTTCTTCTTGGTAAGGTTGTAGAGATTGTGTGTATTGAGGTGGTTTTTGGTAGTAGTGATCTTGGACTTTTGGTTCCATGTATGGCTCATATGGTTCGAAAGTTGGATGGTGTGGTGAATATGGATTGGGTTCACATGGGAGCGTTTGGTGAAAATAGGCTTGTGAGTACGGTTGAGAGTTATGTTGAGGGTATGGTTCATAGGCATATGGTGGTGGTTCTTGAAAGTCACAAGGTGATTCACCATAGCCATTGAATTGATATGCATCATAGGATGGCTCTTCTTCATAGTGCATGGTTGGAGGTTGTTTCCATGAAGATTGATCATGTGCATATGGCTCCTTCCACCTTTGATTGTCCCATCCTTGATACACATCCTCATTGTAGCTCTCATTTCCTACAACATAGTTGGAACCAAACTCATAGCCAAAGTGAGAATTCATGGTGGAAAAGCAAAAATAAAACTAACAAAATCTAGTAAACAAGCAAAAGACAAGCTATTTACAATATTCACATATGTACAATAACCAATAACATAACACCAGTGCAAATCCCCGGCAACGGCGCCATTTTGATGATTGGATTTTTTGACAGTTTAGAATTTCACTAATGAAATCTCGTTGTAAAGTATAGTTTCTAAACCAAACAATAATCCTTTCATACAAAAAGTTGTTTGTCACTAGTACAAACCCCTAAAATTTATAAACCGAAGTATTCAAACCTCAGGTCGTTCTCCCTATGATTTACAATAAAGTGTCTCGTTATTGGTTGTGAGTTATTTTGGGGTTTTTTGAGATTATAGACAAGAATTATAAATGGCAAAGGAAATAAACTAACAACTAACAAAGCTCTTGGCAAGATATGAGAACTAGAAATCCTATCCTAGTTATCCTTCTCAATTGTGATGAGAATTGTGTATTGCTCCCACTTAGTTAACCTCTAACCATGGAGGAAAGTCAAGTGGATGAATCAAATTGATTCCTCAAGTTCTAATCAACTCCTAAAGGAATGACTAGCTTTAGAGGTTTTCAAATCAATTAGCAACTTCTAATTATCAATCAACAAAGGAATTAGATAACTCAAGAGTCACTAATTACTCTACCTAGGTCAAGAGGAACAAAACCTACACTAAAGTCCAACCAAGCATTTCATCAAACACTTGAAAGGCACAAAAGAAAAGCAAAGCAATTTGTCAACATGAATAGAATCTAACAATATTTATTGAAAGAAATTAACAACAACAATCAAAAGAAACACATTTATTATGAATTACCTTTATTGAGTTGAAAGAGAGTAGAAGGAACAATACTAGATCTATAACAAAATACAAGAACAACATAAGAGAGATTATAACAAAAGAATGGAAGAAGAATGAATGTAACTACAAAGAATTAAGATGTAGAAGTAGAAGAAAGCAAAGATTAAAACCTAGATCTAAGAACTAAACCTAATCCTAATTCTAGAGAGAAGTGAGAGCTTCTCTCTCTAGAACTCTAAACTAATCCTAAGTATCTTCTATATGCTTCCCTCAGTGATTCCTAATTGATTATTCTCTCTCTTCCCCTTAATCCTTCATCCTTATATTCCTTTCCCTTAGCAATTGGCGCCAAAAATGGGTTTAGAAACCCTCTCAAATCGCCAGGCACGTGTTGCATTAGTGAGGTCATGTGCCGTCATCGCCGCATGCACGCACGGTACGCGTGCGCGTCCCTGGCTTGTTTCGCAATGTGCGCGCGAGCGCCTTGTGCGCGTGCGCGTGCATGGCCTAGATCCATTCTTTGGCTTTTTGTGCTTCTCTCCACTTGCATGCTTTCTTCCTTGCTCCCTTGATCCATGCCTAACCTATTTCATCCTGAGATTACTAGCAAATACATCAAGGCATCTTATGGAATCAAAGAAGAACTAGAATTCATCAAAATAAGGCTTAAAAAGCATGTTTTTACACTTAGGCACAAATACGGGAGAGATTACAAAACCATGCCAATTCATAGGTTAAATGCCAGAAAAGGTTATCAAAATACCCTAAATTCAATACAAGATAAACCCTAAAAATGGGGTTTATCATTCACCCCGAATCCGACCCTGTCACCACGAGAAAAATATTGAGTACTGTCGGATTTACTATAAGCCTTATCAACATATTTACCAATAGTTTTGATGTAAAATTCGTTTGGTCAAATCGTTATCGGCGGATTTCTGTTTCCGATGATAAATTCGCTGATAATACTTGCAGAGAAAAAGAACAAAATAGACACAAAATTTAGCGTGAAATTTACTGTCGGAACAATCTTCCGGTAAAACCCATTTTAGTGAAACATTACATTTTGGTTACCCGCTACGAGTTACCGTCGGATTTATCTGTAAGACCCAGAATCTTTGAAAAGTCTTTTTATGATCAAGTCTCAAATCATATAGTTATTTATAGCCTTAATTTCAGAGATTATTTTATTAAGGATAATTAAGGCAAGTTTTGATTTATTGGATTTGAGATAAGTTATGATTATTATCCAATTTTATAATTATTGGATTATTTTCTATATTTAAAGTATAAAGATGATAGTTATGAAAGAATAAGGATTTTATATGATTTGGATTAGATAAGTAATATTTTAAATATTATTAATGCTATTTTGAAAAATGAAGAAATTAAGTATATTATTTCTAATTTTTGGATTTGGGCATTTTATTGAAAATAATTTGTAAAATTGATGAGCAAATAGTATTTTTCTATACACAATTAGTGTTGGATTTAATTTGGGTTTCAATTACTATATTATCCCTATTTTTGGGTGAAATTACAAAAAGTACCCCTAACCCTAAGTTTCAAAAATGAAACACTAGCCCTATACCCAGCAGCCGCCACTTTTCTTCTTCCCCTCAGCAGCTGCAACCCCTCTTTCCCAAGCAGACACACACGCGCAGCTTCCCCCACAACCCAGCAGCTGCGCAGCCCTATCCTAGCCACTACACACAGTTTTCTATCTCTCTTTCCATGAACGGAAAACAATAGAAAACAGAAAAGGGAGAGGGAGTCAGAGTTGCGCGCCAGGGGAAGAGAAGAGGGAGAGGCAAGCCAGCAGCGGTGGGCCTCGCCATCGCCGCCCTGCTGCTCGCCGTTCGCCACCAACGTCGAAGAAGAGGGAGATCAGAATCGGAAGTGAAGAGGGTCGCGTTTCACGCCGTGCAGTTGCGTCGCCCTCACCGCGTCGTGCCGCCGCGCCACCGTGTCCTCGCCATCGAGCTCATTCCGTCAGTGTCACGCCGCCGGGCCTCCTCGTCGATCTGCCTGTCACCGTGGGGGCGCGAGCCATGGACGCCTCAGAAGGAGAAGAAGCGAGGTTGGTGAAGCCGCGCCCAGTCCCAGTCGCGCCGCCGCCTCTGCGCCGCCGCAGAACAGATCGGAGACGAGGGAGAGGACCGCGATGGGGGGAAAGAGTCGCGCCACCCAGTCGCCGGTCTGCACGCTGCCAACGTCGCCGGTGTTGTCGCGAGGAAGAGAGAGAGAGCCCGCCGGACCATCGCGGAGCTGTCCCTGCCGCCGCGCCCAGCTGCTGTTGGGACCCCTCCCGTCGCTCGTGGGGTTGCGCCAGTAAGCTTCTGCCGCCAGAAATGTCCCTGCTGCCGTCGCCGGAAGATTCTGCCGGTAAGGATTTTAATTGAGGTTTCTGTTCTTTTGAAATTCCGGGAAGATTGTTGATACTGCGTGGTTGTACAGTTGCTATTATCAGAAATTCGGGCCGCCGCCGTCAGTCAAGAATTATGGCGGAGCTGCGGCTGGGCTGCCGCCGAACCGGTTCGGAGACCGCCGCTGTTTCGGTTCAACCGTTCCTCCTTCGGTTCGGTAAGCGTTTCGATTTGAAAGCCCTTTAGTTACTGTTCTGTTATCTTACGCTGAGGTTTGTGACGTTAATTACTATACAATTGAGTTTCGGTTGTTGTATGTTGCGATTAGAGTTGTTGAGATTGTTGCGAAAGTGGCTTGGAACCGAGGCTTTGGCTGCCGGGATTTTGATTATCGATTTCGGGTTGAGGCGGAAAGGACTCTGTGAGACGTTTGGGTTATGAAATTGCGTTTTGAGGTAGGGGCGCTTTCCAAAAACTATGTTTTGTGTATTGGAATTATTACATATGGATACTGATGTGAGATATTGTGTATTTGGTGATTGTATCTGCCTTATGTATTATTTGATTGACTTGAATGATTATGGATGTTGGTTTGGCTGAGTTGTTGTGCGGCTTTGTGAAATATAATGTTTTGAAGTTGATTCTTTAAAGATTTGAAATCTGAGTTTAAACCGTTGAGGATTGGTTTGAATTGAGTCAATTATTTCAATGATGTGAAAAGTCGAATGCACTTTTGAATTCAGCCTGGTTTATTTTAATTGATTTGGTTTTGGACAAATGATTTGTTATTGAACCATTTCTTTAAAGCTTTGGAAATGAGTTATATCGATTGATATTGAGTTGATTTTGAAATGGTATCCTTGAGATACGCCACTGAGGCGATTGTTGGATTTAGCTTGCTTTAAATTGATTTCTGGTTTTTAGCTGTTGAAAAGGAATGAGAAATGGTTTAGTTGGGACCCGAACCGGGTGGCAAAAGTCCAAGTTTTAGGGGAGGTGCTGCCGAAATTTCTACAAAATCCTAACTTTGTTTGAAAAGTTATTTGAAAAGGGTTGGATTTGAGAAGTTGAATTGATTTGATTTATTAAGAGAATATTGATGTTTTCAAGCTTAATTTATTTAATGAACTTTATGCGTTGAGTTCGGCTTATTCAGAAATGAACTATTTTTACCGTTTGAATCACTGAAGGAAAGAATGATGCTCTAATATTGATTTCAATATAAAAAGGAGCTTCTAGTGATTTTAATGGAATCTAGACTTTTGGTTGAGTAATCAAGTGTGAGGCATTTTGGAAGAGTTAAAAAAAATGGGTTCCAAAAAGAAACCTGAAAGTGGTTTGATTCAAATGAACCGGTTCCGTTTCAAATGAGTTGATTTTTGGACCAGGTTGGAACTTGTGATTTTGTATGATTGGTTTCATAATAAATTCAGTTTTATTTACTTGAACCGAGAAATCTATGATTTTAAGAGTTTCAATGAATTTTTAAGGAATTGATATAAGTTGACCTTCCCTAAAGACTTGGGACTCTGCCGAGAAACTTTTGTTATAAAATCCCATTGTTGGATGGGTGATTTTGAATGCTTTGAAATAAATCCTTAACTTGCCATGGTTTGGAAGTTTGGAAAGAGAATGCCGAGAGTGGCTCTGTTTTAAAAAGGGAACTCACTTTGAGTAAATTTGGCTTATGAGCCTGAGATGATTTGAGAAACGAGATTTCTAAAGCCAAGGCTGAAAAGAGTTGAAACTTGATTTCAAAGTGAAATGAATAGAGAAAATGATTTATGGCTTAAATGCCGATTTCATGAATTTGATGATTTTGAATGCGGAAGTGCTGTTTTGTTATGGGCCGGAATGGCTATGTATGATTATGAATATTGATTGGTTCTGGATCGAACCGTGAGCCGGAATGGCTGTGTATGATATTGATTTATGGCTGATTGCCGAATGAGTTATGGGCCGTATGGCTGACTATGAATTATGAATTTAAGCCGAATGGCTGAGATGGATGTTGATCCATGGCTGGGACTGAATATATATGCTTGAGATACCTGGGTAGTAGCAAGGGTTGTGGTTCGTCCCACTTGCTCCAGGTCAGAGACTGCGACGCCTGGGTAGTAGCGGTAGTAGTGGTGATTCCACTCGCTCCAGGTTGAGCTTTTAAACACCCGCCTGGGTAGTAGCCGCAGTAGTGGTTATTCCACTGGCTCTGGGTTGAGCGGGTAGTAGCAAGAGGGTTGTAGCTCAAACTTACTTGCTCCGCGATGGGTGTTTCTGTCCATGGTTAGCTACCAGGACGTGTCGGGTTGGCTATATAACTGACAGATGATATCATCAGCCACTAGGGACAGGCATGCATCATATGCATCTATGTGACATTGTTTGGGTATGCATATTGTACTTGGTTTGCCTATGTGATTAACTGCTAATTGTTCTACTTGCAATAACTGTTTGTTTGAGTTTGCATCTTCCTACTTGTGTTTGCATCTGGAACTCTGTTGGATTGTGGTGGATTGGTTGTAGTTGGATTGTTTGGGCCTAGGGTCGTGGTTGAATGAGATGGACCGATGGTTGATTTCGGTTTTGTGGTTCTGGTTTGGAATAAGATATGAAAGGTTATTTTGGTTCAGTATAGATAAACCTTTTTGAAATGCTTTGATGTTTTGAGAATTGAACAGTTCCTCTTTCAGAAAAGATTTCTGACTTTACTTTTATTGTAAACTGTTGTTTTTGAAAAGAGGCATAAGATGGTTATTAATCACTGGTACGGTTTATCTTCATGTATCCTATTACAGTAATTCCCAAAAACCCTCTACTGAGAACCCTTTCGAGGATGATGTTCTCACCCCTTACATTTTTCCCCTTTTAGGATATGGGCGCAGAAGTTACGAAGAAATTATTTAGTTATTGTTGTGATGCTCTGCATGACCTTAGTTGTTATTTATTGTACCCTCGCCTTTATCTTATTATATTCTATAAGAGGGATATGAATTGTGTTAGTTAATGTTTGTAATATTACTTATATATATGTATGTATATATATGGATGTATCTTTTAAGAGTTTTTGTAAGTTGTATGGTATCTATGGATGTTCTTTGTCGAACGAAAGTATTTTTGGGAGCGGTATTGCGGTTTAAAGTTTTAAACAGGCTCATATTTTAGTATTAATTAGTATAAGTGTCGTCGTAATGTCCGAGCTATCAGAGTTGCGCAGCCGGAAGCGTGAGCTTTGGTAGTTAGGGTGTTACATTATCCGTCGGTAAATCCGATGGTAATGAGCCCTAAAATTTAAAGCGTGAACCCTCTCCCCTTTCAATTCAAAATCAACCTTTTCTCTCTAACATCTCTTCCCCCTTTCTCTCTCTAGCCGCCTCCTCTCCCCATCGTACCATCAGCTCCACTGCCGCCTACCCCTTCTGTCGCCGCCTCCCTTCTCCCTTTACATTGACCCTTCTCCCTGACATCTTCATTACAACTGCCATTGCAAACTTTAGCCTCCATTGTAGCCGCCCTTCTTCTCACTGTCGATGTCTCGCCATTCTTCGCGTTGCGAGCTTCTTTCCCTAGTCCAGCATCGTTGTCATCCACCAGGTCCAAGTTAGTTAATTTTTCTTGCTTAATTTTTTTGTTTTTAACCTATTTTTCATTAAAAAATATTATTTTGTTAATTGAGTTTGTGATATGTTCAGAATAATTTAGCTAAAAATAATTAGTTAATTGTGTGTGTGTTCGTGAGCTCTGATCTCTTATGATGCTATGTATGTAATGTAATTAACTAATTGTATGGTTATCAATTTATGATGAGACTTGAATTTGTCAATTTGTTAAATGGGAGACTTAAATTTGTTTAATGAAAAGCTTGCTAATTATTGATTTAGTTATGATGCTGACTGCTAATTTTATGTGCCTTTGCTAATTTTGAATTTCTTAGATGCAAAGTTTGTTAATTTTTGTGTTGCTATTTAGTTCTTATTTATGTAATTTCATATTTTAAATCCTTTAATGGTTCTAGTTCAACGAATAACTAAATAATATCATAAAAATATATCTACATGAGAGCGATTTGAATGACAACTGTAAAATATAAGTTAATAATTATTATTTTTTAGTTATTTTTTAGTTAATAGGAGAGATATTTAAATGATAACAGAAAAAAGATTATTTTATATTAATAAAAAATGAGTATAAGACCTAAGATATATACATGCACATTTGGTTATAATACTAGTATATTCATTATTTGCTATGTGTATTTTTGATAAATTATTTTTGTTATTTGATCTATAAATTATGAAATTAAAACAGAAAATTTTTTAACTATAATTTCTAGTTGGCCATTAAGAATAAATAGTTAAACTTTTATTTTGCACAAATATAATCTTAATCAAACCAATTATATTTTATAGGTCATTACAAGTTTAAATAATAACTTGTTAGGCACATCTCTGTAGATTGAATTGCTAAGTTGCATTAGTCTGTGGCACAATTCCACCCACTCAATCAAATTCATACTTAAAGTTTTGCATATTACATTTGCATTGGATTTATATATGTCACATATTATTGTGCTTGATTATATTAACTTGACTCTAATTAAGAATAAATAGTTCAATTTATTTCATACTTAAAGTTTTGTATATTGCTTTTGCATTGAATTTATGCATGTCACATCTTATTGCTTTGGATTTGAATCATGAAGGCTCCTTATTTAGTTTAGTTTAATTCTTATGAAATTGAGTATTGAGTGATGCTGTGGATTGAGATTGGTTGGATTTGTGAGAACCGTAAAGGTGGATATAAGCCAATTTTAGGGAAGGTTATGTCCAATTTTTTCAGGGATTTTTGTTGAATGATTCGTGTAGTATATATGCTGATTAGTATTAATAATATATTCTCTTTGCAGACATGACGATAGATAGCAAAGATAGATCAAGTGGGTCTCGTGGTCATGGTAGAGGGAGGGTTTTCACCGAATTTTCAAGGACTATTTAGTCATCACCCTCTGCCCTGCCTACCCCTCGACCCCTATGACGTCACAGGCGGGTCCAGCAGACCAGCAGTTCATCATGGTCCTGCACCCAAACTACGTACCACATTCTGCTACGCCCCCTACAAATCTAGTGACAAAGCCCGTGGTGGGTAATTTTTCCAATGCCCCCAGCAGAATGTCCCTCTACCACCGTCCATCATCTGGTTGATTATTTGACCCGATGGCATGCATGCATGAGTACATACTATTTTTTATCTTAAGTTTATTTGTTTCTATGTATTTGTTAATCTTAGGTTTTTTCTCTGATAGGTTTGTACCAAACAATGATGCTTGTACACAAAAGATATTAGAGGTCATTAAGTTAATGTACGACCACTCGTAACCGAGCTACACGAAGATCCTTGCTGAGATCAGAGAGCGATAGTTTCAGAAGTGGACAGTAAGAATCCAATAATGTTGAATTAATTAACTATATTTGAACTGTATTTTATTTCCACTAACTAATGTTGTTGAATCAGTTTGTGCAGTTGAAATTCATATGGGATGCGAAACATAATCTCATAATAAGGAAGATCTACGACCACCGAGCAGCTAAATGACTTCAGCAGATGATGAGAGACAATCGTCAGGGCGCAACCACCTAATGACCTGGATCCATCCATCTATCAAGAAGGAACCGGAGGCCCATTTTAGAAACGATGAGGGGTTCAAGCATCGCCGTCTGACGAACGTCGCTAACAGGGCTTCGCCGAGGCCATCGAAGTGTACGAGTGGGTCAGCGACCTTCATGAAGACGAAGAGCAGATGTTTGTTAGTAGTTACTTAAATTAGTTGTTTGTTGATTTATTTCATTAGTTGATTTGAATATGCGAAGTCTAAGTCATTAAATTGTGAGGCGACACTAGTGGAGACCTTCAAGTATACCCATACTTTGAAGGCCAATAAGAAGAGATTTGCTGACGATTGGTCTGGGGCCCATTATGTGAGTTTCAATTAATTCTAAGTTTCAAATTTATTTGGTTTAAAGTCAATTAACTATTATCCTAATCACAATGTGTGTGACACAGGAGGATTATGTGCAGAGATTGGAGGCCGCGACCCAGCAATATCAGCCGCCTAGTGGGAACCACAAAGCTAGCTCCGAGACCTCGGTGGTAGATTTTGATTGGGTTTGGCGCAAGACTGCCTCTGAACCCCACAAGAATCACCATTTTGGGTTAGGGTCGTTCTTTGCCAATGACCTCTGCTCTTCCGCATTAGTGGCTTCTTCTACCTTTACCTCTGCCACCAACCCTACCGATTCCCAGGAAGTTGTCGACTTGAGGGAGGAGGTACAGAAGCTGACACAAGAGCTTCACCAACAAGCAGAGCAGTCTGAGAAGATGTACAATGTAACACCTTAGCTTTTAGCACCTTATGATCGTACTAAAAGTTTAGGCGTTACTTACCTTTAACTCTTTTTATTTTATACTATCTTTATTTAATATTGAGCCTTCGCGAATAAGAATCGAAATTTTAAACAAGAAATCGAAAGGAGACTTTATTTTATAATACTTAACCACAAAAGTATATATAACACATAGCAATATTTACATAGACTTACTCCAAAATTTTCAAATACAAATTCTGCCCCTCTAAAAATCAAAGACAGTAAATGTCGAGGAAAAAATAAAGTCTAAGATTAAACCATATACATAAAGTATGAATACATATACATAAAACTCTGTGGATTGGTCGCAGTTCCTCGCATAGAATTCCTGAACCTGTTGCAGAAATAGAAGGTCTACAGGGGTGAAAACGTCATCCTCACATGTTCTCATTAAGGAAAGTGAATGCCGTAAAAATACAGAATAAAATACAAATAATTAACTCGTATCCCAAAAATAGTTTTCTTTATTAAATCCTTAAAATTTTTTCTGAGCCCTACTTAAAGTCGTTTAAGTCCCTTTCTTTAAATCACATTACTAAGTTTGTAGCACAACAAAATAACTAACTAAGTATACAAGCAAGTCATCAAGACAAACAACACAAGCAAACAACACAATCACAGGGAAATAAAATAAACAAGCATAATCAAATGCAGGTGCGCAAATAATTTATGATGCATGCTTGTTCCTAGCGCAGGCCGTGAGCTCATGCGTCAGTTGTCTACCCGTAACCCGACGTTACTCGGAGTGAACCCCAAATATGGTCCCTTTACTGTGTCAATTAGGCCTCATAATAATAACATTTTAATGTATATCACAATAAGGAACAGTGCTATTAGTTAGGTGAACATTCTCGTATTAGCAATCTCAGGCTATCCGTTAGGCGGGCACTTTCGCATTAGCAGTTTGGCACAAGGCCCATTCAATATACACTTTTCATAATTTACTTATTTGTTTTGATTATCTCTTTCATACATTTTTTTTTTGTTTCACTTCTCTCTATTATGCCGCCACATCACCAACACTATAAAACATACCTCCGCATCACCGTCTAGTTATACATACCTCCATATCACCCATTGACCTTAAATCTTCCTTGGTTATCCTATTACTACTATTTTAGAACCTAAAGCTTGGTATTGAGGTAATTTGATCATAGTTAAAACTAGTGCTTTTGCTTAAAAAGGATGTTGTTATTGTTTTTGAGAAAATGCAGCAAAGAATAACAGGGGCAGTAGATTTGTTAAATTCACTAAAAATCCAATTTTCACTCATTGACTTTCAAATTTTATGTCCTTAAACAAGACTCTTCCAAATTTTCAAAAAAATAAATTTCAGATTAATACAATGTCACATAAAAAAGTTATGAGTTTAGAAACACAGCTTGCTTTTTAGAATTCTGTTTCCAAAATTCAGCAAGCTACCCTCACTCTTTGCAACATAACTAATTAATTAAAAAGAATTTTGACACAAAATTTAAATTGTAGATTGTGTGCTCACAAAGCTTCAAAATGTTGTTGGTTTTAGCTCAAAAACTCATTAGAATTGCAAATTAGATGGGTTGGAAGTTGGTACTTTTGCAGTAGAGAAACAGGATTTTCTGCAGAAATCATCAATCTTTAAAACTTCATTTTTCCCAAACCATTCATCAATAAAATCTGAATTTTTTATGAGACACTAAAAACATGTTAAATTTTCATTTAAAAATAGAACCTAGTATGCTCCTAGAAACGGATCTATTCTACTGCCAATTATACAAAAATTCTGTCTGGACTTTTTCAGCAACCTTACATATCATATTCCATACTTAAACCTATAACCCTTCCAAAAATCACACTTCTAACATTTCTTCAGTTGTTCAGAGATGCTTTCACAGCCAACACCGTCCAAGAAAACAAATTTAATAAATTTTACAATTTCAAGTATTTAATCATAATCAAACTTTCACTGTTCAGCATTATATCAAACATAACAATTCATACATTCTGACCATCACGCAAACACATACTAGAACTATATTCATCATCAAACAAGCATATAATAATTCATTAATTCTCATTAAATCGTCATGCATAGTATTTATGAATTATTTGTAATTATTCAGTAAGTTGTTTGGCATCCTTAAATTAAAAATTCTTAATTTTAAAACGAACTCCTTACTTTCGTGTGAAATCAAAATTGATGAAAGTTTTGAAAAAGTTTTTGATCGAGTTATTGAAGAGGAAAGCGTCAGAAATGTGCTTCCTAGAATTTTAATTAGCCAAACTCAAAGAAAAAAGGAACTACGTCATTATGAGTTTCAACCAAACAAAAATAATACCAACGTATAAAAGAGAAAAATACGAACACTTTTACCGAATTAGATTTTTTATTGTCGCAAGAAATCGAAACTGGAAAGTTGGACATTTTCACGGTTTTTTTTTCTACCTCACTTGGTCACTTCTCCTTCGATTATTTCCTTTCTTTTTATTCGGTGATAAAGTAAGAAGGAAATAAAGCATAGGATGATATTAATGATGAATTGATGATGATGGTGTTTAATGAAAGCAAAGAACATGTGTCATGTTAAGCATATATATCTATACATATATAAGCCACGTTTGGCTTCTCTTTTCTTTTTCTTTTTTCTATTTCTTTAATGATTTCAGCAACTAAGGATAATAATAATAATAATAATAATAATAATAATAATAATAATAATAATAATAATAATATAGATGATAATATAATAATAATAGTAATAATAGTAATAATAATAACAATAGTAATGATAATAATTTAATATTAATAAATAAAAATAAGAATGGTAATAATAATAATAATAATAACAATAGTAATAATAGTAATAATAATATTTATAAAAGTCAATTTAAATTTTACCTATTAAAATAGTTTCTAGTAGGTAATTCAAACTAATAGAATAATCATAATTAAATTAAATTTTAATATTTATAAAATTCTATTTAATTATTTTTGTTACAAAAATAATTTTTTTAAAAATTAAATCTCAATATAATTAATAAATAGCTAATTATATAATTTTAAAAAATTTGGGGTCTTACATACAACTTTTTTGCACGTATGGGAGAAACTGTTGCCATCATCTCGGACCTGACGGAGAAACTGGATCAGCTAAATCGTTTGCAAGAGCAGATAGAGGTGTACAACCAGCAGATGTGCACTGGAGTCAGCGGCATTGCTGGTACCAGTGGCAACGCTGCTAGTTGGGCACCGACATCAGCACCTACTCTACTGTCTCATTAGGGGAAAGACAACGATAATTACCGGGATTTGTATGATTTAGAGATTTAATTTTTTTTATGTCTATTTTATTGTATTCTACTTTTGTGATATTATATTATATTTAGACTATTTATTTTTAATAAAATAATTTGTTGATTTTTGGTAATTTTAAATTTCTGCTAAGAATTTCATTAACAAGAATTTTAATTTGACTACTAATTATGGCTTAACTGTGCCAAAAAAGAACTACTGTAGAATTTACCGGCAGACAAATTCGACGGTAACTTGGCGCCAAAACACGTGATATGGCACCACAGTTACTGTTTGCATTAATTCAACGGTTATCAGCAATTCAGTCTCGACAAATTTATTGAAAAAATCGACGAAAAATTTGCCAGTAATTAGCGATGGATGAAAATAATCCGCCGGTAAACAGTTTCCAACGCTGTTTATGCCGTCAACTCTAAAACGACGATAAATTCAACGTTAAATCCAACGGTACTTAGCATTTTTTTGTTGTGTGTTCCGTCCGAAGAAAACCCACCCCACCTCCAAGTCGGATTATTACCCGTCCCGATCAGGTAGAGATGGGACGGGTACTCGTGACTTCAAATACTGCTACCAAATCTAGCCTTCACATTATAGAATTTTCTTTTGTAAATAACAATCATGGAAAAGACTTCTTTCATGTCGTTTCTTATATAATTTGGTATGATAAAAATGATGATGATCCTAAAAGTATAAAAAATGTTTGAATAATTGAATGCCTTTAAAATCTAGAAAGCCCTTTTGTTCATAATTAAACTAAATATTATTTTTTATCCATAGCACTTTCTAGTATGTTAATTCAGGCATAACTAAAAAATTATAAATTATTATGAGTAAACCTCAAATTATTCTTATGTTATAACAATTACAGAAATGTGATATTTTCACTAGTTTACTTCCTAACAAGCATGGTTCACTAAAATTGCTTAATCTTGTCTCATATAACAACTACTAATCAACATAACATTCATAATTATGAGGGAAAAAACCCTCCAAATATATTGAAAATGATTAGGAAATTTTGGGCCATGATTTTATCTCTACATTGACTCTCCATTACTGATTAAAAATTTCAAGGACCACATGTATTCAAATTTTTCTTTTGCTGGAATTCAACATAAATTAAAAAAAGATAACAATCAAAACAAAAGAAATAGTAAATCAGAATAGATAGAGGTGATTTTCATGAACAATGAAATACAAAGAACGAATTGGTTAATTAATCTATCAAAAATTGAAGATTAAATAATTAAAATGAAGAAGCTTACTAAAGAGCAATGAAAGCGTGGATCAAACTATAGAAGAGGAGGAGGAGGAGGAGCTTGGAGCTTTTGGTCACGCCGATGATTCGTACTGGAGGAGGACATGAGAAAATGAGCCAGGACAAACCAACGAAGGAGCAAGGAAGAGGTGACACCAACGAAGCCCAACGACCTACGACGAAGAGCGACGAACCGTGATGAAGCAACAAGGAGGAGGTAACACCAGCAAATCACGCGTGACTGGAAGGAGATGAGGTTGGGCAGTAAGCGTGAGACAATAGCGAAAAGGGTATGGTTAGGGCTCGAATTAGAAGATGAAGAATGAGGTTAGAGGATTTCGGATTGAGGAAGAAGAAGAGTGAGGCACTGAGGTGACTAGTGAAGTCTCAGGAGTCTATGAAGGGTTGAGATTTGTGGCTCTAGGAAGTGGCAGTACAAGAAACCCTAATTTCTATATATATATATATATATATATATATATATATATATATATATAGTGTGTGTGTGTGGTTAAAGGCTATGGCTCTTGGGAAATGGCAGCACAAGAAATCATAGTTGTAAGAACTGGACTGAAAAATCGATGAACCAAACACAAGACCAGTCCAGTTAAACTATTCGACCATGCAAGGAAAAGAACCAGTAAAAATCAGTTTGGACCGATCGGTTCTGATAAAAACTGATGAATCAATGGTTTTAAATAGCTGGCTGGTTTGATCTCCTTTTTTTAATCCCCTTCCCTAAAACGTCATCGTTTTGACACTTAAAAAAAATCATAACTAGTACCTAACCTAAGGTTCCTCGAAGAAGTGAAGTAGCCCTTCCCTCCCTGTCCCTAGAGCTCAAAGTGAAGAACTGAAGAATCCTCTGTCACTCAGCCTTCGTCAGAGGCAGGCTCTCTCTCTCTCTCTCTCTCTCTCTCTCTCTCTCTCATGATTGCCGACAACTCTATGCATCTTTGTGATTCTGTGCATCTCTCCTTGTTGTGCCATTGTCCATCACTACTCACCAGTCTCTGCTTTGCTCTTTTTTTCTAGCACTGCTCGCCTCTGTTTTTGGGTTGCAATCGTCTATCGCTGCTTGGTGCATCAGTAAGCATTAGATATATTTTATTTTTCTTTATTTATTCGACTATTGAGTTATAATTTGATTAAGTGAGTAATTGATTAATGACATTGCTGTGAATGGTGGATTGAGATGAGAAATGTGGTGAGTTTCATTTATTGTTCCTCACTTTTTTCCTGCTTTCTTTGCATATAGTTATATCTTTTTTTTATTCCTGTAAATTAATCATTATATATTTTAGGATGCTGTTACTCTAAATTAATGGAAGCTAGTTATCGCTGTGTGGAAAGAGCAATGCATCACAATTTCTTTATTTGCTTTGAGGTATAAACTCTAAAGACTATTTTTCTACTATGGTAAAATCTTTTGGGAAGAACTCCATGATTTCATTTTGTTTGGTTTATCCAACCACTTCCCTGACTGGGTAAGAATGCAGCAGGTACCCGTGAGTTCGGGTACTGCTATATATATCATTCGATCCCTAACTATAACTAACTTCAGACATTTTCATTTTCTTTAATTTCAGTATTTACACTATTAACCAATGCTAAATCTAGAATGTAAAGCCAATTCCAAAGATCTTGATTAAAGAAATATAAAAATAAAAAAGTAAATTATTAAAATAATACTTAAAGTTTATATTCATGACAAAAAAAAATTTTAAAAGATGTTAATGACAAATAAGTCTCTAAAATTAAAAAATACAACAAAAAATTAGATATTAAATATATATTTTAAAAAAAATTTTAGAAATTAGATTTTCATGTAAAAATTTATAATTAATTATTAAAAAATAAGATATTTTCATACTTAAAATTTGATAATTTTATGTCAAGTGATTTATTTTTAAAAATTTTTTAATTATAAATGACCATAAATTTTTGAAAAAAAAATTAGAGATCAAATTTTGTTCTGATTTTTCTTGCACTTTTTAAATATTTATTAAAATATTATCACAAAAATTCAAATTAAATAAATGTCATTTAATAAATACAAAAAATTTTGTCACTTAATATAATATTTATTAATTATTTTTGTTATATTTTTAAATTATTGAGAGTTGTTTTGTTAGTAATATATTTTAATAATCTTTTATGAACGACTAAATTTTTCAGATACTAAATTAATAATTAATTTATTAAGAAAATAAATAAATAAACAGTGAGCTCTAACCTTATCCGTCGATTGGTCCGTTGGAAATACTAGGCTCTATAGTCTGTCTCCTTTTTGTGGGTTTTTTTTTTTTTTTTTTTGGGTGTGCTTTTTGAAAATGTTTTAAGGATATAATTTGAGAGTCAGATATTTTATTAATTAGGAAACAGAGTTTATCATAGAAGAGGATTATGAGTTTAATGCTTCACAGAGAAAAAGAGAAATTTTAATATGTAATTTTGATTAGCATTCCTTCTTCAATGTTATATGTTAACTTTAATAATTATTTAGATTTTTATTATTGTATATGGTTTATTGGCAACTTAGAAATACTGTTCGTATTTCTTTATTTTATTTTATATAGAGAATACATGAGCTTTTTGAAGCGGGAAGTGCCAAACAACCACGGAATGTGGGAAATGATAAAGCCGCAAAGTGGCTTATAATAACCATTGGAGAGAGGACATTAATGGCATCTAAAAGATAGAGTTTGTGCTTTACCCTCGATACCAACAAAAGAAATTAAAACATCATATATACAGCATGATAAATATATACATGCAGAACATGAACTTATCAGCTTTAATATAAAAAATGCTAGCAGTCTAGCTATATGTGATATACTGATATATCTCATGTGGTTTTGCTTAGAGAGATAATAATTTAAATTTATTTTATTTAATTTAATATTTATCATTTTATATATGAAAAAAGCTTTACATCCATATAAAAAATACATGGATATTATTCAAATAACTTCCTCCACACATGTGTTCCCCCACCCCACAATCATTTGCTATACACGCGCCTCATATAATATATCGCGTTTTCGTTCTTCTTCTTCTTCAGCCTAATAAAATTCGTCGTTTTCCTCTGTTCGCGTTTTCCTTCTCTGCTCGCATTCTTCATTATTGATCTGCATTGAATTCAACGTGACAAGCTCTATCGTTCTTCTTCTTCGTTTTCTTCTTCGATCTACACTTCTGAATGGAAACAATGAATGATTCAACTTCAAATCAGTTGAATGAGGTTATTACGTTGAGACAGTTAGGGAATGATTGCTGCATGCTATCACAATAATCTTAAACATTGAACAAAGTAAAAGGAGGTCACCGAACCGAACAACATTCATTTGGTGAACTGAAATCACAAAGGCCACCAAACTAAACAATGTACATGTGGTGAATAAATGGTGATCAACTTTCAATCAACAAGAATAGTATTTCTCCTCATCTTCCTCCTCCTCCTCCTTCTTCTTTCAAATTCTTCTTCTTCTTCTTCTTAATAAAATTCGTCGTTTTTCTCTGTTCGCGTTTTTCTTCTCTGCTCGCATTCTTCATTATTGATTTGCATTGAATTCAACGTAATAAGTTACGTCGTTCATCTTCTTCTTTGTTTTCTTCTTCGATCTATACTTCTGAATGGAAACAATGAATGATTCAACTTCAAATCAATTGAATGAGGTTATTACGTTGAGACAGCTAGGGAATGATTGCTGCATGCTATCACAATAATCTTAAACATTGAACAAAGTAAAAGGAGGCCACCGAAGCGAACAACATTCATTTGGTGAACCAAAATCACAAAGGCCACCGAACTGAACAATGTACATGCGGTGAATAATGGTGATCAACTTTCAATCAACAAGAATAGTATTTCTCCTCCTCTTCCTCCTCCTCCTCCTCCTCCTTCTTCTTTCAAATTTGCGCTCGTAGGTTCTTTTTCTTCTTCAGTTCAGTGGATAGTGTAACTAGAGTTTTGAAATTGGTTGTTACTCTGTTCAGTACTTCTTTTGCATGGAGAAATACTATTCTTGTTGATTGAAAGTTGATCACCATTTATTCACCACATGTATATTGTTCGATTCGGTGGCCTTTGTGATTTTGGTTCACCAAATGAATGTTGTTCGGTTCGGTGGCCTCTTTTTACTTTGTTCAATGTTTAAGATTATTGTGATGCGTTTCAGAAGAATAATCCAAATCGCACTCATTCAACTGATTTTGAAGTTGATTCATTCATTGTTTCAATTTAAAAGTTCAGATCGAAGAAAAACGAAGAAGAAGAAGAACCACAAAGCTAATTACGTTGAAGTCAATCCAGATCCATAACCAAGAACGCGAGTAAAGAAGAACAACAAGAAAGAAAACGCGAGCAGAGGAGAACGGTGAAGCTAACGCGAGCAGAGAAGAAAAAGAAGAACTGAGGTTGAAGTAACGTTTTTTCATAATGAACGGGTACGTGTTTTCACTCTCATTAATGTGCGTGACTCTATTTGAAATTGGGCCAACTTGATTACATGGTTACATGGATGTGTAGCGTGCCCTTTTATATATATAATATTTATAATTATATATTTATTATCATTTTAATATTATTCAATTTATTTCAATAATAATAAAAGAGTGTAAAATAAAGTAAATTATAATTAAAAATATAAATTAAATTATTTGTTAAATATTTTTATATTTCATGACAAGGACAATTTGTCCATTTAATTTTATTTATTATTAAATTAAATGTCAACAAAACACACACATCTTAAATTAGGTTCATGAATTCTATTTCCGATTAGGAACTACTCATATAAAGACGTTTAAAACATCTTTTTTTTAAGATTTTTTTAATAATTAAAATTCAACCTATATAATCGATCAAACTGTGTTATTTTTGTTAAAATTAGACGAAATAAATTAGTTTGACCAAAAAATCGATAAACTAAATCTTGAACCAATTTAAATTAATATTTTTATAAAATTGACTATAATATCTCTATTATAGAAAATGACTTAAAATATTTCTATTATATATTTTAAAAACTCTAAATCCTAATCTTTTTTTTCTCTCTATGCCATCATTAAATTAGAATTTAGAATTTTTAAAATTAATATATATATAATAAAAATATTTTAGTCATTTTTTATAATAAGATTATTATAGCTATTTTCTATATAAAAAAATTAATTTAGATCAATTTAAAATTTGATTTATCGATTTTTTAATCAAATTAGTTTATTTGATCTATTTTAATAAAAATAACATAGTTTAATTGATTATAAAGATTAAATTTTAATTATTTAAAAAAATCTTTAAAAAAATATTTTAAGTATCTTTACCGAGTGACTCCTGATTGATTATATTTGGGTTTAGGAGTATTGAACTTCTGATCTAGTAATTGCCTTTCTAGTTTCTACTAACTTATATAGATATATTAATAAAACAACAACAATATATAATGTATTAAAATCTCAGGGTCATCATCATCATTGGACAATCTTCCTGCGATACCCTTACGCAAATATGAAAAAGAAATAGCCAAAAATCTCTGCCACCTCTCATTATCATCACTCACAATTCACTCTATCATCCATCTATTATTATTCTCATTATTGCACATTGCCCCACACTAAATTAAAACATGCAATTTAAAACATGGTAATTGAAATCTAAGAATGTCACTAAAACGACGTGTAAACTAAAGGTAGAAAAAATTAAATAAAATTATATAAAAGAAAGAGTATAAAAAACTAAGACAATGACGATGTCGAAAGCTGGATTCAGTATAGCACCCAGATCTTACAACAAGGCCTAAAGAAGTTTCTCTCTCTTTTCTTTACTTGGCTTTCTTAGGTAGTTTTTCATTTTAGTATCTCTATCTTTATTTTCAGTGTTTCGTGTATGGCGCTAAGGAAGAATTTGAGAGAACAAAAGCCAGTTATGTATTGGGCAAAACAAAAGTGAAAAACAAAGAGATTAGAACAGAAAAAAGAAAAAATTCACAAACACCATGAAAACTCATCATTGGAGCTGCTTCTTTATTATCTTATCATCAATAGAGTTTTGGACCATCCTCTTCTTCGCCTTTCCCTCCGCAAAAGCCCTCAAGGCATTTGAATTATGTAATAATGCTTCAAAATCTAACTCAAGAAGAATCCTACATCAGCCGCTTTTTCCGGCAGCATCAGCTCCGGCGTTACCTCCGCCTTCGCCGTCACTGGACACTCCTTCCCCTCCGGAAATTCCTTTCTTCAACGAGAATCCACCAGGTCCACCGCCGGCGGACCTGAACCAGCAGCCGGCAGCGATGGACACCACCAACGGCCGAATTGCAAACCCGACAGCGACGCAGCCGGCGAAGCCGGTTAAGACAGTGGCGATTGTGGTATCTGTCGCGTTCGTTACGTTTGCAATGCTGTTTGTGCTGGCGTTCTTCTTGTATAAGCAAACGGCGAAACAGCAGCCGGCGGAAACGACGCAGAAGCTGGTGGCCGTAGGGTCACGAAACGAGTTGCCACCACCGTCGGCGGCGGCGCCACCGTCTAGTTTGTACTACATTGGGACGGTGGATCCAAGCAGAGCGTCGGTGAGCGAACCGAGTGAAGAAGCCACTTCGAGTGAAATGAACCGTTCTTCATATCGAAAACTGAATTCCATGAAGGTTTCAGAAAGGTACCGTCCCAGCCCCGAGCTTCAGCCATTGCCGCCGCTAAGCAAAACCGTCGCCGACGGCAGCCATCCGCCACCGGCTGCCTCCTCGTCATCTTCGTCCGATGACGAAGTGGATAGCCCAGACACGGCGTTTCACTCGCCACAGGCCTCATCTCTCAGCCTCGATGATGGTTACCACACGCCGGTTTCGCGCCACAGTTATCTCTCCAACGGTAGCAGTACTGCGGCGGCACCGCCAGTTCCTTTCTCGAAGAGAACTTCTCCGAAGTCTCGGATTTCAGCTTCGTCGGATACCAGAATCGCCATGATACCACCAATTAAGCATGCTCCGCCACGGTCACCATCCCCGACACAGCAAGAATCTACCTCCGGTCCTTCCAGACGGCCGACATTCTCGGCACCTCCTCCAGCACCAAATTTAACTCATATTCATTCAAATATGTCCAAGAATTCAATCAATCCTCCGCCACCGCCACCACCTCCTCCTCCGCCAATGCGAGCAGCCCCACGGAAGGTTCAGTCTCCAGCAATAAATTTGACCTCGTCATCGTCGTCGTCCTCCCTCCCTGCTTCAAGAATTCAGCAGGAGTGTTGGTCTCGGAGCCAAGTTGCAGCATCCGCTGCAAAGAGCATTGCAAAGGCTTCAGAGGAGTTTAACAAAATGAAGAGCGTGGCATCATCTGAGAAGTTGGACGGTGATGACGTGGAAGGAGGAAGACCCAAGCTGAAGGCTCTGCATTGGGATAAAGTGCGTGCTACATCTGAACGTGCCACTGTGTGGGACCAGTTAAAGTCAAGTTCGTTTCAGTAAGTGAAACTATAAGCAGTGCTTTACTGCTTCCAGTTAATAAATCATAACAGTATTATTCCTTTCTTCTTCTTCTAATAAAAGTCTGTTTTTGTTTTGTTTAATTTTCCTTGCTAGATTAAATGAGGGCATGATGGAGTCTCTCTTTGGCTGCGGTGCCACCAGTTCTGCACCTAAAGAAACGGTTACAAGGAAATCAGTTATTCCGCCCGTTGAACAGGAGAACAGAGTGTTAGATCCCAAGAAGTCCCAAAACATTGCTATAATGCTCAGGGCACTCAATGTTACTAGAGATGAGGTCTCCGAAGCTCTCTTGGACGGTAATTTTCACTTCTTATTTGTTCTCACTCTTTTTTTTTTATCATTATTACATGAATTAGGTTAAGTAACCAATTAATTTTTTTGAACAACATGAACAATAGACTTTAAAATTGACTCAATTCAAATAAAATATATTTTACTCTAAATTATTCACCTAAATCTTAATATTAGAATAACCATTCGCACATCTAATAAATTAAATATTCGATATATCCATTGTTCACATTATTTAATATTTTTATTGTCTATCTATATTTTTCTTTATTATATTTGGTCTCACTTGCTTTTCCTTTTTTAGATACTAGTTAATTTTATCACGTAGTAATAATATTTTTAAAATTTTTTTTGTTAAAACAAGAATACATCAATAAAAGTACACTTAAAAAGTTTAAGTTAGTAAAAATTTGATATTTACGAATTTTTTATATGTATCTTTATTTAAAAAAAACTTGGATATACTTAGATGTTTATAAATCTTAATATGTATTTTAATACATTATGATTTTTTTATGTATTTTTATCTTTAGAAAAATATAGGTAACCAACAATATTTTTAAATAATGTTTGAACAATGTTAGTTACTAGTTAGCGATTACCAACGATGATGGTTGAGTTCACTGAGTATAGATAGCTGAAGGAGTTAAATCGTTAATTAATTTATCCTTTATGGATATTTGAGTAAACTAAAATAAATTCGGATAAACTCCATAAACTTGAAGCAATTCGCGGATAAACTCACGTAACTCATGCTTGTTAATCTCATCACGTAGGAGATGACTTTATCCAATTTTGTTATGTTAGTAGTTGGTGATTCCTAATGATTGTGTTTATGGGAGAAAAGTAGTTGGCCTTGTTTTCTTGTTTATGAGAGTGTTGATTCACGGGTTCATATGCACACACTACAAATGATTATACCTTGTTCTTCGGCGTGTAATTGAGGCAAAGCTGTTGGAAAAGTCTAGGGCCAGCAATTTTATTGCATTTTGGTCAGTATGTGTAACCAGCAGAAAAAGGTGAGTCATTCGATGAAATCTCACACCATGACTAGTTGATGGCTACCAATCACAAATGTTACTGGCCCTAGCATTGCTCAAAGCTGTTTAGGCAAATCAAATTGAACATAGTCAATTATTTATTAACAGAATGCATATATAGCTTAAGAACTTAACAAGAATCGTCATAATTACATCCGTAATCAAGTATGAAAGAACATCATCATGACTCATGAAAAGTTAGTTGGAATTTGCGAATATTAAAATGATATGATCAACTTAATCATTCTCCACACCCTTTGATTCCTTCGTTTCTGAATATTGACTTTCAAGCTGCCTCTAAAAGTGCAGTGCGCCCTTGTTTTGAACATAGATAAATGATTTCTAATTTATTGGTAAAACATTCTTTCATATTCCAGGAAGTAAACTTTTTGTATTCTAAAAAAGAACTTAATAATTAATTCTTGTAAAGTAAAAAGTTAAAAAAAAAAGAAATAAATAATAAATAAGTATGATAAAAGAAGAAAATAATTTATATCATGTAATTTTTGTTCTCCAGGTATCAACTTTTGATAGTAGATGTCATGACACCAAGAATTTCAATATAATGTATAATTACCATATACTACAACATTTTAGCCATCATATTAAACTTTTTGAGGTTCCAGTTTAAATTACTCTACTAAATAAGTAATAAATGCATAACGTTGTGAATATCTTAAGTCTTGCTTGATCTTTTTTCTATTATTTTTCACCTTGAGTCATTTGGTTATCCACAAGACTACAACCACTCAACAAAGCACTTTGCAAACATAATGGTTGGATTTTATTATTATTGGTATGATACAGGGAATCCTGAAGGTTTGGGTGCTGAGCTATTGGAAACTCTTGTAAAGATGGCACCAACTAAAGAGGAAGAAATAAAACTCAAAAGCTATGATGCTGGTGTTTCAAAACTAGGCTCTGCAGAGAGATTCCTTAAAACTGTACTTGACATACCATTAGCCTTCAAAAGAGTGGAAGCCATGTTGTACAGAGCGAATTTTGACACAGAAGTTAACTACCTTAGGAAATCCTTTCAAACCCTCGAGGTATCTATGACTTAAATGCTTTATATTATTATCTTTCATGTCTTCTTTCAGTTACATTTTGTTTTGTTGGCATTTTTCAGACAGCGAGTGAGGAATTGAAGAACAGCCGGTTGTTCCTCAAACTCCTCGAAGCTGTTCTTAGGACAGGGAACAGAATGAATGTTGGAACCTACCGTGGCGATGCCAAGGCGTTCAAGCTAGACACACTCCTAAAACTTGTAGATATAAAGGGAACAGATGGAAAGACCACATTGCTTCACTTTGTTGTCCAAGAAATCATTAGAACGGAAGGTTCAAGTGGCGAATCGTCCAGCGAAAATGCACAGGCAGAAATGAATTCTCAATTTAATGATGATGAGTTCAGAAAGAAAGGATTGCAGGTTGTGGCTGGACTGAGTAGAGACCTTGGAAACGTGAAAAATGCTGCAGGAATGGACTCAGAAGTCTTAAGTAGTTATGTCTCTAAGCTTGAATCGGGTCTTGATAAAGTGAGATTGGTTCTGCAGCATGAAAAGCCGGGTATGCAGGGGAATTTCTTCAACTCAATGAAGCTTTTCCTGAAAGTTGCCGAGGCGAAAATCATTACGATTAAGTCTGATGAGAGAAAGGCTTTGTTCCTTGTGAAAGAAGTAACAGAGTACTTTCATGGGAATATGGCAAAGGAAGAAGCGCATCCTTTTAGAATCTTCATGATTGTGAGAGACTTTCTCAATATTTTGGATCAGGTCTGCAAAGAAGTGGGGAAGATGCAGGACAAAACTGTGATTAACTCCGCGAGATCCTTCAGGATAGCGGCGAGCGCGTCGTTACCAGTTCTCAACAGGTACCATGCAAGGCAAGATACAACCAGTTCAGATGAAGAGAGCTCATCACCCTAGTGTTTGTGATTTGTGAATATGAAAGAAAAATAGTGAAAATGAATGTTTTAGCAAATTTATGTGTTCATTGCTAGAATTTCACCAATAGTTCCATCATAGGTATAAAGTTCATAATGAAAATCTCGTTTCACATGCCCTTTTTAATATAGGTTTTATAAGATGAGAATCCCACGCATTTTCATACGATAGACTTTTCTTTTTAAATATATATTTTATATGTATTTTTTTCGGATCAATTCTAATAATAGATATCAGTTTTGCAATAATTTCTTTCTGCTGGGAGAAAAAAGCAAGTTAAAATTGGTGTTGCAATGACCAAAACAATGACCAAGAAATTGTTAAAAATTCCAAAGTAAGTGTTCCTTTGCTTCATTATTTTTCTCGACATACAATATATCGGTTTAACTTTGATGCACTACTCTCTAAGTGTAAAACGATTTATATGTTCGTCTAATCACATTTATTCTTTTACGTAACTATTCACTATTCACGTGATCATTATAAAAATAGTTATTTTTATTGATTTGACGTTACGTATTTAAATGTATATATAAAACTATTTTAATTCAACTTGGTAAATTTCCGGTAACACATTTACATACACAAACTTTACAATTAGAAAGTGGTGTTAGTTCTATATCAAAAGCGATTTATTTTCACACAAGAAAATGGTTATCACTTCCGAAAGCATGGTGCTGCCTCAGTGACCCTTGTTCTCAAGATCTTCTCACCCAATATTTTCTATTCAATATTGTCTTTCTTTCTCTGTTTTGAGTTTGATATATGCTGCTTGAACTTCCTGAAATGACAGGCATTGTTACATTTCAAGTGAGTAATTGAGTTCCATTAAGTAGGATCTCATTTTAGACTGCAGTTACATAATCAGAGAATTGACATTTGGACACACACAATGTGATCCATATCAGAGGTCACAATTCAAATAGGTGCATATATATAACTAGGGTCCCACTATGCTACAGAACAAAATTTATAGAAACAGAATACAAATTTTTTTTTTTGTGATAGTAGTTGTGACATGTTTTGTTCTTCAAAACGTTGCCAGCGACGAATATAGAAAATTTTGATAATCGAAGCGAAATATATATAAAATAATAATAATTTTTATAATAAAAATATTATGTTTACATAAAAAATTAGTTATTAAATTATTTATTATAAATTTATATATAATATGTATATTATTTAATTTATTTTTAATGTATATTTTGTATTTTAAAATTTGTATTTTAAAATAAATTTTGTATAAATATTATTTTATGTATACATAGCATAATTATTGTTATAATTATATTTTATTATTGTAAAATATGATTAAATTTTAAAATATTTAATTACAAATTAAAATACTAAAATAGTAATTTAAATAATAACATATAATTTAAAATTTAATTTTTTATATTTCATATTTTAAAATCTTGACAATATAATTAAAATGTCTTTGTTTTTGTATATGTCATTAAACAATCATTTAAAACTCAACTTTCATACAATTAGTTCTTGATGATATTCATAGTTGAAAAAGTTCATTCAATTAGTATAGTTATTATGAGAAAAATTAAAGCTAATTTCAAAAAAGAAACACAAATGGATAGATAATATTCTTTTAAGTCGATTTTTAAGAAAGAACATCAATCTTATTTAAATTTAAAAATTGATCATTATAATAGACATCTAATATGAAATTCTCAAATTGACTATCAAGTGTCGAAAGTTGAATAAAGAATTATTGTGGGGTCAACTTTAATAATTTAGTGGGAGCAATTAAATATTATTATTATATACTACTCAATAAAATTTCAAATTGTAATGGGGCACTTGTCCCCACACCCGTAGGAGATTTGTTACTGATTTCAAATTTGAATCTCAATTCAAATTTAAATCATATCTTGTTATTTTAAACTTGAATCTTTTAACTTTATAAATCATATTATAACTCAATTTGAAACAGAATCAATTAAGATCTCATCCAAATTCAGAATTCAAATTTAAAAATAAAATAACTCATTATTCTCAATTCTCATTTAATATTCTCAATTATCATATTATTATTATAATCTTAATTAGTGCTAGAAAAAATATAATAATATTCTATTTAAATTAATATAATTATTTATTTGATCAAATTAAAATAATAATTAAATAATTCTTTAGCAAAGATTAAAATACTCGTTAGTGTGTAATCACATAGGTTCAACACTAAGCAAGTAGTAAATTAGTCATACTAAATTTACTAATTAAAGTTGGCAACTAGTAACATTCCATTTTTTTTTACTAAAGATAACACTTCTTAACGACTCGATAATATGAATGAATATATTTTTACTAAAAAACCCAAAAAGAATAAAGTATAATTCCTTCCATCTTTTCAGCTCTTAGTTAATCCTTAAAGTATGGTTTAATTGTCAAACTCTAATTTGTTACTATTATTATAATGAACTGTGAATGATTTAACAAACTCATTTCTTCATTCATTCAATCTCCTTGGCCAAGGTTTTATTCATCTCAGTCATTATAATCATAGAGTTCAAACTCTTTACTAAGAGTTGATAGATTTTTTATTGACTAATCATGAATTCTACAAGTATTTAAATCATACACAATATCCATTCAACTAGCACTCTAAGGTATTAGGTATTTGAAATCAAAAGTATAATAAATACATTGTTAATTATTATGACAGTCGCAAGTCAAAGGAAACTCTATTACTATTTTCATCTTGAGAATATTCTATTGACAAATATGTGGTAATTATAACCATTAAAAATTCTCAAATTGAGTCAATTCAATGGTCATATATATATATATATATATATATATATATATATATATATATATATATATATATATTGATCTTTTTGAATTATTAATGTCCTTTCAATAATCTGATCCTATGATCAGGAACAATTTAGATTAAATTATAAAAGATTTATCTCTCAATATTATGATCACTATCATAATAATAAATCTCTAAATTTAATCAATGATCTTACTATATTAACATTTTAATAAATAATAATAACAAATTATTTGACACATGATTAATTAGATTATGGTCATACTATTTATTTCCAACAGCTTCAACTTAAGCAAAATAATATTGTTTATATATTTTACAAAAAATATTTTTAATTAATTAATAATACACATATTGCATGCACTAATAATAATAATAATAATAATAATAATAATAATAATAATAATAATAATAATAATAATAATAATAATAATAATAAATTAAAAAATGGAAGAAGAGGCACTTTTTAATTTTGATATTGTTTTTTTTTTTGTGGTTTTCATCTTTGTTAAAGTTTGGTATGTTTTATTATATATGATATACAATTCATAAATTTAACTCTCAGATTTGTTATTTTTTATTTTAAAAATTTTTAAATATATAAATCTCAATCTGATATTCATATTTGTCATTTTGATTTTTATATATTTTAAAATATTTTAATCGCATCCGCCAATTTTTTTTACGATAAAATAAAAAATTATATCTACATAGATCGATTTCTTTAATTTATGTATCCCAAAATTTAAATTGCCTATTGAAAATTCGAATCTTGAGATAAAGTTTTTTTTTTGGCTTTTGTATGCTTGGTGTAAAGTCATGAAGTAATAAAAGTTTGATTTTAACAAAATTTGGTATACTTAATTTTAATAATAGGTAATTATAGTTAAGTGGTTGAATAAATAAAAATAAATTTTTTTATTATGTTACATATATCATAAAAAAATATTAGAAGACTATTAAAATTTATTATTTTTTATTATTAATTAATTATTAATATTTAAAAATATGAAATAAAGTATATTATTAAATTATTAAATTAAAAAAATTAAATTAATAACTAAATAATAATAAAAATAATAAATTTTAATGATTTTTGACAAGGAGGCCACTCAGGTAAAGACGCTTAAAACGTCTTTTTTTAAAGATGTTTCTATGTTGTGTTTTAATTTGTTTCTGTATAATTTATTCGGTGTTCCTCATCACATATTATTAAATTCCTCAAAAGATTTTCTTTCCAAAAACAATAAAAAGCATTTAATTTGGACTATAACAAAAAAAAGTAATAAATTAACTATTAGATTTTTTTAAACGATTATTTACATAAAAAATATATCACATTCATCTATATATATATATATATATATATATATATATATATATATATATATATATATATATATATATATATAAAACAAGCTCTTAAAATTTTTATAAATAAAAAAATAATTAAGTTTTATTCGTATAATATATAAAATAATTACTATATTATTATTATTATATTATAGATTAAAATTTACTAATTTAAATTTTATTTTTATTTTTAATATAAGCATTAGAAATAAATAATTTTTTTATAACAAGATGTAATGTAACAAAATATATATAATATTAATTAGTTTTTAAAAAATTCTGAAAAGATTATTTTTTTCAAATAAAGTGTTATTAAAAAATTAACATTATAAAAACTAATTTCAACCAATATGATATAATAGGTTATTAAATATATTTAATACAAAACACATTGAATATAAATTTTTATTGAGTTTAAATTTTAAATAATTTTTAATTGAATTTCAAATATTATTATTTTAAAGAGTTAGAATATTTTAACATCATTTTTTCGTATCTTTTTAATTGAGTCTTTGATTTTTTAAATTATAAACCTTATTTATAATTAAGAGTAATATTTTAACACCACCAATTAGTCACACATATAAAAATACAAGAACAATTCTATTGTCATAATTGTAATCTAACTTTATAAGCAATACAATACAATGAAACTATATATAATTAATACAACTAAATTTTATCTACATCTATAGTCACATTTCATAAATAATATAATTAAATTATATTTATGTTTATATTAAAATATGAACAAAAATGCAAAAAATTATGGTTTTCGTTCATAATTTTTTTATTATTTTTGTTGTGAAAAGTTTAATTATTTTAATAATTAATTATTTTTTAAAAAAGATAATTGAATAACCAAAAAAAGTCTTATTAAAAGTAATTTATTTATATATGATTAAAAAATAATTGAATAATTATATACGGTAAAAAATTAATATTATTAAAAAATAAAATTAAAAATCATGGTTTTTTTCTCCAAAATTTATCTACAAGTAATTCTATATATATTTTATGATGAATAAAAATATTAAACTCGTACTAAAATTTATTCTAATAAAATTTATTTTTATTCTACTAAACGTTAAATAAACTATTGAAAAGAATTTTGTTTCCTCCATTAGAGAAGAATGATAAACTTCCATACTTCTATTATGTTATGGCAATAATTTGGCCTGTTATTTTTTAATAATAATAATAATAATAATAATAATAATAATAATAATAATAATAATAATAATAATAATAATAATAATAATAATAATAATAATAATAATAATAATAATAATAATAATAATAATAATAAACAAGTATATCACAGTAAAAAAGGAAGCACGTCACCAAATAATTTATCATCCGAATTATATATAAATCAAATTGATTTAAAAAATATATCCATAAAATAAAAAATATTAAAAAATTTTATTTTTATAAAAAAAGTCAATAATTTTTTTTGCTTACTTTTTTAAACATATTTACTTCTATATGATTAGAGTGTGGATCTGATTCGTTCCAATCCAATTACAGATTAGATCACATCCACAAATTACAGATTAGATACGGATAAATACTGTGGATTTATATGGATATGATCTAATCTATGAACACCCCTAACTACTACTATAGGTTCAGTATTGCAAAAGAATGTTTCTTTTATTATAAACCATTATTAGATCTTAATTACCATTAAAACAACTTAATTGTCAGCAAAGAGATAATACTTGTTGGTCTTTGAAATTATGTTTATATTTCAATCCATAGTTGTAAAAATCAAACTGGATCAACTGGTTCGACCGGAAAACTAGTGAACCGGACTAGAACCGGACCCTGGTCCGGTTCGATTTACTCCTTAGACCGTTTAAGGAATAAAATCGGTGTGAACCAATGTGAGTCATAACTATTAAGTTGGGAGACTAAATTGAGTAAATCAAAATTTTTGAAATTAGATTGAAACATAGTTGTTAGAACCGAACCAGTGATCGAACCGGTCAAGTTACTGGTTCACTGGTTTATTGGTTCAACCGATAAATCAGTGGTTGGACCGATAAAATCGGTCTCACGTAAATATAAAATATAAAATAGTTAAAAACTTAAAATTAAAATTTGAAATACATATCTTCACTAACATTTTATGTAGAATCAAGTCTCAACTTCTAAAAATAACTAATATAAAAAAACTATAAAATTTTAATACTACAATAGTATCTTATTTTGACACAATAAAAAATAATTAGTTCACAAAACGTATCATCTCACTATAATATAAGTAGATTTTAATACTAACATCAAAACAAATAACCTTAATCACAATACTAGCAATAAAATAGATCAAGTAAATTAATAAATTTTTGGTGAAATTTATATTTATATTAATAATGGTATATAATTAAAATATAATTAATTTTAAAAATATAAAAAACAAAAATTAAATTAAATTATATATTTATGTATACTATATAATTAGTATTTGTCAAATATAATACTTAGAAGTGCAACGGCTAAGTGGCAAGTAGAGGTTGCTTTTGCTCCAAGGTTCTTGGTTCGAGACTTTGTGGAGACATTTTAAAAATTTTTTCAAGTAGACCAGTTCGGTTAGACCGGTTTGCACCAGTTCTTACCGGTTCACACCGGTTTTATTCCTTAAACGGTCTAAGGAGTAAACCGAACCGGACCAGGGTCTGGTTCTAGTCCGGAGGAGTAAACCGAACCGGACCAGGGTCTGGTTCTAGTCTGGTTCACTAGTTTTTCGGTCGAACCAGCTGATCCAGTTTGATTTTTACAACTATGGATTGAAATATGAACATAATTTCAGAGACCAATAAGTATTATCTCTTTGTTGACAATTAAGTTGTTTTAATGGTAATTAAGATCTAATAATGGTTTATAATAAACGAAGCATTCTTTTGCAATACTGAACCTATAGTAGTAGTTAGGGGTGTTCATAGATTAGATTATATCCATATAAATCCACGGTATTTATCCGTATCTGATCTGTAATTTGAGGATGTGATCTGATCTGTAATTGGATTGGATCGAATCGGATCCACACTCTAATCAGATAGAAGTAAATATGTTTAAAAAAGTAAGCAAAAAAGTTTATTGACTTTTTTTATAAAAATAAAATTTTTTAATATTTTTTATTTTATGGATATATTTGATATCTGATCCAAACATAAAAAGTGCAAATATTGAATTTGATCTAATGAGTTTAGTGCGGATTGGATCGAAATTTCAACCATATCCCATCTGTAAACACCCCTATCAATAATAACCAAAAAATTATAATGATTATATTTTTAACTAAGAGGAAATGTCAAAAAAAAGTACTAAATACAAGAACATTTAATCAAATATTAAAAGACAATTTTAATTTAAAACAATTGGACTTTTTTTGCTCATAATAATAATAATAATAATAATAATAATAATAATAATAATAATAATAATATGATAATTATTTTATACATCACACAAATATAAACATTTTTTTATGATCTTAAGAAAGGTTTTGTAAGTCCCTAACCTTGTTATCGATTTTTGTAGTGTTAGCTCTCATATTATCAATTTGATTTATATATAATTTGGATGATAAATTATTTGGTGACGTGCTTCTTTTTTTACTGTGATATACTTGTTTATTATTATTATTATCGTTATTATTATTATTATTATTATTATTATTATTATTATTATTATTATTAAAAAATAACAGGCCAAATTATTGCCATAACATAATAGAAGTATAGAAGTTTATCATTCTTCTCTAATGGAGGAAACAAAATTCTTTTCAATAGTTTATTTAACGTTTAGTAGAATAAAAATAAATTTTATTAGAATAAATTTTTGTACGAGTTTAATATTTTTATTCATCATAAAATATTTATAGAATTACTTGTAGATAAATTTTGGAAAAAAAACCATGATTTTTAATTTTATTTTTTAATAATATTAATTTTTATCGTATATAATTATTCAATTATTTTTTAATCATATATATATAAATTACTCTTAATAAGACTTTTTTTGTGTTATTCAATTATCTTTTTTAAAAAATAATTAATTATTAAAATAATTAAACTTTTCACAACAAAAATAATAAAAAAAATTATGAACGAAAATGATCCTAATAATTTTTTAATTATATTATTTATGAAATGTGACTATAGATGTAGATAAAATTTAGATATATTAATTATATATAGTTTCATTGTATTGTATTGCTTATAAAGTTAGATTATAATTATGACAATAGAATTGTTCTTGTATTTTTATATGTGTGACTAATTGGTGGTGTTAAAACATTACTCTTAATTATAAATAAGGTTTATAATTTTAAAAAAATCAAAGACTCAATTAAAAAGATACGAAAAAATGATGTTAAAATATTCTAACTCTTTAAAATAAAAATATTTGAAATTCAATTAAAAATGATTCAAAATGTAAACTCAATAAAAATTTATATTCAATGTGTTTTGTATTAAATATATTTAATAACCTATTATATCATATTGGTTGAAATTAGTTTTTATAATGTTAATTTTTTAATAACACTTTATTAGAAAAAACCATCTTTTCAGAACTAATTAAATATATTATATATTTTGTTACATTACATCTTGTTATAAAAAAAATTATTTATTTCTAATGCTTATATTAAAAATAAAAATAAAATTTAAATTAGTAAATTTTAATCTATAATATAATAATAATATAGTAATTATTTTATATATTATACGAATAAAAATTAATTATTTAATTATTTCTAATGCTTATATTGATGAATGTGATATATTTTTTTATGTAAATAATATCTTTTAAAAAAATCTAATAGTTAATCTATTACCTTTTTTGTTATAGTCCAAATTAAATGCTTTTTATAGTTTTTGGAAAGAAAATCTTTTGAGGAATTTAATAATATGTGATGAGGAACACCGAATAAATTATACATAAACCAATTAAAACACAACATAGAAACATCTTTAAAAAAGACGTATTAAGCGTCTTTATCTGAGTGGCCTCCAAAATCTATATCCAAATCCAGATAAGAATTGAAAGGGTAAAAGTTACTATCATTAACAAGGATAGAATCTAGGTCATATACTACTCTAAAGTCTAATCAAACTATGCGTGCATTACCTCATTACTAATCTTAGAAATCAAAGGCACCTCATGAGTTCTTCTTCTTGTTAACCTTCTTCTTGGACTTACTAGAATCTTGGCTCTTACCCGCTTCATGTCCATGGATCATACCATGCAGTTCGAAACCAATGAGGTAGCAAAGATAAGTATCAATGGTGATGAACATTGTCTTCTCATCCGTAAACACATTGTAATAACAGCACGAGTTTTCTTCATCGTACCAGTCCAGCTTCTCTTCCGGCCTCACCACGTCAAAGTACTTCCCCAGCACTGTCTTTGCCAACTTGTCAAGATTGTACCGCCATAGATCCACCTTCTCTCCTACCTCCTTCATCCCTTTCACCGCCATTGCCCTAAGGTTAAATGCCTTCTTCAGCTCGATCCCGTGGTGCTTCTCCAGCTTTGCCTTCACCTTTTCGATCTCCATTCCCACCGCAATAACCCTAGGGTTGGCAAAGAAGTCGCAGAGGGGCCTAGGGTTTTGCTTCGCTTTGTAAGAGTCGGCTTGTTGGAGAAGAGGGTAGAGGAGGCAGTGAGAGCCAATGCAGAGGGAGATGAAGTCGTAGCCGTGGTCCTTGACGCCGCGCTTGGTGTACTTGGTAAATTGGTGCTTGGCGGTTACGCCCACGATGACCGGGGTGTTTTTGGGAGTGGACTTGAGGAGGTTGGTGAGCCACTTGGAGAGCGTTTGGGAAGAGGTGGTGTTGATGCAGAGAATGCGTTGGTCGTCGGCATAAACGGTGTAAGGATAATGGCGGGAAGTGAGGTCGTAAGTCTCGACTTCGGTAATCATGCTGGGTTCAATGCTGATCTCGAGAACCATTGTTGTTAGTGGTTGTAGGATCAGGGACTTGCAACGGTTGTCGGATCGTCTTCTTGGAGTGGCCGAGGTGGTGGAATCTGCAAAGATATTCCGCAAAATGGATCTAAAAGGTATAAAGTATGAAGAATGAGTGAGTACTTAAGGAGCCTCTGACTCCCCTTTATATAGCTTATGATAGTTATCTTATCTTATCTCTGACTTATCCGGCTTTGATAAGTAAAGTATTTAAATTCGAATCATCTTATCAAACAGCTATATATTTGATAAGATGATTCGAATTCAAATACTTCACCTATCAAAGCCGGATAAGTCAGATAAGATAAGATAACTATCATAAACTATATAAAGGAGAGCTAGAGGCCCTTAGGTATAAACTCATTCTTCATACTTTATACCTTTCAGACTGCGGAATATCTTTGCACATTCTACTACCCCGGCCACTCCAAGAAAAAGACGATCCAACAACTGTTGCAAGTCCCTGATCCTACAACCACTAACAACAATGGTTCTCGAGATCAGCATTGAACCCAGCATGATCACTGAAGTCGAGACTTACGACCTCACTTTCCGCCATTATCCTTACACCGTTTATGCCGACGACCAACGCATCCTCTGCATCAACACCACCTCTTCCCAAACGCTCTCCAAGTGGCTCACCAACCTCCTCAAGTCCACTCCCAAAAACACCCCGGACATCGTGGGAGTAACCGCCGAGCACCAATTTACCAAATACACCAAGCGCGCGGCGTCAAGGACCACGGCTACGACTTCATCTCCCTCTGCGTTGGCTCTCACTGCCTCCTCTACCCTCTTCTCCAACAAGCCGACTCTTACAAAGCGAAGTGGTGGACGAAATTGTGATTCTTATTCATTGTAATTGGATTTTAGAAATTGACAGGGGCAGCAGCTGAATTCACAACTCCGTTCAACTAACCAGCAAGTGTACTGGGTCGTCCAAGTAATAACCTTACGTGAGTAAGGGTCGAATCCACAGAGATTGTTGGTATGAAGCAAGCTATGGTCACCTTGTAAATCTCAGTTAGGGAGATTAAAGAGTAATTGTGATTATCATTAAATAAAAAGGAATAATAAAAGGGATAGAAATACTTATGTAGATTCATTGGTAGGAATTTCAGATAAGCGGAATGGAGGTGATGTAGAGCTCACGGACGCCTGCTCTCCTATTCCTTCTACTCAATCCTTCTTACTCCTTTCCATGGCAAGCTTTGTATAGGGGTTCACCATCAACTGTGGCTACTTTCATCCTCACGGGGAAATATCCTATGCGGCTGTCACTCGCACAGCTAACCAGTCTGGAGGCATCACCCATGGTTGATAGCTATATCCCATCCTCGCAGTGAAAGCTAATGCTCACGCACTCTGTCACAGTATGGCCAATCACCGGTTGGTTCCCTCCCCTACTGGAATAGAATCCATTGATTCTTTTGCGTTGTCACTACGCCCAGCTGGTTACAAGTTTGAAGCACGTCACAGTCATTCATTACCAGAATCCTACTCGGACACCACAGACAAGGTAGACTTTCCGGATTCCCAGGATCCTACTCGGAACACCACAGACAAGGTTGGACTTTCCGGATCCTCATAAATGCCGCCATCCATCTAGCTTATACCACGAAGATTCTGTTGGGGAATCTAAGAGATACACATTCAAGCTTGTGTTGCATGTAGAACGGAAGTGGTTGTCAATCACGCACGTTCATCAGTGAGAATGATGATGAGGGTTATTTACTCATCACATTCATCATGTTCTTGGGTACGAATGAATATCTTGGAATAAGAATAAGATAGAAACCGAATAAAAGAAAATAGAACTTCATTAATACTTGAGGTACAGCAGAGCTCCACACCCTTAATCTATGGTGTGCAGAAACTCCACCGTTGAAAATACATAAGCAAAAGAGGTTCAGGCATGGCCGAATGGCCAGCCCCCTAAACGTGATCAATGATCCCCTAAGATGAAGATTAAAACAAAACTGAGATCAAAGATGTCTAATACAATAGATAAGTGTCCTATATATACTAGACTAGCTACTAGGGTTTACATGAGTAAGTAATTGATGCATAAATCCACTTCCGGGGCCCACTTGGTGTGTGTGTGGGCTGAGCTTGATCAATCCACGTGTAGAGGCATTTCTTGGCGTCAAACTTCAGGTTATGACGTGTTTTGGGCGTTCAACTCCGGATCATGACGTTTTTCTGGCGTTTAACTCCAGACAGCAGCATGGACTTGGCGTTTAACGCCAAGTTACGTCGTCATTCTTCGAATAAAGTATGGACTATTATATATTGCTGGAAAGCCCTGGATGTCTACTTTCCAACGCCGTTGAGAGCGCGCCATTTAGAGTTCTGTAGCTCCAGAAAATCCATTTCGAGTGCAGGGAGGTCAGAATCCAACAGCATCAGCAGTCCTTTTGTCAGCCTTTTTCAGAGTTTTGCTCAAATCCCTCAATTTCAGTCAGAATTTACCTGAAATCACAGAAAAACACACAAACTCATAGTAAAGTCCAGAAATGTGAATTTAACATAAAAACTAAGGAAAACATCCCTAAAAGTAGCTTAAACTTACTAAAAACTATGTAAAAACAATGCCAAAAAGCGTATAAATTATCCGCTCATCACAACACCAAACTTAAATTGTTGCTTGTCCCCAAGCAACTGAAAATCAAATAGGATAAAAAGAAGAGAATATACTATAAAGTCCAAAATATCAATGAATATTAATTTAATTACATGAGCGGGACTTGTAGCTTTTTGCTTCTGAACAGTTTTGGCATCTCACTTTTTCCTTTGAAGTTCAGAGTGATTGGCTTCTCTAGGAACTTAGAATTTCAGATAGTGTTATTGACTTTCCTAGTTAAGCATGTTGATTCTTGAACACAGCTACTTATGAGTCTTGGCTGTGGCCCTAAGCACTTTGTCTTCCAGTATTACCACCGGATACACAAATGCCACAGACACATAACTGGGTGAACCTTTTCAGATTGTGACTTAGCTTTGCTAAAGTCCCCAGCTAGTGGTGTCCAGAGCTCTTAAGCACACTCTTTTGCTTTGGATCACGACTTTAACCATTCAGTCTCAAGCTTTTCACTTGGACCTTCATGACACAAGCACATGGTTAGGGACAGCTTGATTTAGCCGCTTAGGCCTGGATTTAATTTCCTTGGGCCCTCCTATCCATTAATGCTCAAAGCCTTGGATCCTTGCTACCCTTGCCTTTTGGTTTTAAGGGCTATTGGCTTTTTCTACTGCTCCTTCTTTTTCTATATACTCTTTTTAGCTCCATTTTTTTTTTCGAATGCTTCTTCTTTTTCACTGCTTTTTCTTGCTTCAAGAATCAATTTCATGATTTTTCAGATCATCAATAACATTTCTCTTTGTTCATCATTCTTTTGAGAGCCAACAATTTTAACACTCATAAACAACAATATCAAAAGACATATGCACTGTTCAATCATTCATTCAGAAAACAAAAAGCATTGTCACCACATCTATATAATTAAATTAAATTCAATAATAATTTTAAAATTCATGTACTTCTTGTTCTTTTGAATTAAAACATTTTTCTTTTAAGAGAGGTGAAGGATTAATGGAATTTATTCATAGCTTTAAGGCATGGTTACATACTAATGATCATGAAATAAAGACACAAAACATAGATAAACACAATAATTAAAAACCGAAAACAGAAAGAAATAAAGAACAAGGAATGAATCCACCTGAGTGAAGGTGGCGCCTTTTTGAAGGTCCAATGGTGCTTTTTGAGCTCCTTTATGTCTCTTCCTTGCCTTTGTTGCTCCTCCCTCATTGCTTTTTGCTATTCTCTTATTTCTTGGAGAATGATGGAGTGCTCATGATGTTCCACCCTTAGTTGCTTCCAATATTTGTGTGGAGGATAACTTATCCCCTGAGGTATCTCAGGGATCTCTTGATTTGCAGCCACATGTTCTAACCAACTGAGCTATTCCAGCTTACATGAGTTATTCCATCTCCTAAGACTCAGAGGTGGAAGCTTTTTGTCTTCCCTTTGAGGTTTCTCTGGCTTTAGGTGCCATTAGTGGTAATGGAAAAGCAAAAAAGCTATGCTTTTACCACACCAAACTTAAAATATTGCTCGCCCTCGAGCAAGAGAAGAAAGAAGAGAAGAAGAAGAAGAAGAAAATATGGTAGAGAGTGAGGGGAGATGGATTCGGCTATATGGGTGGGATTGGGTGGGAAGGAGAAGTTGAATTTTGAAGGTGAGTGAGGTTTATGGGAAAGGGTGAGTGGTGAATGAAAAATAGAAGGAATGGCCATGAATGGAGAGAGAGAGGGCGAGGTAGGTGGGGATCCTGTGAGGTTCACAGATCCTGAGGTGATCCTGTGGGGTCCACAGATCCTGAGGTGTCAAGGAATTCCATCCCTGCACCAAATAGGCATGTAAAATGCCTTCATGCATCATTTTGGCGTTCAAACGCCCATTGGTGCACGTTCTGGGCGTTCAACGCCCATGTAATGCTTGTTTCTGGCGTTGAACGCCAGTTTCATGCTTGTTTCTGGCGTTCAGCGCCAGATTGTCCTCTGTGTGCGCATCCTGGCGTTAAACGCCAGGATGTAGCTTGTTTTGGGCGTTCAGCGCCAGAATGGTGCTCTGTTCTGGCGTTGAACGCCGGCCAGATGCACCTTCTGGGCGTTGAACGCCAGCCCGTGCGTCCTCCAGGGTGAAAAATTTTTTCTTCTGTTTTTGACTCTGTTTTTAATTTTTTTGATTTTTTCGTGACTCCTCATGATCATGTACCTAATTAAACACAAAAATAACAAAGAAACAAAATAAAATAAAATTAGATAAATAAAATTGGGTTGCCTCCCAACAAGCGCTTCTTTAATGTCAATAGCTTGACAGTGGCTCTCATGGAGCCACAAGGTGATCAGGTCAACTTAAGTGTGGTATTCCCAACACCAAACTTAGAGTTTGGATATGGGGTTTGGACACCAAACTTAGAGTTTGGTTGTGGCTTCACAACACCAAACTTAGAGTTTGACTGTGTGGGCTCTTCTTGACTCTGAACTGAGAGAAGTTCTTCATGCTTACTCTCTTTTGTCACAGAGGGATGGCCATGTGCCTGAAACACAAGGTAATCCCCGTTCAATTGAAGGACTAACTCACCTCTGTTGACATCTATCACAGCTCCTGCTGTGGCTAGGAAAGGTCTTCCTAGGATGATGCATTCATCATCTTCCTTCCTAGTGTCTAGGATTATAAAATCAGTAGGGATGTAAAGGCCTTCAACCCTTACTAGCACATCCTCTACTATTCCATAAGCTTGTCTTATGGACTTATCTGCCAATTGCAATGAGAACAAGGCAGGTTGTACCTCAATGATTCCCAGCTTCTCCATTACAGAGAGTGGCATAAGATTTATCCCTGATCCAAGATCACATAGAGCTTTTTCAAAGCTCATGGTGCCAATGGTGCACGGTATTAAGAACTTGCCAGGATCTTGTTTCTTTTGAGGTAGAGTTCTCTGAATCCAAGTATCTAGTTCACTAATGAGCAAGGGAGGTTCACTTTCCCAAGTCTCATTACCAAACAGCTTGGCATTCAGCTTCATGATAGCTCCTAAGTATTGAGCAACTTGCTCTCCAGTCACATCTTCATTCTCTTCAGAGGATGAATATTCTTCAGAGCTCATGAATGGCAGAAGGAGATTTAAAGGAATCTCTATGGTCTCTAGATGAGCCTCAGATTCCTCAGGATCCTTAATAGGAAACTCCTTCTTGATTGAGGAACGTCCCAGGAGGTCTTCCTCACTGGGATTTTCGTCCTCCTCCTCCTTGGTGCATTCGGCCACTTTGATTAAATCAATGGCCTTGCACTCTCCTTTTGGATTTTCTTCTGTATTACTTGGGAGAGTACTGGGAGGAGTGTCAATGACTTTCTTACTCAGCTGGCCCACTTGTGCCTCCAAATTTCTAATGGAGGATCTTGTTTCATTCATGAAACTGAAAGTGGCCTTTGACAGATCAGAGATTATATTGGCTAAATTAGAAGTGTTTTGTTCAGATTTCTCTGTCTGTTGCTGAGAAGATGATGGATATGGCTTACTATTATTCAGCCTGTTGCGTCCACCATTGTTAAAACCTTGTTGAGGTTTTTGTTGATCCTTCCATGAGAAATTTGGATGATTTCTCCATGATGAGTTATAGGTGTTTCCATAAGGTTCACCTAAGTAATTAACCTCTGCCATGGCAGGGTTTTCAGGATCATAAGCTTCTTCAGAAGCTGCCTCTCTAGTACTGTTGGATGCATGTTGCAATCCATTCAGATTTTGAGAGATCATGTTGACCTGTTGAGTCAACACTTTGTTCTGAGCCAAGATGGCATTCAGAGCATCAATTTCAAGAACTCCTTTCTTCTGAGGTACCCCATTATTCACGGAATTCCTCTCAGAGGTGTACATGAACTGGTTGTTTGCAACCATGTCAATGAGTTCTTGAGCCTCTTCAGGCGTTTTCTTCAGGTGAATAGATCCACCTGCAGAATGGTCCAATGACATTTTCGAAAATTCAGAGAGACCATAATAGAATATATCTAATATGGTCCATTCTGAAAACATGTCAGATGGACATCTCTTGGTCAGCTGCTTGTATCTTTCCCAAGCTTCATAGAGGGATTCACCATCTTTTTGTTTGAAGGTTTGAACATCCACTCTCAGCTTGCTCAGCTTTTGAGGAGGAAAGAACTTATCTAAGAATGCAGTGACAAGCTTATCCCATGAGTCCAAGCTATCCTTGGGTTGTGAATCCAACCATACTCTAGCTCTGTCTCTTACAGCAAAAGGGAAAAGCAAGAGTCTGTAGACTTCAGGATTAACTCCATTTGTCTTTACAGTGTCACAGATCTGCAAGAACTCAGTTAAAAACTGGTAAGGATCTTCAGATGGAAGTCCATAAAACTTGCAGTTTTGTTGCATTAAAGCAACTAGTTGAGGCTTAAGCTCAAAGTTATTGGCTCCAATGGCAGGAATGGAGATGCTTCTTCCATCAAACTTGGACGTTGGCTTAGTGAAGTCACCAAGCATTCTCCTTGCATTGTTATTATTATTTTCTTCTGCCATGTCTTCCTCTTGTTCGAAATTTTCTAAAAGGTTTCTTCTGGATTGTTGTAATTTAGCCTCTTTTAATTTTCTCTTCAGAGTCCTTTCAGGTTCTGGATCAATTTCAACAAGAGTGCCTTTATCCCTATTCCTGCTCATATGAAAGAGAAGAAAACAAGGAAAGAAAAAGGAATCCTCTATGTCACAGTATAGAGATTCCTTTATGTTAGTAGAAGAAGAAAGGGGTAGGAGAAGAGGGGTAGACAAAGAATGTAATGTAATGGAAGAAACACAACTGTGAGGATGGCAGAGATGTGAGATGAAGAGAGGTGAAGAGAAGTGTTAGTAATTAAATAATTAAATAGAAGAAGAAAAGAGGAGAATTCGAAAATAATTTTTGAAAAAGTGGTTAGTGATTTTCGAAAATTACAATTAAAATTTAAACATGAAACAATTAATTAATTAAAAAGAATTTTTGAAGAAGAGAGAGATATTTTCGAAAATAGAAGAGGGAAAAGTAGTTAGGTGGTTTTGAAAAAGATAAGAAACAAACAAAAAGTTAGTTAGTTGATTGAAAAAGATTTAAAATCAAAATTGAAAAAGATAAGAAGATAAGAGGTTAGATAAGATATTTTGAAATCAAATTTTTGAAAAAGATAAAATTTTTGAAAAAGATAAAATAAAAGATAAAAAGATTTAATTCAAAAATTTTGAAATTATTTACTTCACTAACAAGAAACTACAAGATAAGATTCTAGAATTTAAAGATTGAACCTTTCTTAACAAGAAAGTAACAAACTTCAAATTTTTGAACCAAAACATTAACTTTTGATGCAATTTTCGAAAATATGATGTAAAGATAAGAAAAAGATTTTGAAAATATTTTGAAAAAGATTTTTTTGAAATTTTCGAAAATTATAAAAAAAATGAAAAAGATATGATTTTTAAAATTGAAATTTTGACTTGACTTGTAAGAAACAACTAATTTTGAAAATTTTTGACCAAGTCAACCCAAAATTTCGAAATTTTGGAGGGAAATAAGGAAAAGATATTTTTTTTGATTTTTTGAATTTTTAATTATGAAAGAGAAAAACAACAAAAATACTCAATGCATGAAATTTTTAGATCAAAACCATGAATGCATGCAAGAATGCTATGAATGTCAAGATGAACACCAAGAACACTTTGAAGATCATGATGAACATCAAGAACATAATTTTGAAAAATTTTTTATGCAAAGAAAACATGCAAGACACCAAACTTAGAAATTTTTAATGCATGGAAAATATGAATGCAAAAATGCACATGAAAAACAACAAACAACACAAAACAAGAAATCATCAAGATCAAACAAGAAGACTTGTCAAGAACAACTTGAAGATCATGAAGAACACTATGAATGCATGGATTTTCGAAAAAAATGCAAGAAAAATTTTAAAAGCATGCAATTGACACCAAACTTAAAAATTGACTCAAGACTCAAACAAGAAACACAAAATATTTTTGGTTTTTATGATTTTGTAATTTTTTTGTATTTTTATTAATTATTTTCGAAAATAAAGGTTGGAAAAACGGAAAATAAAAGAAAAGTTTTTGAAAAAGATTTTTGAAAAGAAAATTACCTAATCTGAGCAACAAGATGAACCGTCAGTTGTCCATACTCGAACAATCCCCGGCAACGGCGCCAAAAACTTGGTGGACGAAATTGTGATTCTTATTCATTGTAATTGGATTTTAGAAATTGACAGGGGCAGCAGCTGAATTCACAACTCCGTTCAACTAACCAGCAAGTGTACTGGGTCGTCCAAGTAATAACCTTACGTGAGTAAGGGTCGAATCCACAGAGATTGTTGGTATGAAGCAAGCTATGGTCACCTTGTAAATCTCAGTTAGGGAGATTAAAGAGTAATTGTGATTATCATTAAATAAAAAGGAATAATAAAAGGGATAGAAATACTTATGTAGATTCATTGGTAGGAATTTCAGATAAGCGGAATGGAGGTGCTGTAGAGCTCACGGACGCCTGCTCTCCTATTCCTTCTACTCAATCCTTCTTACTCCTTTCCATGGCAAGCTTTGTATAGGGGTTCACCATCAACTGTGGCTACTTTCATCCTCACGGGGAAATATCCTATGCGGCTGTCACTCGCACAGCTAACCAGTCTGGAGGCATCACCCATGGTTGATAGCTACATCCCATCCTCGCAGTGAAAGCTAATGCTCACGCACTCTGTCACAGTACGGCCAATCACCGGTTGGTTCCCTCCCCTACTGGAATAGAATCCATTGATTCTTTTGCGTTGTCACTACGCCCAGCAGGTTACAAGTTTGAAGCACGTCACAGTCATTCATTACCAGAATCCTACTCGGACACCACAGACAAGGTAGACTTTCCGGATTCCCAGGATCCTACTCGGAACACCACAGACAAGGTTGGACTTTCCGGATCCTCATAAATGCCGCCATCCATCTAGCTTATACCACGAAGATTCTGTTGGGGAATCTAAGAGATACACATTCAAGCTTGTGTTGCATGTAGAACGGAAGTGGTTGTCAATCACGCACGTTCATCAGTGAGAATGATGATGAGGGTTATTTACTCATCACATTCATCATGTTCTTGGGTACGAATGAATATCTTGGAATAAGAATAAGATAGAAACCGAATAAAAGAAAATAGAACTTCATTAATACTTGAGGTACAGCAGAGCTCCACACCCTTAATCTATAGTGTGCAGAAACTCCACCGTTGAAAATACATAAGCAAAAGAGGTTCAGGCATGGCCGAATGGCCAGCCCCCTAAACGTGATCAATGATCCCCTAAGATGAAGATTAAAACAAAACTGAGATCAAAGATGTCTAATACAATAGATAAGTGTCCTATATATACTAGACTAGCTACTAGGGTTTACATGAGTAAGTAATTGATGCATAAATCCACTTCCGGGGCCCACTTGGTGTGTGTGTGGGCTGAGCTTGATCAATCCACGTGTAGAGGCATTTCTTGGCGTCAAACTTCAGGTTATGACGTGTTTTGGGCGTTCAACTCCGGATCATGACGTTTTTCTGGCGTTTAACTCCAGACAGCAGCATGAACTTGGCGTTTAACGCCAAGTTACGTCGTCATTCTTCGAATAAAGTATGGACTATTATATATTGCTGGAAAGCCCTGGATGTCTACTTTCCAACACCATTGAGAGCGCGCCATTTAGAGTTCTGTAGCTCCAGAAAATCCATTTCGAGTGCAGGAAGGTCAGAATCCAACAGCATCAGCAGTCCTTTTGTCAGCCTTTTTCAGAGTTTTGCTCAAATCCCTCAATTTCAGTCAGAATTTACCTGAAATCACAGAAAAACACACAAACTCATAGTAAAGTCCAGAAATGTGAATTTAACATAAAAACTAAGGAAAACATCCCTAAAAGTAGCTTAAACTTACTAAAAACTATGTAAAAACAATGCCAAAAAGCGTATAAATTATCCGCTCATCACGAAGCAAAACCCTAGGCCCCTCTGTGACTTTTTTGCCAACCCTGGGTTATCGCAGTGGGAATGGAGATCGAAAAGGTGAAGGCAAAGCTGGAGAAGCACCACGGGATCGAGCTGAAGAAGACGTTGGACCTTAGGGCGATGGCGGTGGAAGGGATGAAGGAGGTAGGGGAGAAGGTGGATTTGTGGCGGTACAATCTTGACAAGTTGGCGAAGACAGTGCTGGGGAAGCACTTTGATGTGGTGAGGCCGGAAGAGAAGCTGGACTGGTACGATGAAGAAAGCTCGTGCTGTTATTACAATGTGTATACGGATGAGAAGACAATGTTCATCACCATTGATACTTATCTTTGCTACCTCATTAGTTTCGAGCTTCATGGTATGATCCATGGACATGAAGCGGGTAAGAACCAAGATTCTAGTAAGTCTAAGAAGAAGGTTAACAAGAAGAAGAACTCATGAGGTGCCTTTGATTTCTAAGATTAGTAATGAGGTAATGGATGCATAGTTTGATTAGACTTTAGAGTAGTATATGACTGTGATTCTATCCTTGTTAATGATAGTAACTTTTACCCTTTCAATTCTTATCTGGATTTGGATATAGATTTTTATCATGGAGGCCACTCAAATAAAGACGCCTAAAACGTCTTTTTTTTAAAGATGTTTTCATATTGTGTTTTAATTGGTTTCTGTATAATTTATTTGGTATTCTTCATCACATATTATTAAATTCCTCAAAAGATTTTCTTTCCAAAAACAATAAAAAATATTTAATTTGGATTAAAACAAAAAGGTAATAAATTAACATCAATATATATATATAACAAGCTCAAACCTCTTAAAATTTAGTAAAAAAAAAACTTCTTAAAATTTTTATAAATAAAAAATAATTAATTTATATTCGTACAATATATAAAATAATTACTATATTATTATTATATTATAGATTAAGATTCACTAATTTAAATTTTTTTATTTTTAATATAAGCATTAGAAATAAATAAAATTTTTATAACTAAATGTAGTGTAACAAAATATATATAATATTAATTAGTTCTTAAAAAATTCTAAAAAAATAGTTTCTTTCATTTTAGTAAAATAACTATTTACTAAAGTAGATAAATTAATTATTTTCTTCTCGTATACAATTTTTTTAAGACATAAAAGTAATTAATTAGGACATTGGTTAAGATAATTAAAGTCACTATTTCATTAAATTTTTAATTTAAAAAAAATCCTAGTTAATTTTGGTATAGAAATTTTGAATTTGAAAACATTGATAAAAATTATGTTGAATTTTGATTTATTTGATTCTCATTTAAATTAATCACTACATAAGTTAAAGTTCTATTTTGAAGTTATATTCGAGCTTTAATCTGATTTTTAAAGTTTCAATTTACTTAGTTTGATTTTTTTAACTTAGGTATTCGTGACTCATATTAGGGTTTTAAGTGTTTAGTTAAAAAAAGGTAAAAAAATTTCAATTGTCACATCAAATAGTCGCTAGAATGTATAACGTAGTAGTCGTTAGTCCATCTCAGCATGTCGTTAACGATTTTGTGAGACAGTGACAAAAATAAGATTAGGAACCAATGTGAGTCATAACTATTAAGTTGGGAGACTAAATTGAGTAAATCGAAATTTTTGAAATTAGATTGAAACATAGTTGTTAGAACCGAACCAGTGATCAAACCTGTCAAGTTACTGGTTCACTGGTTTATTGGTTCAACCGATAAATCACTGGTTGGACCGATAAAACCGGTCTCACGTAAATATAAAATATAAAATAGTTAAAAACTTAAAATTAAAATTTGAAATACATATCTTCACTAACATTTTATGAAAAATCAAGTCTCAACTTCTAAAAATAACTAATATAAAAAAACCATAAAATTTTAATACTACAATAGTATCTTATTTTGACACAATAAAAAAATAATTAATTCACAAAGCCTATCATCTTACTATAATATTAGTAGATTTTAATACTAACATCAAAACAAATAAGCTTAATTACAATACTAGCAATAAAATAGATCAAGTAAATTAATAAATTTTTAGTGAAATTTATATTTATATTAATAATGGTATATAATTAAAATATAATTAATTTTAAAAATAAAAAAATAAAAATTAAATTAAATTAGATATTTATGTATACTATATAATTAGTATTTGTCAAATATAATATTTAGAAGTGCAATGGCTAAGTGGCAAGTAGAGGTTTTTTTGCTCCAAGGTTCTTGGTTTGAGACTTTGTAGAGATATTTTAAAAAAATTTTCAAGTAGACCAGTTCGGTTAGACCGGTTTGTGCCAGTTCTTACCAGTTCACACCAGTTTTATTCTTTAAACGGTCTAAGGAGTAAAACGAACCAGACCAGGGTCCGGTTCTAGTCTGGTTCACTAGTTTTTCGGTCGAACTAGCTGATCCAATTTGATTTTTACAACTATAGATTGAAATATGAACATAATTTCAGAGACCAACAAGTGTTATCTCTGTGTTGACAATTAAGTTGTTTTAATGGTAATTAAGATCTAATAATGGTTTATAATAAAAGAAGCATTCTTTTGCAATACAGAACCTATGGTAGTAGTTAGGGGTGTTCATAGATTAGATTATATCCATATAAATTCACAGTATTTATCCGTATCTGATCTGTAATTTGAGGATGTGATCTGATCTGTAATTGGATTGGATCGAATCGAATCCACACTCTAATCAGATAGAAGTAAATATGTTTAAAAAAGTAAGTAAAAAAATTATTGACTTTTTTTATAAAAATAAATTTTTTTAATATTTCTTATTTTATGGATATATTTGATATATGATCCATGTAACACCCTAACCTTTAGCACGTCATGATCGTACCAAAAGTAAGGAGTTACTAACTTGTTCTCCTTATTTACTATTTAATATTGAGCCTTTAGGTCGATATCGCGTTTCAGTTTATAAGAAAATACCAAAAAATTATTTGTAGTAATTCAAATCACACAATTATTAATAATAATAAATGCTATACAAATGAATTCAATATAAAACTCAAATACAATACCTATCCCTCTGGATAAAATAAAACTTAAAGCAACAAGGGCGAGGGAACTCTATAAAAATAACAGGAATCACAAGTAAATCTACTAGTCGTCTGCATCTTCTAACTGAATCTTCGAACCTGTGTCACTGAAAGGGTGGAAGATTTTGGGGTGAGAACAAACCACACGTTCTCAGTAGGGAATAGGAATGCCGTAAAAGTAATGGAATAAAATGCAAATAATTAACTTTACTCAATAAAAATATATTTTTATCAAACCCTTTGAAAATACTCTTGGTTCTACTTTAGATAAATAATTACTTTTCTTTAAATTTCTAAACTCAAAACAAATTTTAAATATAAAACTAGTCACATTTTTTGTCTCTCAGCCACATAGTTAATCCTCAGTTAAATGTCAACTCGTAATCACTTTAATACACTCACAAACAAATAGTGCAAGCAAGAGATTCAATTCAATGTACAAGCAAGTCACAATAAGACAAACAATACAATCACAAAGTAATAAAACAAGCAAGCGCAATCAAATGCAAATGTGCAAACAACATGATGCATGTCTATCCCTAACGCAGGCCATGAGCTCATGTGTCGGTTCCTACCCGCTCCCGATATTACCCGGGCACAAGTCCCAGATATGGCTTTCCAGATGCATCAGTGTGCTTATAAGTCGTACGGCTAGGCCGCATCAGTGTGACTTTCCAAATCAATAAGCGTACATCTGGAAAATAGTTCTCAGTGTGTGGGCGTCCCCACTTTACATTTGGCACTAAGGCCCAAACAATGTCACATCTGCTCTCCTGTGGCAGACACTTCATTAATTAATATATTCTTAAATCCTTGTTCTCTGCTCTCCTGTGGCAGAGATTCCTTTTCTTAATAAACCGAGCTCAAATCTTTACTTAAAACAAAATCTCTTCTTAAAAGATTGGGTTTAAAACATTATATTTTCCTTAATAAATCAAACTTTAAAATAGAGTAAATCTTTTCTTAACTAAATATATTTTAAATAATTTAATTTTCCAAAACCAAATCTTTTAAAATAACTTTTCAAATAAAACCTCAAATTTTATAAAATTTTGGCAGTACTTCCCCTAAAACTCGGGGTTAGCCACCCTTTTTCGGGTCCCAACTGAACCCTTTTCAATCAGGAAATCAAATACATATTCATCAAATTCAGTCACTTCAAACAATCATAAATTATTTACAAATACCCACTAGACTTCCATGGCATTCATAGCTTAAAAACAGTTAATTTCAAAATAAAATCTGTAACACCCTACCATACAGAGTCTTATGCTTAAGTCATAGTTCAGAGATGGCAAGGTATTACGACCTCTAAAATAAAAATTTAGTACGTATAGTAGTATGAATGATTGATTATAACTAGGAGCCTTTGTAGAAAAAGGGGTAAACAAAAACCGCAACTCAAAAGCGCAACACTCCGATCGTTAACGTAACGAACAGGGATAACCCAACGCGAGATTATATATATACAAAGGAGTGTCAAAAACAGGAATATCAAGACTCAAGATCCGGCTGCGAAGATAACCGGTCCGAGCATAGCAATATATACATATGATAAGATAATGAAAACCCCAAAGGAAACCCAAAGGGACACAAATACATAAAACCTATTCTCCAAAATCTCCCATAAGAGGAGTCATCGCAGTTTGTATTATTTAATGGAGATAAAAGTATCTAAGCAAAACATATAAACCAAAACATAGTCCCCAAGCACAAGGAATCTTCGCAAATCTAGAAGTCTCCAGCATGCCTCAGCGGGAAACCTCGCGTCCTGTATCTGAAAACCACAAAATCCGCATGGGTGAGAACCAGAGGTCCCCAGCATGGTAACAGCTTCCACATATATAATACATAATAATAGAGGAAAGCCAAAGGCAATCCTAGAACTTCCTCCAGATAATATCAAAGCTTATAAACAAGCTAAACCATATAAGGGCATCTGACTAAAGATTCTTCAGTCTAACTAATACTTCCCTTTCCATTTCCTTCAAACCTCCCAACCACCAGCAGGAGTATATTATAGAAAACACAGTTATATCAGACAAAGAATATACAAATAGGAGCAGTTAAGACATTTAGACAATTAGCAAGTAATATGCAGTCAAATAGGCAATCTCAAACAATTCACATAGTATGCATATGATGAATGCCTGTCCCTAGTGGCCGATGATATCATCTGTCAGTTATAGAGCCAACCCGACAAGTCCTGGTAGCTAACCATTGGACTGTCCCTCTGTCGTGTCTCCCCAACTCGAGTATGCTCAATATGAGCTTGATCATAATCATGATCCATATCCATCACCATCACTGGTGAATATTTATCCATCACCATCACAGGTGAATATTTATCCATCACCATCACAGGTGAATATTTGGGAGTGAGCTCGTCCGGGAATTTCACAGTGCCCGGCCACCCTGACGACATAGGGTAAACAGAGTATCAAGTCTCAACCTGGAGCACGTGGTGGCTAGCCACTGCTACTACCCAGGGAAACTCGTATCTCAGATAGTGGAAGTGCAAATCACAATTATCAATAATTCAGCATAAACATGCATGAATTCTCATCCATGGATCAACATCCATATCAGCCATTCGGCTCATGGTTAAATCCATAACCAGCCAATATTCATAGCATACACAGCTATTCCGGCTCACGGTTAAATCCATAACCAGCCATTTCATTAACAATTACAGCCTTTCGGCCCATGGCATAACAAGCACTTCCACCACCATCCTCCGCCTCTCACATAATCATCTTGATCCTCATTGATCATTCATTTATCCCTTGCTTCACTCGCAAGTTACCTCATTCACTAGCCCCTTTCTAATAGATAGGCATGTCATAATGATTTAAGACATAAATGGTGAGATCGGAGGCTTAGAAGTATGAGATTTGGCTTTTAAAACTCAAAAATCAACTTTGGGATGAAAACAGGGCCACGCGTACGCACACTCCACGCGCACGCGTGGATGGCCTCAAAAACTCATCGACGCGTAAGCGTCATTGATGTGCGGATAATTTATACGCTTTTTGGCATTGTTTTTAGATAGTTTTTAGTAAGTTTAAGCTACTTTTAGGGATGTTTTCACTAGTTTTTATGTTAAATTCACATTTTTGGACTTTACTATGAGTTTGTGTGTTTTTCTATGATTTCAGGTAAATTCTGACTGAAATTGAGGGATTTGAGCAAAACTCTGAAAAAGGCTGACAAAAGGACTGCTGATGCTGTTGGATTCTGACCTCCCTGCACTCGAAATGGATTTTCTGGAGCTACAGAACTCCAAATGGCGCGCTCTCAACGGCGTTGGAAAGTAGACATCCAGGGCTTTCCAGCAATATATAATAGTCCATGCTTTATTCGAAGACTGACGACGTAACTTGGCGTTGAACGCCAAGTTCATGCTGCTGTCTGGAGTTAAACGCCAGAAAAACGTCATGATCCGGAGTTGAACGCCCAAAACACGTCATAACTCGAAGTTCAACTCCAAGAGAAGCCTCAACTCGTGGATTGATCAAGCTCAGCCCAAACATACACCAAGTGGGCCCCGGAAGTGGATTTATGCATCAATTACTTACTCATGTAAACCCTAGTAGCTAGTCTAGTATATATAGGAACTCTTACTATTGTATTAGACATCTTTGGTCTCAGTTTTGTTTTAATCTTCATCCTAAGAGGCTATTGATCACGTTTTAGGGGGCTGGCCATTCGGCCATGCCTGGACCTTTCACTTATGTATTTTCAACGGTGGAGTTTCTGCACACCATAGATTAAGGGTGTGGAGCTCTGCTGTACCTCAAGTATTAATGAAGTTCTATTTTCTTTCATTCAAATCTCTCTTATTCTTATTCCAAGATATTCATTCGTACCCAAGAACATGATGAATGTGATGAGTCAGATAACCCTCATTATCATTCTCACTTATGAACGCGCGTGATTGACAACCACTTCCGTTCTACATGCAACCGAGCTTGAATGCGTATCTCTTAGATTCCCCAACAGAATCTTCGTGGTATAAGCTAGATAGATGGCGGCATTTATGAGGATCCGGAAAGTCCAACCTTGTCTGTGGTGTTCCGAGTAGGATCCTGGGAATCCGGAAAGTCTAACCTTGTCTGTGGTATTCCGAGTAGGATTCCGGTAATGAATGACTGTGACGTGCTTCAAACTTGCAACCTGCTGGGCGTTAGTGACAGACGCAAAAGAATCAAGGGATTCTATTCCAGTAGGAGCGGGAACCAACCAGTGATTAGCCGTACTGTGACAGAGTGCGTGAGCATTAGTTTTCACTGCGAGGATGGGATGTAGCCATCAACCATGGGTGATGCCTCCAGACTGATTAGCTGTGCGAGTGACAGCCGCATAGGATATTTTCCCGAGAGGATTGAAAGTAGCCACAGCTGATGGTGAACCCCTATACAAAGCTTGCCATGGAAAGGAGTAAGAAGGATTGAGTAGAAGCAGTAGGAGAGCAGGCGTCCGTGAGCTCTACAGCATCTCCATTCCGCTTATCTGAAATTCCTACCAATGAATCTGCATAAGTATTCTATCCCTTTTACTATGTATTTTCTTTTTATTTTATAATTTATTCCAATAATCACAATTACCCTTTAATCTCCCTAACTGAGATTTACAAGGTGACCATAGCTTGCTTCATACCAACAATCTCTGTGGGATCGACCCTTACTCACGTAAGGTTTATTACTTGGACGACCCAGTACACTTGCTGGTTAGTTGAACGGAGTTGTGAAAATAAACAGTGCCATAAGAGTATACAAAAGAACATGTGATCACAATTTCGTCCACCAAGTTTTTGGCGCCGTTGCCGGGGATTGTTCGAGTATGGACAACTGACGGTTCATCTTGTTGCTCAGATTAGGTAATTTTTCTTTTCAAAAATCTTTTTCAAAATTTTTCTTTTTATTTTTCGTTTTTCTAACTTTATTTTCGAAAATATTAATAAAAATCCAAAAAAAAAATTAGAAAATTATAAAAACCAAAAATATTTTGTGTTCTTGTTTGAGTCTTGTGTTAATTTTTAAGTTTGGTGTCAATTGCATGCTTTAAAATTTTTCTTGCATTTTTTCGAAAATCTCATGCATTCATAGTGTTCTTCATGATCTTCAAGTTGTTCTTGATAAGTCCTCTTGTTTGATCTTGATGATTTCTTGTTTTGTGTTGTTTGTTGTTTTTCATGTGCATTTTTGCATTCATATTTTCCATGCATTAAAGATTTCTAAGTTTGGTGTCTTGCATATTTTCTTTGCATCAAAAATTTTTCAAAATTATGTTCTTGATGTTCATCATGATCTTCAAAGTGTTCTTGGTGTTCATCTTGACATTCAAAGCATTCTTGCATGCATTTTGTGTTTTGATCCAAAATTTTTATGTTTTGGGTCATTTTTGTGTTTTTCATTAAAAATTCAAAAATCAAAAAATATCTTTTCCTTATTTCCCTCCAAATTTCGAAATTTTGGGTTGACTTGGTCAAAAATTTTCAAAATTAGTTGTTTCTTACAAGTCAAGTCAAAATTTCAAATTTTAAAAAAATCTTATCTTTTCAAAATCCTTTTCAAAAATCATATCTTTTTCATTTTTTTTATTTTTCGAAAATTTTAAAAATCTTTTTCAAAATATTTTCAAAATCTTTTTCTTATCTTTACATCTAATTTTCGAAAATTAACTAACAAGTAATGTGATTGGTTCAAAAATTTGAAGTTTGTTACTTTCTTGTTAAGAAAGGTTCAATCTTTAAGTTCTAGAATCTTATCTTGTAGTTTCTTGTTAGCTAAGTAATTTTAAAAATTAAATCTTTTTCAAAATATCTTTTTTTTTAAATCTTTTTATCTTTTATCTTATAAAAAACTTTATCTTTTTCAAAATTTGATTTCAAAAAAAAAAATCTTATCTAACTTGCTATCTTCTTATCTTTTTCAATTTTGATTTCAAATCTTTTTCAATCAACTAACTAACTTGTTGTTTGTTTCTTATCTTTTTCAAAATCACCTAACTACTTTTCCCTCTCTAATTTTCGAAAATATCTCATCTCCTTTCCAAAAATTCTTTTTGTTTTAAATTTTAATTTTAATTATATTTTGTCTTTGATTTTCGAAAATTACTAACCTCTTTTTCAAAAATTATTTTCGAATTCTCCCTCCTCTTTTCTTCTTCTATTTAATTATTTAATTACTAACAGTTCTCTCCACCTCTCTTCATCCAAAATCCGAACCCTCTTCTCATTTCTTCTACCCCTTTCTTCTTCTACTAACATAAAGGAATCTCTATACTGTGACATAGAGGATTCTTCTTTCTTTTCTTGTTTTCTTCTCTTTCATATGAGCAGGAACAGGGAAAAAGACACTCTTGTTGAAATAGATCCAGAACCTGAAAGGACTCTGAAGAGAAAATTAAGAGAAGCTAAATTGCAACAATCCAGAAGAGACCTTCTAGAAATTTTCGAACAAGAGAAAGAGATGGCAGCTGAAAATAATAATAATAATGCAAGGAGAATGCTTGGTGACTTCACTAAGCCAACGTCCAAGTTTGATGGAAGAAGCATCTCCATTCCTGCCATTGGAGCCAATAACTTTGAGCTGAAACCTCAGCTAGTTGCTTTAATGCAACAAAACTGCAAGTTTTATGGACTTCCATCTGAAGATCCTTACCAGTTTTTAACTGAGTTCTTGCAGATCTGTGAGACTGTAAAGACGAATGGAGTTGATCCTGAAGTCTACAGACTCATGCTTTTCCCTTTTGCTGTGAGAGACAGAGCTAGAGTATGGTTGGATTCACAACCTAAGGATAGCCTGGACTCCTGGGATAAGCTGGTCACTGCCTTCTTAGATAAATTCTTCCCTCCTCAAAAGTTGAGCAAGCTGAGAGTGGATGTTCAAACCTTCAAACAAAAAGATGGTGAATCCCTCTATGAAGCTTGGGAAAGATACAAGCAGCTGACCAAGAGATGTCCATCTGACATGTTCTCAGAATGGACCATATTAGATATATTCTATTATGGCCTCTCTGAATTTTCGAAAATGTCACTGGACCATTCTGCAGGTGGATCTATTCACCTGAAGAAAACGCCTGAAGAGGCTCAAGAACTCATTGACATGGTTGCAAATAACCAGTTCATGTACACTTCTGAGAGGAACTCTGTGAACAATGGGGTACCTCAGAAGAAAGGAGTTCTTGAAATTGATGCTCTGAATGCCATATTGGTTCAGAACAAAATGTTGACTCAACAGGTCAACATAATCTCTTAAAATCTGAATGGATTGCAACATGCATCCAACAGTACTAGAGAGGCAGCTTCTGAAGAAGCTTATGATCCTGAGAACCCTGCCATGGCAGAGGTTAATTACATGGGTGAACCTTATGGAAACACCTATAACTCATCATGGAGAAATCATCCAAATTTCTCCTGGAAGGATCAGCAAAAGCCTCAACAAGGCTTTAACAATGGTGGACGCAATAGGCTGAACAATAGTAAGCCATATCCATCATCTTCTCAGCAACAGACAGAGAACTCTGAACAAAACAACTCTAATTTAGCCAACATAGTCTCTGATCTGTCAAAGGCCACTTTTAGTTTCATGAATGAAACAAGATCCTCCATTAGAAATCTGGAGGCACAAGTGGGCCAGCTGAGTAAGAAAGTCATTGAAACTCCTCCCAGTATTCTCCCAAGCAATGCAGAAGAAAAACCAAAAGGAGAGTGCAAGGCCATTGACATAGTCAATATGGCCGAATGCACAAGGGGGGAGGAGGACAAAAATCCTAGTGAGGAAGACCTCCTGGGACGTCCCTCAAACAAGAAGGAGTTTCCTATTAAGGATCCAAAGGAATCTGAGGCTCATATAGAGACCATAGAGATTCCATTAAATCTCCTTCTGCCATTCATGAGCTCTGAAGAATATTCATCCTCTGAAGAGAATGAAGATGTGACTGGAGAGCAAGTTGCTCAATACTTAGGAGCTATCATGAAACTGAATGCCAAGCTGTTTGGTAATGAGACTTGGGAAAGTGAACCTCCCTTGCTCATTAGTGAACTGGATACTTGGATTCAGAGAACTCTACCTCAAAAGAAACAAGATCCTGGCAAGTTCTTAATACCTTGCACCATTGGCACCATGAGCTTTGAAAAAGCTCTATGTGATCTTGGGTCAGGGATAAATCTTATGCCACTCTCTGTAATGGAGAAGCTAGGAATCATTGAGGTACAACCTGCCTTGTTCTCATTACAATTGGCAGATAAGTCCATAAGACAAGCTTATGGGTTAGTAGAGGATGTTCTAGTAAAGGTTGAAGGCCTTTACATCCCTACTGATTTCATAATCCTAGACACTAGGAAAGAAGATGATGAATGCATCATCCTAGGAAGACCTTTCCTAGCCACAGCAGGAGCTGTGATAGATGTCAACAGAGGTGAGTTAGTCCTTCAATTGAATGGGGACTACCTTGTGTTTCAGGCACATGGCCATCCCTCTGTGACAAAAGAGAGTAAGCATGAAGAGCTTCTCTCAGTTCAGAGTCAAGAAGAGCCCACACAGTCAAACTCTAAGTTTGGTGTTGTGAGGCCACAACCAAACTCTAAGTTTGGTGTTTAAACCCCATATCCAAACTCTAAGTTTGGTGTTGGGACTACACACTAAATTGACCTGATCACCATGTGGCTCCATGAGAGCCACTGTCAAGCTATTGACATTAAAGAAGCGCTTGTTGGGAGGCAACCCAATTTTATTTATCTAATTTTATTTTATTTTGTTTCTTGTTTATTTTTGTGTTTTATTAGGTACATGATCATGAGGAGTCACAAAAAAATTCAAAAAAATTAAAAACAGAGTCAAAAACAGAAGAAAAAATTTTTCACCCTGGAGGCAGCGCAGACTGGCGTTCAACGCCAGTAAGGTGCATCTGGCCGGCGTTCAACGCCAGAACAGAGCACCATTCTGGCGCTGAACGCCCAAAACAAGCAACAACCTGGCGTTAAACGCCAGGATGGTGCACATAGAGGACAAACTGGCGCTGAACGCCAGGAACAAGCATGAAACTGGCGTTCAACGCCAGAAACATGCATTACATGGGCGTTGAACGCCCAGAACATGCATCAATGGACGTTTGAACGCCAGAATGATGCATGAAGGCATTTTACATGCCTATTTGGTGCAGGGATGGAATTCCTTGACACCTCAGGATCTGTGGACCCCACAGGATCCCCACCTAACATATTCCCACCTTACCTCCTAATCCTAGTTTTTGTGATGACTATTCCCCATGTCACAATTCCCAACATTCTTCACCACCTACATCTATCCACTCTTCCCCATACACCCCACCTACCTTTACAATTCATATTCTCCTTCCCACCCATATAGCCGAATCCATCTCCCTCACTCTCCTCCATTTTCTTCTTCTTCTTCTTCTTCTCTTCTTTCTCTTGCTCGAGGGCGAGCAATATTTTAAGTTTGGTGTGGTAAAAGCATAGCTTTTTTGCTTTTCCATTACCATTAATGGCACCTAAGGCCAGAAATACCTCAAAGGGAAGACAAAAGCTTCCATCTCTGAGTCATGGGAGATGGAAAAACTAAATATAAGCCGTCATAGCTCAGTGGTAGAACATGTGGCTGCAAATCAAGAGATCCCTGAGATACCTCAGGGGATAAGTTGTCCTCACACAAATATTGGAAGCAACTAAGGGGAGGAACACCAAAATTACTAGGAATCAAGCAACAAAGGCAAGGAAGGGACATAGAAGAGCTTAAGAACATCATTGGTCCTTCAAGAAGAAGACGCCACTAAAGGTGGATTCATTCCTTGCTCTTTATTTCTTTCTGTTTTCGGTTTTTAATTATTGTGTTTATCTATGTTTTGTGTCTTTATTCATGATCATTAATATGTAACCATGCCTTAAAGCTATGAATAAATTCCATTAATCCTTCACCTCTCTTAAAAGAAAAATGTTTTAATTCAAAAGAACAAGAAGTACATGAATTTCGAATTTATCCTTGAATTTAGTTTAATTATATTGATGTGGTGACAATACTTTTTGTTTTCTGAATGAATGCTTGAACAGTGCATATGTCTTTTGATCTTGTTGTTTATGAATGTTAAAATTGTTGGCTCTTGAAAGAATGATGAACAAAGAGAAATGTTATTGAGGATCTGAAAAATCATGAAATTGATTCTTGAAGCAAGAAAAAGCAGTGAAAAAGAAAGCTTGCGAAAAAAAAAGAAAAAAAAATGGCGAAAAAAAAAAAGAAGGAGCAGTAGAAAAAGCCAATAGCCCTTAAAACCAAAAGGCAAGGGTAAAAAGGATCCAAGGCTTTGAGCATCAATGGATAGGAGGGCCTAAGGAAATTAAATCCAGGCCTAAGCGGCTAAATCAAGCTGTCCCTAACCATGTGCTTGTGTCATGAAGGTCCAAGTGAAAAGCTTGAGACTGAGTGGTTAAAGTCGTGATCCAAAGCAAAAGAGTGTGCTTAAGAGCTCTGGACACCACTAACTGGGGACTCTAGCAAAACTGAGTCACAATCTGAAAAGGTTCACCCAGCTATGTGTCTGTGGCATTTATGTATCCGGTGGTAATACTGGAAAACAAAATGCTTAGGGCCACGGCCAAGACTCATAAGTAGCTGTGTTCAAGAATCAACATGCTTAACTAGGAAAGTCAATAACACTATCCGAAATTCTAAGTTCCTAGAGAAGCCAATCATTCATAAACTACAAAGGAAAAAGTGAGATGCCAAAACTATTCAGAAGCAAAAAGCTACAAGTCCCGCTCATTTAATTATAATTAATATTCATTGATATTTCTGAATTTATAGTATATTCTCTTCTTTTTATCCTATTTGATTTTCAGTTGCTTGGGGACAAGCAACAATTTAAGTTTGGTGTTGTGATGAGCGGATAATTTATACGCTTTTTGGCATTGTTTTTAGATAGTTTTTAGTAAGTTTAAGCTACTTTTAGGAATGTTTTCACTAGTTTTTATGTTAAATTCACATTTCTGGACTTTACTATGAGTTTGTGTGTTTTTCTGTGATTTCAGGTAAATTCTGACTGAAATTGAGGGATTTGAGCAAAACTCTGAAAAAGGCTGACAAAAGGACTGCTGATGTTGTTGGATTCTGACATCCCTGCACTCGAAATGGATTTTCTGGAGCTACAGAACTCCAAATGGCGCGCTCTCAACGGCGTTGGAAAGTAGACATCCAGGGCTTTCCAGCAATATATAATAGTCCATGCTTTATTCGAAGATTGACGACGTAACTTGGCGTTGAACGCCAAGTTCATGCTGCTGTCTAGAGTTAAACGCCAGAAAAACGTCATGATCCGGAGTTGAACGCCCAAAACACGTCATAACTCGAAGTTCAACTCCAAGAGAAGCCTCAACTCGTGGATTGATCAAGCTCAGCCCAAACATACACCAAGTGGGCCCCGGAAGTGGATTTATGCATCAATTACTTACTCATGTAAACCCTAGTAGCTAGTCTAGTATATATAGGAACTCTTACTATTGTATTAGACATCTTTAGTCTCAGTTTTGTTTTAATCTTCATCCTAAGAGGCTATTGATCACGTTTTAGGGGGCTGGCCATTCGGCCATGCCTGGACCTTTCACTTATGTATTTTCAACGGTGGAGTTTCTGCACACCATAGATTAAGGGTGTGGAGCTCTGCTGTACCTCAAGTATTAATGAAGTTCTATTTTCTTTCATTCAAATCTCTCTTATTTATTCCAAGATATTCATTCGTACCAAGAACATGATGAATGTGATGAGTCAGATAACCCTCATTATCATTCTCACTTATGAACGCGCGTGATTGACAACCACTTCCGTTCTACATGCAACCGAGCTTGAATGCGTATCTCTTAGATTCCCCAACAGAATCTTTGTGGTATAAGCTAGATAGATGGCGGCATTTATGAGGATCCGGAAAGTCCAACCTTGTCTGTGGTGTTCCGAGTAGGATCCTGGGAATCCGGAAAGTCTAACCTTGTCTGTGGTATTCCGAGTAGGATTCCGGTAATGAATGACTGTGACGTGCTTCAAACTTGCAACTGCTGGCGTTAGTGACAGACGCAAAGAATCAAGGGATTCTATTCCAGTAGGAGCGGGAACCAACCAGTGATTAGCCGTACTGTGACAGAGTGCGTGAGCATTAGTTTTCACTGCGAGGATGGGATGTAGCCATCAACCATGGGTGATGCCTCCAGACTGATTAGCTGTGCGAGTGACAGCCGCATAGGATATTTTCCCGAGAGGATTGAAAGTAGCCACAGCTGATGGTGAACCCCTATACAAAGCTTGCCATGGAAAGGAGTAAGAAGGATTGAGTAGAAGCAGTAGGAGAGCAGGCGTCCGTGAGCTCTACAGCATCTCCATTCCGCTTATCTGAAATTCCTACCAATGAATCTGCATAAGTATTCTATCCCTTTTATTATGTATTTTCTTTTTATTTTATAATTTATTCCAATAATCACAATTACCCTTTAATCTCCCTAACTGAGATTTACAAGGTGACCATAGCTTGCTTCATACTAACAATCTCTGTGGGATCGACCCTTACTCATGTAAGGTTTATTACTTGGACGACCCAGTACACTTGCTGGTTAGTTGAACGGAGTTGTGAAAATAAACAGTGCCATAAGAGTATACAAAAGAACATGTGATCACAATTTCGTCCACCAAGTTTTTGGCGCCGTTGCCGGGGATTGTTCGAGTATGGACAACTGACGGTTCATCTTGTTGCTCAGATTAGGTAATTTTTCTTTTCAAAAATCTTTTTCAAAATTTTTCTTTTTATTTTTCGTTTTTCTAACTTTATTTTCGAAAATATTAATAAAAATCCAAAAAAAATTAGAAAATTATAAAAACCAAAAATATTTTGTGTTCTTGTTTGAGTCTTGTGTTAATTTTTAAGTTTGGTGTCAATTGCATGCTTTAAAATTTTTCTTGCATTTTTTCGAAAATCTCATGCATTCATAGTGTTCTTCATGATCTTCAAGTTGTTCTTGATAAGTCCTCTTGTTTGATCTTGATGATTTCTTGTTTTGTGTTGTTTGTTGTTTTTCATGTGCATTTTTGCATTCATATTTTCCATGCATTAAAGATTTCTAAGTTTGGTGTCTTGCATATTTTCTTTGCATAAAAAATTTTTCAAAATTATGTTCTTGATGTTCATCATGATCTTCAAAGTGTTCTTGGTGTTCATCTTGACATTCAAAGCATTCTTGCATGCATTTTGTGTTTTGATCCAAAATTTGTATGTTTTGGGTCATTTTTGTGTTTTTCATTAAAAATTCAAAAATCAAAAAATATCTTTTCCTTATTTCCCTCCAAATTTCGAAATTTTGGGTTGACTTGGTCAAAAATTTTCAAAATTAGTTGTTTCTTACAAGTCAAGTCAAAATTTCAAATTTTAAAAAAATCTTATCTTTTCAAAATCCTTTTCAAAAATCATATCTTTTTCATTTTTTTTATTTTTCGAAAATTTTAAAAATCTTTTTCAAAATATTTTCAAAATCTTTTCTTATCTTACATCTAATTTTCGAAAATTAACTAACAAGTAATGTGATTGGTTCAAAAATTTGAAGTTTGTTACTTGTTAAGAAAGGTTCAATCTTTAAGTTCTAGAATCTTATCTTGTAGTTTCTTGTTAGCTAAGTAATTTTAAAAATTAAATCTTTTTCAAAATATCTTTTTTTTTAAATCTTTTTATCTTTTATCTTATAAAAAACTTTATCTTTTTCAAAATTTGATTTCAAAAAAAAAAATCTTATCTAACTTGCTATCTTCTTATCTTTTTCAATTTTGATTTCAAATCTTTTTCAATCAACTAACTAACTTGTTGTTTGTTTCTTATCTTTTTCAAAATCACCTAACTACTTTTCCCTCTCTAATTTTCGAAAATATCTCATCTCCTTTCCAAAAATTCTTTTTGTTTTAAATTTTAATTTTAATTATATTTTGTCTTTGATTTTCGAAAATTACTAACCTCTTTTTCAAAAATTATTTTCGAATTCTCCCTCCTCTTTTCTTCTTCTATTTAATTATTTAATTACTAACACTTCTCTCCACCTCTCTTCATCCAAAATCCGAACCCTCTTCTCATTTCTTCTACCCCTTTCTTCTTCTACTAACATAAAGGAATCTCTATACTGTGACATAGAGGATTCCTCTTTCTTTTCTTGTTTTCTTCTCTTTCATATGAGCAGGAACAGGGAAAAAGGCACTCTTGTTGAAATAGATCCAGAACCTGAAAGGACTCTGAAGAGAAAATTAAGAGAAGCTAAATTACAACAATCCAGAAGAGACCTTCTAGAAATTTTCGAACAAGAGAAAGAGATGGCAGCTGAAAATAATAATAATAATGCAAGGAGAATGCTTGGTGACTTCACTAAGCCAACGTCCAAGTTTGATGGAAGAAGCATCTCCATTCCTGCCATTGGAGCCAATAACTTTGAGCTGAAACCTCAGCTAGTTGCTTTAATGCAACAAAACTGCAAGTTTTATGGACTTCCATCTGAAGATCCTTACCAGTTTTTAACTGAGTTCTTGCAGATCTGTGAGACTGTAAAGACGAATGGAGTTGATCCTGAAGTCTACAGACTCATGCTTTTCCCTTTTGCTGTGAGAGACAGAGCTAGAGTATGGTTGGATTCACAACCTAAGGATAGCTTGGACTCCTGGGATAAGCTGGTCACTGCCTTCTTAGATAAATTCTTCCCTCCTCAAAAGTTGAGCAAGCTGAGAGTGGATGTTCAAACCTTCAAACAAAAAGATGGTGAATCCCTCTATGAAGCTTGGGAAAGATACAAGCAGCTGACCAAGAGATGTCCATCTGACATGTTCTCAGAATGGACCATATTAGATATATTCTATTATGGCCTCTCTGAATTTTCGAAAATGTCACTGGACCATTCTGCAGGTGGATCTATTCACCTGAAGAAAACACCTGAAGAGGCTCAAGAACTCATTGACATGGTTGCAAATAACCAGTTCATGTACACTTCTGAGAGGAACTCTGTGAACAATGGGGTACCTCAGAAGAAAGGAGTTCTTGAAATTGATGCTCTGAATGCCATATTGGCTCAGAACAAAATGTTGACTCAACAGGTCAACATAATCTCTTAAAATCTGAATGGATTGCAACATGCATCCAACAGTACTAGAGAGGCAGCTTCTGAAGAAGCTTATGATCCTGAGAACCCTGCCATGGCAGAGGTTAATTACATGGGTGAACCTTATGGAAACACCTATAACTCATCATGGAGAAATCATCCAAATTTCTCCTGGAAGGATCAGCAAAAGCCTCAACAAGGCTTTAACAATGGTGGACGCAATAGGCTGAACAATAGTAAGCCATATCCATCATCTTCTCAGCAACAGACAGAGAACTCTGAACAAAATAACTCTAATTTAGCCAACATAGTCTCTGATCTGTCAAAGGCCACTTTTAGTTTCATGAATGAAACAAGATCCTCCATTAGAAATCTGGAGGCACAAGTGGGCCAGCTGAGTAAGAAAGTCATTGAAACTCCTCCCAGTATTCTCCCAAGCAATACAGAAGAAAAACCAAAAGGAGAGTGCAAGGCCATTGACATAGTCAATATGGCCGAATGCACAAGGGGGGAGGAGGACGAAAATCCTAGTGAGGAAGACCTCCTGGGACGTCCCTCAAACAAGAAGGAGTTTCCTATTAAGGATCCAAAGGAATCTGAGGCTCATATAGAGACCATAGAGATTCCATTAAATCTCCTTCTGCCATTCATGAGCTCTGAAGAATATTCATCCTCTGAAGAGAATGAAGATGTGACTGGAGAGCAAGTTGCTCAATACTTAGGAGCTATCATGAAACTGAATGCCAAGCTGTTTGGTAATGAGACTTGGGAAAGTGAACCTCCCTTGCTCATTAGTGAACTGGATACTTGGATTCAGAGAACTCTACCTCAAAAGAAACAAGATCCTGGCAAGTTCTTAATACCTTGCACCATTGGCACCATGAGCTTTGAAAAAGCTCTATGTGATCTTGGGTCAGGGATAAATCTTATGCCACTCTCTGTAATGGAGAAGCTAGGAATCATTGAGGTACAACCTGCCTTGTTCTCATTACAATTGGCAGATAAGTCCATAAGACAAGCTTATGGGTTAGTAGAGGACGTTCTAGTAAAGGTTGAAGGCCTTTACATCCCTACTGATTTCATAATCCTAGACACTAGGAAAGAAGATGATGAATGCATCATCCTAGGAAGACCTTTCCTAGCCACAGCAGGAGCTGTGATAGATGTCAACAGAGGTGAGTTAGTCCTTCAATTGAATGGGGACTACCTTGTGTTTCAGGCACATGGCCATCCCTCTGTGACAAAAGAGAGTAAGCATGAAGAGCTTCTCTCAGTTCAGAGTCAAGAAGAGCCCACACAGTCAAACTCTAAGTTTGGTGTTTAAACCCCATATCCAAACTCTAAGTTTGGTGTTTAAACCCCATATCCAAACTCTAAGTTTGGTGTTGCGACTACACACTAAATTGACCTGATCACCATGTGGCTCCATGAGAGCCACTGTCAAGCTATTGACATTAAAGAAGCGCTTGTTGGGAGGCAACCCAATTTTATTTATCTAATTTTATTTTATTTTGTTTCTTGTTTATTTTTGTGTTTTATTAGGTACATGATCATGAGGAGTCACAAAAAAATTCAAAAAAATTAAAAACAGAGTCAAAAACAGAAGAAAAAATTTTTTACCCTGGAGGCAGCGCAGACTGGCGTTCAACGCCAGTAAGGTGCATCTGGCCGGCGTTCAACGCAAGAACAGAGCACCATTCTGGCGCTGAACGCCCAAAACAAGCAACAACCTGGCGTTAAACGCCAGGATGGTGCACATAGAGGACAAACTGGCGCTGAACGCCAGGAACAAGTATGAAACTGGCGTTCAACGCCAGAAACATGCATTACATGGGCGTTGAACGCCCAGAACATGCATCAATGGACGTTTGAACGCCAGAATGATGCATGAAGGCATTTTACATGCCTATTTGGTGCAGGGATGGAATTCCTTGACACCTCAGGATCTGTGGACCCCACAGGATCCCCACCTAACATATTCCCACCTTACCTCCTAATCCTAGTTTTTGTGATGACTATTCCCCATGTCACAATTCCCAACATTCTTCACTACCTACATCTATCCACTCTTCCCCATACACCCCACCTACCTTTACAATTCATATTCTCCTTCCCACCCATATAGCCGAATCCATCTCCCCTCACTCTCCTCCATTTTCTTCTTCTTCTTCTTCTTCTCTTCTTTCTTCTCTTGCTCGAGGGCGAGCAATATTTTAAGTTTGGTGTGGTAAAAGCATAGCTTTTTTGCTTTTCCATTACCATTAATGGCACCTAAGGCCAGAAATACCTCAAAGGGAAGACAAAAGCTTCCATCTCTGAGTCATGGGAGATGGAAAAACTAAATATAAGCCGTCATAGCTCAGTGGTAGAACATGTGGCTGCAAATCAAGAGATCCCTGAGATACCTCAGGGGATAAGTTGTCCTCCACACAAATATTGGAAGCAACTAAGGGGAGGAACACCAAAATTACTAGGAATCAAGCAACAAAGGCAAGGAAGGGACATAGAAGAGCTTAAGAACATCATTGGTCCTTCAAGAAGAAGACGCCACTAAAGGTGGATTCATTCCTTGCTCTTTATTTCTTTCTGTTTTCGGTTTTTAATTATTGTGTTTATCTATGTTTTGTGTCTTTATTTCATGATCATTAATATGTAACCATGCCTTAAAGCTATGAATAAATTCCATTAATCCTTCACCTCTCTTAAAAGAAAAATGTTTTAATTCAAAAGAACAAGAAGTACATGAATTTCGAATTTATCCTTGAATTTAGTTTAATTATATTGATGTGGTGACAATACTTTTTGTTTTCTGAATGAATGCTTGAACAGTGCATATGTCTTTTGATCTTGTTGTTTATGAATGTTAAAATTGTTGGCTCTTGAAAGAATGATGAACAAAGAGAAATGTTATTGAGGATCTGAAAAATCATGAAATTGATTCTTGAAGCAAGAAAAAGCAGTGAAAAAGAAAGCTTGCGAAAAAAAAAGAAAAAAAAATGGCGAAAAAAAAAAGAAGGAGCAGTAGAAAAAGCCAATAGCCCTTAAAACCAAAAGGCAAGGGTAAAAAGAATCCAAGGCTTTGAGCATCAATGGATAGGAGGGCCTAAGGAAATTAAATCCAGGCCTAAGCGGCTAAATCAAGCTGTCCCTAACCATGTGCTTGTGTCATGAAGGTCCAAGTGAAAAGCTTGAGACTGAGTGGTTAAAGTCGTGATCCAAAGCAAAAGAGTGTGCTTAAGAGCTCTGGACACCACTAACTGGGGACTCTAGCAAAGCTGAGTCACAATCTGAAAAGGTTCACCCAGCTATGTGTCTGTGGCATTTATGTATCCGGTGGTAATACTGGAAAACAAAATGCTTAGGGCCACGGCCAAGACTCATAAGTAGCTGTGTTCAAGAATCAACATGCTTAACTAGGAAAGTCAATAACACTATCCGAAATTCTAAGTTCCTAGAGAAGCCAATCATTCATAAACTACAAAGGAAAAAGTGAGATGCCAAAACTATTCAGAAGCAAAAAGCTACAAGTCCCGCTCATTTAATTATAATTAATATTCATTGATATTTCTGAATTTATAGTATATTCTCTTCTTTTTATCCTATTTGATTTTCAGTTGCTTGGGGACAAGCAACAATTTAAGTTTGGTGTTGTGATGAGCGGATAATTTATACGCTTTTTGGCATTGTTTTTAGATAGTTTTTAGTAAGTTTAAGCTACTTTTAGGAATGTTTTCACTAGTTTTTATGTTAAATTCACATTTCTGGACTTTACTACGAGTTTGTATGTTTTTCTGTGATTTCAGGTAAATTCTGACTGAAATTGAGGGATTTGAGCAAAACTCTGAAAAAGGTTGACAAAAGGACTGCTGATGCTGTTGGATTCTGACATCCCTGCACTCGAAATGGATTTTCTGGAGCTATAGAACTCCAAATGGCGCGCTCTCAACGGCGTTGGAAAGTAGACATCCAGGGCTTTCCAGAAATATATAATAGTCCATGTTTTATTCGAAGATTGATGACGTAACTTGGCGTTGAACGCCAAGTTCATGCTGCTGTCTGGAGTTAAACGCCAGAAAAACGTCATGATCCGGAGTTGAACGCCCAAAACACGTCATAACTCGAAGTTCAACTCCAAGAGAAGCCTCAACTCGTGGATTGATCAAGCTCAGCCAAAACATACACCAAGTGGGCCCCGGAAGTGGATTTATGCATCAATTACTTACTCATGTAAACCCTAGTAGCTAGTCTAGTATATATAGGAACTCTTACTATTGTATTAGACATCTTTGGTCTCAGTTTTGTTTTAATCTTCATCCTAAGAGGCTATTGATCATGTTTTAGGGGGCTGGCCATTCGGCCATGCCTGGACCTTTCACTTATGTATTTTCAACGGTGGAGTTTTTGCACACCATAGATTAAGGGTGTGGAGCTCTGCTGTACCTCAAGTATTAATGAAGTTCTATTTTCTTTCATTCAAATCTCTCTTATTCTTATTCCAAGATATTCATTCGTACCCAAGAACATGATGAATGTGATGAGTCAGATAACCCTCATTATCATTCTCACTTATGAACGCGCGTGATTGACAACCACTTCCGTTCTACATGCAACCGAGCTTGAATGCGTATCTCTTAGATTCCCCAACAGAATCTTCGTGGTATAAGCTAGATAGATGGCGGCATTTATGAGGATCCGGAAAGTCCAACCTTGTCTGTGGTGTTCCGAGTAGGATCCTGGGAATCCGGAAAGTCTAACCTTGTCTGTGGTATTCCGAGTAGGATTCCGGTAATGAATGACTGTGACGTGCTTCAAACTTGCAAGTGCTGGGCGTTAGTGACAGACGCAAAAGAATCAAGGGATTCTATTCCAGTAGGAGCGGGAACCAACCAGTGATTAGCCGTACTGTGACAGAGTGCGTGAGCATTAGTTTTCACTGCGAGGATGGGATGTAGCCATCAACCATGGGTGATGCCTCCAGACTGATTAGCTGTGCGAGTGACAGCCGCATAGGATATTTTCCCGAGAGGATTGAAAGTAGCCACAGCTGATGGTGAACCCCTATACAAAGCTTGCCATGGAAAGGAGTAAGAAGGATTGAGTAGAAGCAGTAGGAGAGCAGGCGTCCGTGAGCTCTACAGCATCTCCATTCCGCTTATCTGAAATTCCTACCAATGAATCTGCATAAGTATTCTATCCCTTTTATTATGTTTTTTTTTATTTTATAATTTATTCCAATAATCACAATTACCCTTTAATCTCCCTAACTGAGATTTACAAGGTGACCATAGCTTGCTTCATACCAACAATCTCTGTGGGATCGACCCTTACTCACGTAAGGTTTATTACTTGGACGACCCAGTACACTTGCTGGTTAGTTGAACGGAGTTGTGAAAATAAACAGTGCCATAAGAGTATACAAAAGAACATGTGATCACAATTTCGTCCACCAGTCATGCACGCTAACGCGTGGATTCCAAACTTGCCCATCGACGCGCACGCGTCAACCACGCGTACGCGCGGGTGTTCTCGTGCCCTAGGCACAACACCGGCACAGTTCTGGCATAACTCTCTGAAAAATGGCTGGGCATTGGGTGCAGCACAATCGGGGCGCCCGCGCACATCACGCGCACGCGTGGATGGCACTTCTTGGAAGATTGGCGCGCACGCGCCAGGTGCGCCCACGCGCAAGGGGTTATTCTGCTAAAAATTTTCTAAGTTAAAAGCTGCAGAATTCACAGATTTGTACCCCAATCTTCCAACGGACATAACTTCCTCATTTTAAATCGTTTTTCAACCGTTCTTCGAACGGCATGGACATCCCGGATCCAATTTCATTTTTTAAACAGATTTGATACAAAACGGAGATCCGTAGTCCAAATTATGTCCCGTCAAAGTATGCCCAAAAAACCACATTTTCATACAAAACCACAATATGCCATTTTCAAAACAACCATTTTCAACTCTTTTCAAAATCAATCAAAACATGCCAATTTCATCCCTTTTCTTTGAAATCAATCAAATGTATCAAATTCAACATCAAGCCTCCTCAACTCACACATTGACACATTACCACAATTTACCAAAATCACTATCTCATCATTTCATCCCACTTCACCCAAGTGGCTCAAACTCAAACACATTGACATATCATATACTATTCCTCATGCCAATTCTCAACAATACCAATTCCGATAAATCATTATTGTACACAATCAACATCATACTCACCATCAACATGGTTCAATCCACAATTCAACCATAACCAATCATCAAGCATATATCACAACATGCATATTTCTCATACATCATACCATTAAGACATCAATACTCATCATCACATATATGACCACATCATATATCTCAATCATTTAACAACATCAACCATTCAATGCCTATCTTAGGGCCTCTAGCCTAAGTATTTCCTACCACATTACATATTAGATACGGGAAACCGAAACCATACCTTAGCCAATTTTCCCAAGCTCCCCCGGAGCACTTCCAAATCACTTATTCACAAGCTCTCAAGGCCTCAACACCTCCAAGAACAGATTTTTCACCACCAAACCCTTTCCAAGCTTTTCGATATCACCAATCAAGCTCCAATATCCACACATACACAACCTAAGCCACAACCATCATACCCATACACAACATCTCAAAACCCAAGCATCATAAAACAACAAAATACACTAGGGTTGAGAATCTTACCACACCCAAGGTCCAAGGAGACAAGATTAACCTTCTCCTTCAAGAGAGTTTGGTCCTATAACATCAAAGAACCCAAAATCTCAACATTTCACCCATGAAACTCAAAAATAAGCGCTGAGATTTCGAACAGCAACACGTGGCTTACCTCAAGATTGATTATATGGGTTTTGTAGAGCTCTTCGCGGTGAACGCGTGGCCGTAAACGGGGCGCCAATCGGAGCTCTAGATCAAAAGTTATGATGGTTTGAAGATCAACCAAAGGAGAGAACTTGAGAGAGTGTTCTTCCTCCCTTTCTCTCTAATTTCAGCTTGTGTGTGTAACAAATGAGGAGAGAGAGTGCTGAAAACTAGGGTTTTGGTTAAGTTATGTTGGGCCAAGGGCCCACTTTGGGTCCGGTTGGCCCGGTTTGGCCCGTTCGGTCCAATCTTGGTCCGAATTCTATAAAATTGGTACCAAAATTCTCGTCTCAGTCTCCTCTATCACATTTAGCCATAAAAATCACATTTTAGGCTTTCTAGAATAAATTCTCATTTATGGGTTAATTAGCCGTTAATTAACCGGGTTTTACATTCTACCCACCTAATTGGGAATTTTGCCCACAAAATTCAAATGCAATTACCAGAGAATAAATGCGGATAATCCGTTCGCATCTCCGACTCAAGTTCCCAAGTGTGTTCCTCAACACCGCCTCGACTCCATGCCACTTTGACTAAGGAAACATCTTTTCCACGCAACCGTTTAATACTAGTATCATCAATTCTGACTGGAGCCACTGGAAGCGTCAAATCTTCCCTTAACTGAACCGACTCAGGTTCCAACACATGGCTAGCATCAGGGGTGTACTTCCGAAGCTGCGACACGTGAAACACGTCGTGCAGGTTCGAAAGATGAGGTGGTAGAGCCATCCGATACGCCAACGGTCCAATCCTCTCTAGGATCTGAAATGGACCAATGTATCGAGGATTCAACTTTTTTGCCTTAATCACCCTACCTACTCCTGTAGTCGGAGTAACCTTAAGAAAACATGGTCTCCTTCCTCAAATTCTAAGGGCTTTCGCCTTTGATCGGCGTAACTCTTTTGACGACTCTGCGCCGTAAGCATCCTATCACGGATTTTCTTGACTTGTTCAGTAGTCTCAGCTATCATTTCCGGCCCCAACAAGCTTTTCTCCCCAGCTTCATACCAACATAGCGGAGATTGACATTTTCTCCCATACAAGGCCTCATACGGAGCCATTCCAATGCTCGCATGATAACTATTATTGTATGCAAACTCCACTAATGGCATATACCGATCCCAACTCGCCGGTTGGTCCAAAACACAAGCTCTCAACATATCCTCTAGTGTTTGGATTGTCCTCTCAGATTGACCATCCGTTTGAGGATGGTAAGCCGTGCTCAAGCTTAATCGGGTTCCAAAAGCTTTCTGAAATGCACCCCAAAACCTTGAAGTAAAACGAGGATCTCTATCAGAGATTATAGTAGCAGGTACACCATGAAGTCTCACAATCTCCTTTATGTATAACCGTGCTAGCTCCTCAAGGGTGTAAGTCATACGAATGGGCAAAAAGTGAGCTGACTTCGTCAATCGGTCCATAATCACCCAAATAGCATCAAAGCCAGCCCTAGTCCTTGGCAATCTTGACACAAAGTCCATTGCAATACTTTCCCACTTCCATTGTGGAATCTCTAGAGGTTGCAACATACCGGCGGGCTTTTGATGTTCAATCTTTACCTTTTGACAAGTTAAGCACTTTGAAACATACTCCGCCACATCATTCTTCATACCCGGCCACCAAAACATCACCTTTAAATCATGGTACATCTTAGTACTTCCCGGGTGAATGGAGAATCCGCTTTTGTGTGCCTCCTTCAAAATATCTTGCCTCAAAGTGCCAACATCCGGCACAATAATTCTACCCTTGAATCTCCATAACCCATCTTTTTCTTCCGACACTCTCCACTGTTTTCCTTGCTCAATGGCCGGTAACACTTTCCATAACGCTTCATCATTTTGATGAGTCTTCAGGAGCTCGGACTTAAAGTCACTTGAGATTTCTAATCGGCTCAAACACAAGGTTCCGGATACTTCTTGAGTACCAATTTTCAGACTCTCGAATCCCATGAGCAACTTCTCCTCTTGGAGCATCATCCAAGCTGCACATAACGACTTCCGACTTAATGCATCCGCCACTACATTCGCCTTTCCCGGATGGTAATGCAATTCAAAGTCGTAGTCCTTCAACAATTCCATCCACCTTCTCTGCCTCATATTAAGCTCTTTATGATCAAAGAGGTACTTCAAGCTCTTATGATCAGAGAAAACTTGGAACTTAACCCCATAGAGATAATGCCCCCACACCTTCAAGGCAAACACAACCGCAGCGAGTTCCAAATCGTGTGTAGGGTAACTAACTTCATGAGGTCTCAACTGTCGTGAGGCATACGCCACCACATTATGGTGCTGCATCAGCACGCACCCTAGACCCTTCAATGAGGCATCACAATACACCTCAAAAGGCTCGTTCGGCTCGGGTAACACCAACACAGGTGCAGTTGTCAACTTTTTCTTCAATGCCTGAAAGCTCTCCTCGCATTCAGGAGTCCAAACAAACGGAGTGCCTTTGCGGGTTAACTTTGTCATTGGCAAAGCTATCTGTGAAAAGCCCTTGATAAACCTTCTGTAATAGCCAGCTAAACCCAGAAAACTCCTTATCTCTGTTACGGTGGTTGGTTGCTTCCAATCCATCACAGCCTCCACCTTAGTTGGATCTACGGCTATCCCCTTCTTACTCACCACATGCCCCAAAAACTTCACCTCACCCTTCCAAAATTCACACTTAGACAGTTTTGCATAAAGTTTCTTCTCCTTTAGAATCTGCAACACGGTCCTCAAGTGTTCCGCATGCTCTTCTTCAGTCTTGGAATAAATCAGTATGTCATCAATGAAGACAACAACGAATTTATCCAGAAACGGACAGAAGACTCTATTCATGTAATCCATGAATACCGCAGGAGCGTTCGTCAACCCAAAGGACATCACAGTGTACTTGTAATGACCATAACGAGTTCTGAAAGCGGTCTTAGGGATATCCTCACCCCTCACCCTTATCTGGTGATAACCGAATCGCAAATCAATCTTAGAGAAAACTCCAGCTCCTTGTAACTGATCCATGAGATCATCAATTCTCGGCAATGGGTACTTATTCTTTATTGTAACCTTGTTCAACTGCCTGTAATCCACACAGAGCCGCATACTCCCATCTTTCTTCTTCACCAGTAACACTGGAGCACCCCATGGAGAGACACTTGGCCATATAAAATTCTTTCCCAACAAATCCTCTAACTGAGACTTTAACTCGTTCATCTCTAACGGTGACATCCTATAAGGAGCACTTGAGATTGGTCCCGCCCCGGGCACCAACTCAATAGCAAACTCAACCTCTCGATTAGGTGGAAACTCTTCAATATCATCGGGAAACACTTCCGGAAACTCACACACAACCGGAATCTGCTCCAACCTTTGATCATCACCCAAAACGCCCGCGGTTAACAACATGATACCCTGACATTCGATTCCAGAACAGTTCACCATCATCGAGTTCAAGTAATAATTATTCACCACGACCGGCCCTTCTGTATCTTCCGGCATAAAGTACACCGACTTTGTAGAACAATCAAGCAAGACATGGTTCTTAGATAACCAATCCAATCCCAAGATAAGATCAAGACCGACCATCGGCAAGCAGACTAAATTATGAACAAAATCACGCTGCTTGAACCTAAAGGAAACTTCCGGGCATCCTAGCCTAGTTACCGTGGCTTCATGGGTAGCATTGTACACTCTTAGATCATAACCTAAGGTTACAATCTTCAATCCTAACTCATGGGCCTTCTCAAATGCAATGAATGAATGTGATGCTCCCGAATCAAATAAAGCATTTAAAGTTTGACCCGCTAATTCACAGTTACCTCGAATGAGTGTCTCAGATCCCTCAGCTCCTACAGCTGAAGTGGTGAACACCCGTCCAGTCTGTTGTGCCTTCCCAGCACCTTGTTTCTGCTTTTCCGGGCAGCTTGCGATCTTATGCCCTGCTTTTCCACAATTGTAGCACAAGCCCCATCCGGCCTTGCATGGTACTCCCGGATGGTGACTCCCACACCTAGAACAAGCTTGATCATTCTGAGGCTGCTTCCCGAACTTCTTTCCTTGGGAGTTGTTGTTGTTGGGCCTCCTGAAAGAGCCTCCCCGCTTGAAAGGCAGACCTCTAGGTGCAAAGCTCTTCTCTCGGTTCCGTGGGAATGATCCCTTGTGACTCCCTCTCTCAGCAGCTGCCTTCTTCACATACTCTTCAGCAACCCCACACTTGTTCACCAACACAACGGAAGTTCTGATCTCTATTGGTCCCTGAGCTCCATTTCCGTCGTTGCCATGGTTGCTCATCTGTTGTCCAAGAGCCTCTGCAGTGGCCCACAAAGCTGCAGCCATGTTCCCCAATACCGCCATAAGGTCTACCGGGTTATTCGAGTTATTCTCCGGCGCACGAGCATTCGTACGACCTCTCAAACTACCTCTACCGCATCCACGAGGCGCCATCTGGTTCCAATACACACCAAACAATCGATATTAAGTTGATCAGTCTCAATATCGGAAGTCTAGTGCTGCAAAGTTCCAAATGCATGCTCATGAACGTTTATGCCAATTATATCAAGTAGATATACTAATAGCACATAACACACACACAGAGAATGCACAGAAGCATAATCAGTCCATCCCTCAGGCTCTACAGGAACGAACTGCTCTGATACCATAATGTAACACCCTACCATACAGAGTCTTATGCTTAAGTCATAATTCAGAGATGGCAAGGTATTACGACCTCTAAAATAAAAATTTAGTACGTATAGTAGTATGAATGATTGATTATAACTAGGAGCCTTTGTAGAAAAAGGGGTAAACAAAAACCGCAACTCAAAAGCGCAACACTCCGATCGTTAACGTAACGAACAGGGATAACCCAACGCGAGATTATATATATACAAAGGAGTGTCAAAAACAGGAATATCAAAACTCAAGATCCGGCTGCGAAGATAACCGGTCCGAGCATAGCAATATATACATATGATAAGATAATGAAAACCCCAAAGGAAACCCAAAGGGACACAAATACATAAAACCTATTCTCCAAAATCTCCCATAAGAGGAGTCATCGCAGTTTGTATTATTTAATGGAGATAAAAGTATCTAAGCAAAACATATAAACCAAAACATAGTCCCCAAGCACAAGGAATCTTCGCAAATCTAGAAGTCTCCAGCATGCCTCAGCGGGAAACCTCGCGTCCTGTATCTGAAAACCACAAAATCCGCATGGGTGAGAACCAGAGGTCCCCAGCATGGTAACAGCTTCCACATATATAATACATAATAATAGAGGAAAGCCAAAGGCAATCCTAGAACTTCCTCCAGATAATATCAAAGCTTATAAACAAGCTAAACCATATAAGGGCATCTGACTAAAGATTCTTCAGTCTAACTAATACTTCCCTTTCCATTTCCTTCAAACCTCCCAACCACCAGCAGGAGTATATTATAGAAAACACAGTTATATCAGACAAAGAATATACAAATAGGAGCAGTTAAGACATTTAGATAATTAGCAAGTAATATGCAGTCAAATAGGCAATCTCAAACAATTCACATAGTATGCATATGATGAATGCCTGTCCCTAGTGGCCGATGATATCATCTGTCGGTTATAGAGCCAACCCGACAAGTCCTGGTAGCTAACCATTGGACTGTCCCTCTGTCGTGTCTCCCCAACTCGAGTATGCTCAATATGAGCTTGATCATAATCATGATCCATATCCATCACCATCACTGGTGAATATTTATCCATCACCATCACAGGTGAATATTTATCCATCACCATCACAGGTGAATATTTGGGAGTGAGCTCGTCCGGGAATTTCACAGTGCCCGGCCACCCTGACGACATAGGGTAAACAGAGTATCAAGTCTCAACCTGGAGCACGTGGTGGCTAGCCACTGCTACTACCCAGGGAAACTCGTATCTCAGATAGTGGAAGTGCAAATCACAATTATCAATAATTCAGCATAAACATGCATGAATTCTTATCCATGGATCAACATCCATATCAGCCATTCGGCTCATGGTTAAATCCATAACCAGCCAATATTCATAGCATACACAGCTATTCCGGCTCACGGTTAAATCCATAACCAGCCATTTCATTAACAATTACAGCCTTTCGGCCCATGGCATAACAAGCACTTCCACTACCATCCTCCGCCTCTCACATAATCATCTTGATCCTCATTGATCATTCATTTATCCCTTGCTTCACTCGCAAGTTACCTCATTCACTAGCCCCTTTCTAATAGATAGGCATGTCATAATGATTTAAGACATAAATGGTGAGATCGGAGGCTTAGAAGTATGAGATTTGGCTTTTAAAACTCAAAAATCAACTTTGGGATGAAAACAGGGCCACGCGTACGCGCACTCCACGCGCACGCGTGGATGGCCTCAAAAACTCATCGACGCGTAAGCGTCATGCATGCTAACGCGTGGATTCCAAACTTGCCCATCGACGCGCACGCGTCAACCACGCGTACGCGCGGGTGTTCTCGTGCCCTAGGCACAACACCGGCACAGTTCTGGCATAACTCTCTGGAAAATGGCTGGGCATTGGGTGCAGCACAATCGGCGCGCCCGCGCACATCACGCGCACGCGTGGATGGCACTTCTTGGAAGATTGGCGCGCATGCGCCAGGTGCGCCCACGCGCAAGGGGTTATTCTGCTAAAAATTTTCTAAGTTAAAAGCTGCAGAATTCACAGATTTGTACCCCAATCTTCCAACGGACATAACTTCCTCATTTTAAATCGTTTTTCAACCGTTCTTCGAACGGCATGGACATCCCGGATCCAATTTCATTTTTTAAACAGATTTGATACAAAACGGAGATCCGTAGTCCAAATTATGTCCCGTCAAAGTATGCCCAAAAAACCACATTTTCATACAAAACCACAATATGCCATTTTCAAAACAACCATTTTCAACTCTTTTCAAAATCAATCAAAACATGCCAATTTCATCCCTTTTCTTTGAAATCAATCAAATGTATCAAATTCAACATCAAGCCTCCTCAACTCACACATTGACACATTACCACAATTTACCAAAATCACTATCTCATCATTTCATCCCACTTCACCCAAGTGGCTCAAACTCAAACACATTGACATATCATATACTATTCCTCATGCCAATTCTCAACAATACCAATTCCGATAAATCATTATTGTACACAATCAACATCATACTCACCATCAACATGGTTCAATCCACAATTCAACCATAACCAATCATCAAGCATATATCACAACATGCATATTTCTCATACATCATACCATTAAGACATCAATACTCATCATCACATATATGACCACATCATATATCTCAATCATTTAACAACATCAACCATTCAATGCCTATCTTAGGGCCTCTAGCCTAAGTATTTCCTACCACATTACATATTAGATACGGGAAACCGAAACCATACCTTAGCCAATTTTCCCAAGCTCCCCCGGAGCACTTCCAAATCACTTATTCACAAGCTCTCAAGGCCTCAACACCTCCAAGAACAGATTTTTCACCACCAAACCCTTTCCAAGCTTTTCGATATCACCAATCAAGCTCCAATATCCACACATACACAACCTAAGCCACAACCATCATACCCATACACAACATCTCAAAACCCAAGCATCATAAAACAACAAAATACACTAGGGTTGAGAATCTTACCACACCCAAGGTCCAAGGAGACAAGATTAACCTTCTCCTTCAAGAGAGTTTGGTCCTATAACATCAAAGAACCCAAAATCTCAACATTTCACCCATGAAACTCGAAAATAAGGGCTGAGATTTCGAACAGCAACACGTGGCTTACCTCAAGATTGATTATATGGGTTTTGTAGAGCTCTCCGCGGTGAACGCGTGGCCGCAAACGGGGCGCCAATCGGTGCTCTAGATCAAAAGTTATGATGGTTTGAAGATCAACCAAAGGAGAGAACTTGAGAGAGTGTTCTTCCTCCCTTTCTCTCTAATTTCAGCTTGTGTGTGTAACAAATGAGGAGAGAGAGTGTTGAAAACTAGGGTTTTGGTTAAGTTATGTTGGGCCAAGGGCCCACTTTGGGTCCGGTTGGCCCGGTTTGGCCCGTTTGGTCCAATCTTGGTCCGAATTCTATAAAATTGGTACCAAAATTCTCGTCTCAGTCTCCTCTATCACATTTAGCCATAAAAATCACATTTTAGGCTTTCTAGAATAAATTCTCATTTATGGGTTAATTAGCCGTTAATTAACCGGGTTTTACAAAATCCCCTACCTCCGTATGAAATTAAAGTCAATAAAAATTCCGTAGAAGCTTTTTGACCGAGCTGCTGAAGAAGAAAATGTCAGAAATCGCCTGTGCCTCCTAGAACTCCAATTGGCCGAACTCAAGGAGAAGTGGAGCTACGTCACCGTCAACTTCTACCGAACAAAAATAATGCCAACGTGTAGAGGAGAAAGATACGAACACTTTTATCGGATTAGACTTTTTATTGAAATTATGAATTTAAAGAAATTGAAGTAGAAAGGTATAAGGTTCCACGGCTTTCTCTCTCACTCTCGGTCACTATCCTCTCACCGTGCAAGAACATGAAATCCAAAGAAGCTAGATGATGATGATGATTAATGTGATAAGAAAGGGGTAGGTGTCATGGTTATTGAATGGAAATGAAACATGTGTAACTTCTTCTAACCCCTCTAAGCTTCGGTCATATATATATAAAGCCTTATTTAGTTCTTTATTTCTTACTTTTTTGTTTTCTTAATGAAACCGTTGAAGGTAGTAATAATAATAATAATTTAAAAATGATTTAAAATATTTTAATAGTAATAGTAGTAGTAATATATATATTTTGAAATATTTTATTATAATAATAAAAATAATTTAAAAATTTTAATAGATTTTAAATTCAAATTATCATAAAATTTAATTTAATTATTTTTAGAAAAATAATATTCTTTAAATAAAATAATACATTATTTAATTTTTCAAAAATTCGGGGTGTTATAATCCAAACATAAAAAGTACGAATATCGAATTTGATCTAATGAGTTTAGTGCGGATTGGATCGAAATTTCAGTCATATCCCATCTGTAAACACCCCTAGCAATAATAACTAAAAAATTATAATGATTATATTTTTAACTAAGAGGAAGTACTAAAAAAAAGTACTAAATACAAGAAGATTTAATCAAATATTAAAAGACAATTTTACTTTAAAACAATTGGACTTTTTTGCTCATATATATATATATATATATATATATATATATATATATATATAATGTAATAATAATAATAATATGATAAATTGTTTTATATATCACACAAATATAAACTTTTTTTTCTATGATCTTAAGAAAGGTTTTGTAAGTCCCTAACCTTGTTATCGATTTTTGTAGTGTTAGCCCTCATATTATATATTTGATTTATATATAATTCGGATGATAAATTATTTGGTGACGTGCTTTCTTTTTTACTGTGATATACTTGTTTATTATTATTATTATTATTATTATTATTATTATTATTATTATTATTATTATTATTATTATTATTATTATTATTATTATTATTATTATTAGTAAAAAATAACAGGCCAAATTACTGCCATAACATAATAGAAGTATGGAAGTTTATCATTATTCTCTAATGGAGGAAACAAAATTCTTATCAATAGTTTATTTAACGTTTAGTAGAATAAAAATAAATTTTATTAGAATAAATTTTAGTACGAGTTTAATATTTTTATTCATCATAAAATATTTATAGAATTACTTGTAGATAAATTTTGGAAAAAATAAAAAAACCATGATTTTTAATTTTATTTTTAATAATATTAATTTTTTACCGTATATAATTATTCAATTATTTTTTAATCATATATAAATAAATTACTCTTAATAAGACTTTTTTATGTTATTCAATTATCTTTTTAAAAAATAATTAATTATTAAAATAATTAAACTTTTCACAACAAAAATAATAAAAAAATTATGAACGAAAATCTTCCTGATAATTTTTTTTTATTCGTATTTTAATATAAACATAAATACAATTAAATTATATTATTTATGAAATGTGACTATAGATGTAAATAAAATTTAATTATATTAATTATATATAGTTTCATTGTATTGTATTGCTTATAAAGTTAGATTATAATTATGACAATAGAATTGTTCTTGTATTTTTATATGTGTGACTAATTGGTGGTGTTAAAACATTACTCTTAATTATAAATAAGGTTTATAATTTAAAAAATCAAAGACTCAATTAAAAAGATACGAAAAAATGATGTTAAAATATTCTAACTCTTTAAAATAAAAATATTTGAAATTCAATTAAAAATTATTTAAAATTTAAACTCAAAAAAATTAATATTCAATGTGTTTTGTATTAAATATATTTAATAACCTATTATATCATATTGGTTGAAATTAGTTTTTATAATGTTAATTTTTTAATAACACTTTATTAGAAAAAACCATGTTTTCAGAATTTTTTTAAAACTAATTAATATTATATATATTTTGTTACATTACATCTTGTTATAAAAAAATTATTTATTTCTAATGCTTATATTAAAAATAAAAATAAAAATTAAATTAGTAAATTTTAATCTATAATATAATAATAATATAGTAATTATTTTATATATTATACAAATAAAAATTAATTATTTTTTTATTTATAAAAATTTTAAGAGCTTTATATATATATATATATATATATATATATATATATATATATATATATTTATTGATGAATGTGATATATTTTTTATGTAAATAATTTTTTAAAAAATCTAATAGTTAATCTATTACCTATTTTGTTATAGTCCAAATTAAATGCTTTTTATTGTTTTTGGAAAGAAAATCTTTTGAGGAATTTAATAATATGTAATGAGGAACACCGAATAAATTATACAGAAACCACTTAAAACACAACATAGAAACATCTTTAAAAAAAAGAGTTTTAAGCGTCTTTATCTGAGTGGCCTCCATAGATTTTTATCATGGAGGCCACTCAAATAAAGACGCCTAAAACGTCTTTTTTTAAAGATGATTTCATATTGTGTTTTAATTTGTTTCTGTATAATTTATTTGGTATTCTTCATCACATATTATTAAATTTCTCAAAAGATTTTCTTTCCAAAAGCAATAAAAAAATATTTAATTTAGATTAAAACAAAAAAGGTAATAGATTAACATCAATATCTATATATATATATAACACAAGCTCAAACCTCTTAAAATTTAGTCATAAAAAAAACCTCTTAAAATTTTTATAAATAAAAAAATAATTAATTTTTATTCGTACAATATATAAAATAATTACTATATTATTATTATATTATAGATTAAAATTCACTAATTTAAATTTTTTTATTTTTAATATAAGCATTAGAAATAAATAAAATTTTTATAACTAAATTTAGTGTAACAAAATATATATAATATTAATTAGTTCTTAAAAAATTCTAAAAAAATAGTTTCTTTCATTTTAGTAAAATAACTATTTATTAAAGTAGACAAATTAATTATTTTCTTCTCATATACAATTTTTTTAAGACATAAAAGTAATTAATTAGAACATTAGTTAAGATAATTAAAGTCACTATTTCATTAAATTTTTAATTTAAAGAAAAATCCTAGTTAATTTTGGTATAGAAATTTCAAATTTGAAAACATTGATAAAAATTATGTTGAATTTTGATTTATTTGATTCTCATTTAAATTAATCACTATATAAGTTAAAGTTCTATTTTGAAGTTATATTCGAGCTTTAATATGATTTTTAAAGTTTCAATTTACTTAGTTTGATTTTTTAACTTAGGTATTCGTAACTCATATTAGGGTTTTAAGTGTTTAGTTAAAAAAAATAACGTAAAAAAATTTCAATTGTCATATCAAATAGTCGCTAGAATGTATAATGTAGCAGTCGTTAGTCCATCTTAGCATGTCGTTAACGCTTTTGTGAGACAGTGACAAAAATAAGATTAGGAACCAATGTGTGTCATAACTATTAAGTTGGGAGACTAAATTGAGTAAATCAAAATTTTTGAAATTAGATTGAAACATAGTTGTTAGAACCGAACCAGTGATCGAACCGGTCAAGTTACTGGTTCACTGGTTTATTGGTTCAACCGATAAATCACTGGTTGGAACGATAAAACTGGTCTCACTTAAATATAAAATATAAAATAATTAAAAACTTAAAATTAAAATTTGAAATACATATCTTCACTAACATTTTATGAAGAATCAAGTCTCAACTTCTAAAAATAACTAATATAAAAAAATCATAAAATTTTAATACTACAATAGTATCTTATTTTGACACAATAAAAAAAATAATTAATTCACAAAGCCTATCATCTAACTATAATATCAGTAGATTTTAATACTAACATCAAAACAAATAACCTTAATCACAATACTAGCAATAAAATAGATCAAGTAAATTAATAAATTTTTAGTGAAATTTATATTTATATTAATAATGGTATATAATTAAAATATAATTAATTTTAAAAATAGAAAAAACAAAAAATAAATTAAATTAGATATTTATGTATACTATATAATTAGTATTTGTCAAATATAATACTTAGAAGTGCAATGGCTAAGTGGCAAGTAGAGGTTGCTTTTTGCTCCAAGGTTCTTGGTTCGAGACTTTATGGAGATATTTTAAAAAATTTTTCAAGTAGACCAATTCGGTTAGACCGGTTTGTGCCAGTTCTTACCGGTTCACACCGGTTTTATTCCTTAAATGGTCTAAGGAGTAAACTGAACCGGACCATCCGGTTCTAGTCCGGTTCACTAGTTTTTCGATTGAACCAGCTGATCCAGTTTGATTTTTACAACTATGGATTGAAATATGAACATAATTTCAGAGACCAACAAGTATTATCTCTTTGTTGACAATTAAGTTGTTTTAATGGTAATTAAGATCTAATAATGGTTTATAATAAAAGAAGCATTCTTTTGCAATACTGAACCTATAGTAGTAGTTAGGGGTATTCATATATTAGATGATATCCATATAAATCCACAGTATTTATCCGTATTTGATCTGTAATTTGATTGGATCGAATCGAATCCACACTCTAATCAGATAGAAGTAAATATGTTTAAAAAAGTAAGCAAAAAAAATTATTGTCTTTTTTTATAAAAATAAAATTTTTTAATATTTTTTATTTTATGGATATATTTGATATCTGATCCAAATATAAAAAGTGCGAATATCGAATTTGATCTAATGAGTTTAGTACGGATTGGATCGAAATTTCAGCCATATCCCATCTGTAAACAACCCTAGCAATAATAACTAAAAAATTATAATGATTATATTTTTAACTAAGAGGAAGTGCCAAAAAAAAGTACTAAATACAAGAACATTTAATCAAATATTAAAAGACAATTTTACTTTAAAACAATTGGACTTTTTTTGCTCATATATATATAATGTAATAATAATAATAATATGATAATTGTTTTATATATCACACAAATATAAACATTTTTTTCTATGATTTAAGAAAGGTTTTGTAAGTCCCTAACCTTGTTATCGATTTTTGTAGTGTTAACCCTCATATTATCAATTTGATTTATATATAATTCGGATGATAAATTATTTGGTGACGTGCTTCCTTTTTTACTGTGATATACTTGTTTATTATTATTATTATTATTATTATTATTATTATTATTATTATTATTATTATTATTATTATTAAAAAATAACAGGCCAAATTATTCCATAAAATAATAGAAGTATGGAAGTTTATCATTCTTCTCTAATGGAGGAAACAAAATTCTTTTCAATAGTTTATTTAACGTTTAGTAGAATAAAAATAAATTTTATTAGAATAAATTTTAGTACGAGTTTAATATTTTTATTCATCATAAAATATTTATAGAATTACTTGTAGATAAATTTTGGAAAAAATAAAAAAACCATGATTTTTAATTTTATTTTTTAATAATATTATTTTTTTACCGTATATAATTATTCAATTATTTTTTAATCATATATAAATAAATTACTCTTAATAAGACTTTTTTTGTGTTATTCAATTATCTTTTTTAAAAATAATTAATTATTAAAATAATTAAACTTTTCACAACTAAAATAATAAAAAAAATTATGAACGAAAACCATCCTGATAATTTTTTGTATTTTTATTCATATTTTAATATAAACATAAATATAATTTAATTATATTATTTATGAAATGTGACTATAGATGTAGATAAAATTTAATTATATTAATTATATATAGTTTCATTGTATTGTATTACTTATAAAGTTAGATTATAATTATGACAATAGAATTGTTCTTGTATTTTTATATGTGTGACTAATTGGTGGTGTTAAAACATTACTCTTAATTATAAATAAGGTTTATAATTTAAAAAAATCAAAGACTCAATTAAATAGATACGAAGAAATGATGTTAAAATATTCTAACTCTTTAAAATAAAAATATTTGAAATTCAATTAAAAATTATTTAAAATTTAAACTCAATAAAAATTTATATTCAATGTGTTTTGTATTAAATATATTTAATAACCTATTATATCATATTGGTTGAAATTAGTTTTTATAATGTTAATTTTTTAATAACACTTTATTAGAAAAAACCATGTTTTCAGAATTTTTTAAAAACTAATTAATATTATATATATTTTGTTACATTACATCTTGTTATAAAAAATTATTTATTTATAATGCTTATATTAAAATAAAAATAAAATTTAAATTAGTAAATTTTAATCTATAATATAATAATAATATAGTAATTATTTTATATATTATACGAATAAAAATTAATTATTTTTTTATTTATAAAAATGTTAAGAGCTTGTTTTATATATATATATATATATATATATATATATTTTTTTTGATGAATGTGATATATTTTTTTATGTAAATAATTTTTTAAAAAAAAAATCTAATAGTTAATCTATTATCTTTTTTGTTATAGTCTAAATTAAATGCTTTTTATTATTTTTGGAAAGAAAATCTTTTGAAGAATTTAATAATATGTAATGAGAAACACCGAATAAATTATATAAAAATTAATTAAAACACAATATAAAAATATCTTTAAAAAAAGACGTTATAAACGTCTTTATCTGAGTGGCTTCCTTTTTTTGACAATTCTCTATTGTAGATTCTATCTAATTTACTACTTGATAAAATATAGACATAATATAATTACACCTCAGATCGCATTTATTAGTCAAATAACCAAACATACCTTATGAACTTTGAACATGATAACGATACGTATTCTTCAAATAATTAAGATTTATCTCAATGAAATATATATTTGTTAATTCATATGAGTAAGTAGTTGTTCGAATTTTACTCTTATTTTTTTATAAAATAAAAAATATAAAATGGATCAAACTCTTCTAAAACGAGTAGATTAGTAAAATGATAATTCAAAAGTGATTAAAATATTATTTTATTATTTTATTAACTTTAAAAGATCTCTCTCTGCGTGCATACGTGCGTGTTGCCTCGGATATATAACTCTTAATTTAACCCTAAACCTATTATCAAACTAAATTTAGCACAAAATCAACATCGTCTATTACCTCGGATATATATATAACTGCTAAAATCAACAACATTATTTATTGTCTCGGATATATATCTTCTAATTTAACCCTAAACCTATTATCAAACTAAATTTAACATAAAATCAACGAGAAATATATCTAAATATTATATTAATTTATATTCTAACACATAAAAGGAGTTAGTCAACTATGGAATGTTGATGTTATACTTGACAGAACACTGATACAAAACATATATAAACTTCAATTTTATTCAATAAACGAAAATAAAATTGTAGACAAGAGTCACAAAACAAACCATGAATTAATATTTAAATTAATCTTTAAAATTATATTTTAGTCTTAAATTAATTTCTAAAATTTTAATTTATTCAATTTAATTTTTAAAATTTATATTCATAACTCATGTTCAATCCTATAAGTATTGTTATAGTTGATGTTCATACTTAATCTAAATTATAAAGCCAAATTCAATAAAGATAAAAGATCCACCCTAAAGAATGGCCTTTACCAAATATCCGACCTCTTTAAAAGGTCGAACACAGCGAAAGGGACCGACTTATACTTATCTGAATAAGTAACTGTCTTCCCAAATCTCTTCCACTATCTCTATTTTTCTAAAAGATAGATCCTAACGAATTCCTCCAAGATAAAGGGAATGATTATCCATCAATAAAGGTAGAACTACTCCAACAAATGTGGTTATCAGCTCTACTATAAATACACTGACACTCCTCAGGTATACTCATGTTCTAATATACTAAAAACCTACTTAAAACCCTTACTAACTTAAGCATCGAAGTCTCTTGCAAGTACCACCCCACCTCCTCACGGTACCTCCGCATAAGAACAAGTCGAACGCTGCATCACAAGGAGTCTAGACCTCACGTTCAAGCCTAAAATCAACGTTTTAGGTAACCCTCAGAACGTTAGTGCCATTGTCGGGGACTTGGAGTTCGACCCTTGATAATGGCGGACAATCAGTTCGAAGACAGCCACATGGCGTATGAATCAGAACCTGAGCCCCACCGGCCGAGATGACCTCGTACTCGCAATACTGATAGTGAGCATAACCGTCGGCTAGAAATTTTATCTCGAGAAGATTTAGCGTTGTATGTATAGTTCCAAGCCAACAAGCATTGCGCAAATCAAATGTGAATTCAAAGATGTCACTATTCAAACCAATTCAATTCCGGGAGTGTTTAGTTCCCGAGTCATCTCCCAAGGACACTTGAGATCAATGAGTGTACAATTCCAGTTGTGGTGATCAAGGGGTTTTTAATGAAAAGATAAATATATAAAGAAATAAAAGAACATTCAAAATTGTAATAAATGAACTAATAAAGGAAGTAAAGAACTAACTATGTAATATAGACAAGTAAGGTATAAAAATGATTAATGTAAATGTGTATGAGAGATTTAAAACATAAAAGGTATCTTGGCTTGGAGTGAGCTAAGGGTCATTTCCTTGTTGGAACCACAACTATGACAATTAGAATTGATTAATCTCACTTGATTAACCCTCATATCGGAGAGTAAGTTAAATGAGCTTAAGTGTTCTTAACCTACAAATCCTAAATTGCTTGTTAATTGCCTTAGCAACAAATTAGCGTTAGTGGAAAAAAGAAAAATTAACAATCCAAAAATTGATACTAAATGCTGGACATTCCAACTCTAGGAACCCAATTGCTCACTTTCCCCAAGTCAAGAGATAGAAAACTAGCCCAAATTCATAATTGACATTTTGTCAAACACTTGGTGGGCAAAAATAGTAAACATGGGAAAAATGAGAAGATGCTTGAAACTAAAAGTAACAAATGATCTCAATCAACAATAACAACTCAAGAAAGCATGTAACAAACATCAATCATCAAATTCATCAACAAGAAATTAAAATTGCAAGAGAGAAGTAAAATTGAACTATAGCTTGAATTATAAGAAAGAATAAGAACAATGTAGCTATAAAGAGTAGTAACAAAGAGACACTTACAATGGAAGCTAGCAAATCCAAGATCAAAATTGGAAATGGAACTTGAATGTAAAATCCTAGTATAAACCTTAATAGAAATGATGAAAAACTTAGAGAAAAACTACACTAAAACTTCCTAATACTACTCCTAAGCTACCCTAATGTTCTTCTTCCCTATGGTCTTCATTTTCCCTTCAATATAAGCTAAATGACTTTAGAAATGGGCCTCCAATACACCAAAATCGCGAGTCACGTGCAATTTTAATGAAAGCATGTGTGGGCACCTGTGCGTACGCACAGACGTGTGCGCACGCACACTCTGCCAAAATCTCTTTCTGTGCGTACGCACAAGTAGCTGTGCGCATGCACACTAGACGATGTTCTGAATGTTCGCGTACGCACATGCGTGGATCTATTTTTATGCCTGTGCGTACGCATGCAGGTCTGTGCGTACGCACACATCGCTGTGCTCTTCTCCTTTGATTCTTCATTCTTCCTCCTTTTTGCATGCTCTTCTTCTATTCTTTCCAAGCCATTCCTACCTTATACATCTGAAATCACTCACAAACAACATCAAGGCATCGAATGGAAGGAAAATGGAATAAAATTGATCAAATTAAGCACAAAAGAGCATGTTTTCATAATCAATCATAAATTAGGAGGAAAGTTGAAAAGCATGCTATTTAAGGGAATAAGTGCAAGTTTATATGATGAAATATATTCAATTTCAACCAAAAATCATCATCAAATATGGATTCATCAATTTCCCCACACTTAAACACTAGCATGTCCTCATGCTAAACACACTCAAAGGAGATAGATGAAAGGAAAAATAATTTATTCTATGTACTACCTAAACGCATGCAACTATCCTAGAGGTTACTTACTAATATATATTCTACTTAGAGTTGGAAAAAACAAACCATGAAATTCCAATCCAAGATGAACAATGAAACTTGAATTCCACAAACACAATGCATTTACAACCAAAATCACCCATCGACAAAGTACACATGTCATGAAAGATTTGGGTGTTTGGAACTTAAAGCATACAAACAAGGAAATGCATTGAGAAATTCAATTTGATTATAATCAAAAGTCATAATTGAAGTTGCACAATTCATATAATATGCCTAACAAGAGATAACTTGAAAGCATATGATGGCCATATCATATGAATCAAGCAAAATATTCATTAAGGCATTTTATCAAACATGTAGTATGCAATGTGCAAACTTATCACAATCAATTCTCAAATCAATCATAATCAACCCAGCAATCAAATATCAACACTTGCAATACAAAGAGGAACAAAGAAAGCAATAAAAATAATCTAAGTAACATGAAAAGAAAATAAACACAATTGCAAAAATCAACCTAAAGAGAAAAAAAGAACTTGAAATTTGATGGTTGAAGAAAACAAGTGTTGGGAAGGGAACAGTGGCACTTCTTCTAACCACTGTAAATTCACGGCAGTTAGTTTCGCCGGAAAAGCACCGGAGGAGAAAGACTCACCGGTGGTGAAGAAAGAAAAGAGAAAGGAAAGAGAGAAAGAAAGAACCTAACAGCATGAAGCTCCTTGCCACCATCAAACCCCATAAACATAATCCCAACCTAGCAGCCTGAATCCCCAAACTCCCTAACCAACCTAATAGCATGAAGCTCCTTGCCACCATCTACCAAGCCAAACAAGAACCCTTCAGCTTCATCCAACCCCCCCTACTTGCACAAACTCTTCATAACAAGCGCATTGGTATATCGATTCTAAAAACCTTTATCCTAAACAAAAAATCCCAATTCTTATTCTCTCCTTCAGCAACAGCAACAACCAAATTCAGCAAATTTAACAATAGCAAATTCAGCAACAACAACAACCACAAAATAAATCAACAGCAACATCCACAAAATAAATCACTAAAAATTTCAGATTTAACAACAATTCAACAATCATCAATGACAACTTCAGATCCAAAATCAGAAATCACAAAAATTAAAAAGAATTAAAAAATGAAACGAAGATGAAACAATTGAAGCAGGAGGAATGATTGGGGGTTCGGAGCATCCGATGAACTGAAACGGGTTAGGGGAATTGGGATTCGGAGAGGTTGAGGATTGTGTGGTTAGAGGAGGAGGATAGAGGGAGTAGCGGGTTGGTGATGCCGTTTTCCACCATTAAGAGAGTACGAAAACACTCAAAAAATTATAAATCGCTAAGTCCTCTTCTTGCTGCAGGTCCTTCACTACTCGCTTCAACTCCACCAGTGCCTCTTTCTTCTTTGCCTCCGCCTCATTCTATAGATTCGCAAGCTTCTCTGTTTTCTGCTCTTGCCGGCTCTCCCTGTTGAAGTTGCGGCGGAGCTGGAACCTGTGTTTTAGCTGGAACCTACATCGTCGTGGTGTGGAAGGTAACCGGAGCGTGAGATGCCACAGCCAAGGGAAGGGCTTGCAGCTTCTGAAGGAAGTGAGGGAGTATGGCGTGGAAAGGGGGACGGATCTGGTGACTGGTGGAACCCTTCTTTTGAAACTTTTTTTAATTTTTATGTAAGGGTAAAATCGTCTAAAAAATGTTATTTCTGGACAAAAGGACAATTTTTTAACGTTTTGTAACGTTGAGGATGATTTTAGTAAGAAAAAAAGGTCGGGGACGATTTTGATTTTGACCCAAGACCTTAAGGACGAAAAAAATACTTAACCCTAATTTTAATTTTAATTTTAGCTTTTAAAATAGGTTTAATTTTGACCATTAAATTTAATCCAACAATAATAATTGTATTCTCACATTTTCATATAAATAATTCATTCTCACTAGATATACACTACAAGCTTTTTGTTTATTTATGACAGTTTTTTCTCCTATTTGTGAAGGTTTAAAACCCCACCAAATGGTTTTTGGGGATTCTAAAACCTCTAAAATTTGAGGTAGCACGAGATCTTTTGTGGAGATTTTTAAAAACCTCCAAAATCTATTCAATGGGGAGTTTTGTGTGTGTTTCATGGAAGTTTTATATTGAACTTTTGTGATAGTTTTAAATCGCTTTTCTGATAATTTAAAACCCCTACAAATTGATTTTTTAATTTAACAAAAATTAACTATTTTATGAGATTTTCAAACCTCCACAAATCCTATAATTATTTATTTATTTTTAATTCCAAAACATTCATTAATCTCATCTCATTTACATACTTTCAAATTAAAAATTTATTTTTTAATATCAAAATTTAAAAATTAAATCTTTTATAACACAATTCCTTAATATAAGACATAAATCTCTATATAAAAAAATTTCAATATCAATAGTTCAAAATATAATTGCGTATGATATTATTCTACATAATTATTACTGTTTTTTTTAAATAAAATAAAACAACAACTTTAATATTTCAATATCATCTAATTACATAAAAGTCTCATTTTTTTTATCTTTGGATGTCGGTTGCTATTACCAGCTGATCTCCTAACATCAAATATTTGTTCCTATTTAAAAGTAATAAACAGAAACTATTCAATTTATAGATTACAAGATAAGATAACAAAGATACGATAGCTTATGTTATACTAAAATAAGAAACCATTCATTTACAGGCACACTTCAAAAATGTTTAATACAATCTCAACAAAAAACAATCTATTCTCTCGAAGTATTTTGCATAGTAATTACAATACTCTCTCTTCAGATGATATGATATGAAAGTATGATACACAATAAAACCTGAATAGTTATTTTCTTTGTAAAATTTCAAAATCTATTAATATTTACATAAAGTACTAGAATACAGAATAAATAATAATATTACTAATCATCTATGGACTATATCATCTTTGATATTTGCTGAATATAAGGTTTAGGAATAAATACCATAGCCAGAGTGACGTCCTTTTCGCTTGGCTTCCTTCATCCTACGGGCACGTGAACAGGAGTGAATATTGGTGGGTTTCCTGATAATGAAACCATCCTTAACCAGCTTCTTTATGTTTTGACCTGAAAATCAAAATCTACCTTATGTATACTGGTGCACGAAATTGTGATCATCAATGGCGCCATCAACATGGTACACTCAATTGCAATCTCAACTCTTTATCACAATTTTGCACAACTAACCAGCAAGTGCATTGGGTCGTCCAAGTAATAAACCTTACGCGAGTAAGGGTCGATCCCACGGAGATTGTTGGTATGAAGCAAGCTATGGTCATCTTGTAAATCTCAGTCAGACAGATTCAAATGGTTATGGATGATATATGAATAAAGCATGAAATAAAGATAGAGATACTTATGTAATTCATTGGTGAGAATTTCAGATAAGCATATGGAGATGCTCTGTCCCTTCCGTCTCTCTGCTTTCCTACTGTCTTCATCCAATCCTTCTTACTCCTTTCCATGGCAAGCTGTATGTTGGGCATCACCGTTGTCAGTGGCTACAGTCCCGTCCTCTTAGTGAAAATGTTCAACGCGCTCTGTCACAGCACGGCTAATCATCTGTCGGTTCTCAATCAGGTTGGAATAGAATCCATTGATTCTTTTGCGTCTGTCACTAACGCCCAGCCTTCAGGAGTTTGAAGCTCGTCACAGTCATTCAATCCTTGAATCCTACTCAAAATACCACAGACAAGGTTTAGACCTTCCGGATTCTCTTGAATGCCGCCATCAATTCTAGCTTATACCACGAAGATTCTGATTAAGGAATCCAAGAGATATTCACTCAATCTAAGGTAGAACGGAGGTGGTTGTGAGGCACACGTTCATAGGTGAGAATGATGATGAGTGTCACGGATCATCACATTCATCAAGTTGAGGAACAAGTGATATCTTAGAATAAGAACAAGCTGAATTGAATAGAAGAACAATAGTAATTTCATTAATACTCGAGGTACAGCAGAGCTCCACACCTTAATTTATGGTGTGTAGAAACTCCACCGTTGAAAATACATAAGAACAAGGTCTAGGCATGGCCGTGAGGCCAGCCTCCAAAACGTCATCAAAAGATTCAAAGATCTAAAGATGATCAAAGATCCAAAGATAAAAATACAATAGCAAAAGGTCCTATTTGTAGAGAACTAGTAGCTTAGGGTTTACAAAGATGAGTAAATGACATAAAAATCCACTTCCGGGCCCACTAGGTGTGTGCTTGGGCTGAGCATTGAAGCTTTCATGTGTAGAGACTTTTCTTGGAGTTAAACGCCAGCTTTTGTGCCAGTTTGGGCGTTTAACTCCCATTCTTGTGCCAGTTCCGGCGTTTAACGCCGGGCAGTTTTGAGCTGATTTGGAACGTCGGTTTGGGCCATCAAATCTCGGGCAAAGTATGGACTATTATACATTGCTGAAAAGCCCAGGATGTCTACTTTACAACGCAATTAAGAGCGCGCCAATTGGGCTTTTGTAGCTCCAAAAAATCCACTTCGAGTGCAGGGAGGTCAGAATCCAACAGCATCTGCAGTCCTTTTTAGCCTCTGAATCAGATTTTTGCTCAGATCCCTCAATTTCAGCCAGAAAATATCTGAAATCACAGCAAAATACAAAAACTCATAGTAATGTCCAGAAAAGTGAATTTTAACTAAAAACTAATAAAAATATAATAAAACTAACTAAAACATACTAAAAACAATGCCAAAAAGCGTATAAATTATCCGCTCATCACAACACCAAACTTAAATTGTTGCTTGTCCCCAAGCAACTAAAAATTAAATAAGATAAAAAGAAGAGAATATGCAATGAATTCCAAAAACATCTATGAAGATCAGTATTAATTAGATGAGCGGGACTTTTAGCTTTTTGCCTTTGAACAGTTTTGGCATCTTACTCTATCCTTTGAAATTCAGAATGATTGGCTTCTATGGAAACTCAGAATCCAGATAGTTGACGATTGGATTTTTGACGGTTTAGAATTTCACTAATAAAATCTCGTTGTAAAGTATAGTTTCTAAACCAACACTAATCCTTTCATACAAAAATTTGTTTGTCACAAGTAATAAACCCCTAAAATCTATACACCGAAGTATTTAAACCTCGGGTCGTTCTCCCTAGGAATTACAATAAAGTGTCTTGTTATTGGTTATGAGTTATTTTTGGGGTTTTGATAAGAGACATGAAAGATAAATGGCAAGAAAGTAAACGAATGGCTAAAAAGGTCTTGACAAGGGTTGGTGGTCAAGGATCTCTATCCTAATCACTAACCACAATATGAGAATTGGCAAAGATTAATCTCATTAAATCATCCTCTAACTAGTAGTAAAGGAAAGTCAAATGAGCTATATCAATCCTAGTCCATAAGTCCTAACTCTCCACTAATTCAATTAGTGAGAACTAGAGTAAATGGCTCCCAATCATCAATTACTTGGACATTAGTAATTCAAGAGTTCCTAAGTTACCTTTCCAAGCCAAGAGTATAAAATTCTACTCTAAAATCCAACCAAGCATTTCATCAAACACTTGGAAGGCATAAAAGAAAAGTATAGTAAAATTACAAGAAAAGTAAATCTACACTACTCAATTGCAAGGAATTAAACAACAACAAATCAAATGAACACAATTATTATGAATTACCTCTAATTGAATTGAAAGAGAATAGGAGGAACAAAAGTAGATCTACAACAAAGTATAAGAACAACATAAAGGAAATTACAACAAAAGAATAGAGGAAGATGAATGTAACAACAAGGAATTAAGAGGATAGAAGTAGAAGAAAGCAAAGATTAAAACCTAGATCTAAGAACTAATCCTAATCCTAATCCTAGAGAGAAGTGAGAGCTTCTCTCTCTAGAAACTACTTCTAAACTAATCCTAAACTAATGGTTAAAAGTTCTAATGAGTTGGAATCCCCTTTGCTCTTCAATCCTTGGCTTTAAATAGCATCTTTGGCGCCGAAGTTGGTTAGGATTGGGCCCCACAACCCTTCAGAATTTGTTGGCCACGTTTTCATTAAAAAATCATAAACCAACACCGACGCGTACGCGTACAGCACGCGTACGCGTCCATGGAGTGATTCGCAGGTGCGCGCAAGCGCCAGGTGCGCGCGCGCGTCCATGAGCGATTTCAACTTCTTTGACTTTTCATGATTTCTCCACTTTGCATGCTTTCCCTCTTCACTCCTTTGATCCATTCCTAGCCCTTTTCAATCTGAAATTACTAACAAACACATCAAGGCATCTAGTGGAATCAAAGGGAGATTAAAACCATCAAATTAAGGGTCTAAAAGCATGTTTTCATATCTAAGCACAAATAAGGAGACAATCATAAAACCATGCTATTTCATTGAATAAATGTGGGTAAAAGGTGATAAAATCTCTTAAAATCAATACAAGATAAACCGTCAAAACGGGGTTTGTCAACCTCCCCACACTTAAACCAAGCATGTCCTCATGCTTAAACCAAGAATGAAGTAAGGGTATGGCATTTATTCAATGGAAACTAACTAAATGCAATCTACCTATATGCAACTATCTAGATGAATGCAATTGCTTGGTCAAAATAAATTAATTCCCAAGAAGCATATATGAACAAGGGCTAAGGACTAACAAGTCTAATCCACAATTGATTTGAGTTATTAAATATTTTTACAAACTTGCATGAAAAGAGATGATCATAGGTGGAAACATGTAATTGAGCCTCAAACCCTCACCGGATGTGTTTGCACTCTATTTGCTCAAGTGTTTAGGGTTGATTCTCTCAATTCTCCTCTATTTCATGCTTTCTAAGATTTGTTTTTCTTCTAACAATCAACAAATATTTCATGCATGCATACATATATCATGAGGTCTTTTCATGGGTTGTAATGGGGCTAGGGTCAAGGTAGGATGCATATTTGGTTAAGTAAGCTTGGAATTTGAATCTTTGATAAGCTTAAACTTCCCACCTAACCTATGACATCCTATACAATTTCAAAGCTAGCCTAACTACCCATTTTTCACTTTTTTCACATACTCATGCATTTTCTTTTCATTTCACAACACTTATGCATTGATTTTATTAAGCTACACTTTGCTTTGGGGCATTTTGTCCCCTTTTTCATTTCTTTCTCCTTTTTTTTCTTTTTTTCTTTCTTTTTTCTAATTTTTTTTTTCTTTTCCTTTTTCCATATTATTTTTCTTTTCTTTTTCTTTTGTTTTTCTCATTTTTTTCTTTCTATATACAAGAGCATCAATGCATAAGGTTTTACATTTGATCAATACATGAGTATGTACCCGATTCCCAATATTTTCAATAACAATACAAAATTACCCTTTTATTCACCCAATGTCCCAAGGTTCCCACACTTGAATGATACTCACACACTCTAGCCTAAGCTAATCAAAGATCCACATAAGGACATTTATTGTTTTTCGCTTTAAGGCTTGTAATGTGCTAAAATAAGAACAAGTGGGTTAATTGTAGGCTCAAAGTTGGCTAACAAAGGAAGATAAAAGGTAAGGCTATTTGGGTAAGTGAGCTAATGAAATGATGGCCTCAATCATATAAATGCATGAATACACAAAATAATGGACATAAAGGATCAAACAAATCAAAGATTACAATCATAAAAAGAGAATAATGCACATAAGAAGGAAAATAAGTGGTTATAAGATGTAACCACACCATTAGGCTCAAATCTCACAAGCTTGTGTTCTTAGCTCAAAACATGATCCACAATATATATATGTGATTCAAGCAAGTTTAATGAAAAATTTTCACTCAAATCAATTAAGGTGCCCTATAGATAGAAATCTTGAAAATTTTCATTATTTTGACTAAGCTTATTGTGTATACATATACAAAAATTAAGAGAATGCAAGTAAAAATCCTAAAATCCTAGAATGAAATGCAAAAGTGTTGGGATTAGAAACTTGTCACCCAAAATCGTCGAACGGTCGGACGACCTCCCCACACTTAAAAGTTTGCACCGTCCTCGGTGCACTCAAAGATGAGCAAGGGGGTACGACGACTCTCCGGATTGCTACGTGTTCTTAGTCTTGCTTCCGTTATTGCTTGTGGTATATTCATCATGAAAAACAAAAATATAACACCATAAGGTAGGGTAATACAAAAGCAAGGAAGCATAATTGTTGGAATGAGGTAAATCACTAGAATTGAGTGAGTGAATTAGTGTGACATTAATGACAAATAAGTGTGTGAATTCTAAATTGCGCGGTTTAGAACACACATTAGCGTAAAAAGCTATGTCACCAAAGAAGCATGCACTTTACTCATTCTAGTATGCTTGAGATGCTTTAAGTAAACTTGTAAGGTAAAACAAGCATTAAAGAAGCATGAAAGCATTCAAACCAAACACATATGGATGCATATAATCATAAAATACAATGCATTAAGGTAAATGCACAACATCATCCATCAAGAGGTTGCCTAATCACAAAACAAGGCTCAAATCACATGGTGGCCAAATCATGTAATTCAAGAAGAGTTACAAGCTCGAAGGCAATTCTCATCACTTGGTATTTTTCAAAAGATAAGCATGAAAAACTCAAGACCAAGTAGCAAAATATAACCTCAATCATAGGATCCAACAAAGATTATCTAAAAACATTAATGCTAAATTAGCATTTAGGCAATAAGGGGGAAGCAATGCATAGTAAACAAAGTCAATAATCCAACACTTATGATGAAAAGAGAGAAAATAAAATGAAAACTAAACTAAAACTAACTAACAAACTAACTAACTAACTAATTAACTAACTAACTAAAATAAATGGTTATCAATGGTGTTTGGAAGTTTTGGATGAGGGGTAGAAGAAGGGAAGAAGAGATGAGAAGGAAGGAAATCCGCGCGTACGCGCGCATGCCGCGCGCGCGCAGATGGTTTATTTCGAGAGTGGCGCGTACGCGTCATGTGCGCATACGCGTGAATTGGTTTGTGCCTCAGGCCCAATTCCCGCATGGTGCAGGCCTAACTCTCGGGTCAAGGTATGGACGGTGGAACTTCTTAATCCACGCGTACGCGTGTACGGCGCGCACGCGTGGATGGTCCAAAATGCTTGATGCACGCGTACGCACGCAGTGCGCGTACGCGTGGATGGTGCTCTGTTTTTCAAAAATTTTTTTCTATGTTTTTGCACCAATCTAAGCATTCTAAACCTCCAAACAGCTACCAAAACACCATAAAACCTTATTTAACATACTAAACTACCAAATACACTCAACTAACTAAACAAAACATGAAATTAGACGAATTCTACCAAATATTTACAAAAGAGAAAATGAAAAGAAATTACCATGGTGGGGTGTCTCCCACCTAGCACTTTTATTTTAAGTCCTTAAGTTGGACTTATGGGGAGCTTCTCTCAAGGTGGCTTGTGCTTGTACTCATCTTGGAACTTCCACCAATGCTTGGACTTCCAATAATCTCCATCATTCAAGATTAATATCTCCAAGCTTTGATGAAGTTCTTCACAAACCATGGGCTCCCAATGTTGATCCTCATGTGTTCCCGGATCCCATATTTTGTCTTCACACCCATCTCCAAGTTGATTATCATTAATCCATGTGGGTGGTGAGCAAGGTGAATTCTCAACAAAGTGACCAAACATCCTTCTAGACCCAAGCAATCTAGTTCTACACCAACTCTTGCAATTAAGCTTTGAGTATGCAACCATGATGAACCTAGAATGATATTTCAAACCACTAACCATCTCCTTTTTACTCTTAAAGCCACAAATATGTCTAAGTTGACCATCCGTCTCAAGCAAACCATATTCAAGGGGAATAATAAAGCTTGAGTATAAAGAATTTACCCACTTGAATGAAAAGATAGATGGTGGTGGCTTGGGGAGAGGTATCTTCAATGTGCTAGCGAGCTCTACTCCCTTGTATTCTTCCTTGTCAACTTCCACCTCTTCATAAACTTCTTCGTTTTCAATCCTTTGTTCATCATTTTCATCTAGCTCTTCTCCATCACTCAAATCATAAATTGGAGGACGAGAGAAATCTACCTCCACATCACTTTCAAATTCATTGGGAGAAGGTTCTTCAAATTTAAAGGATTTTCCACCAAGAAAATTGGATGCATGATCTTCATCACCAAGGAAACTCAATTCTTGCTTCATTCCTTCCAAGTCTTCATTCAAAAATTATTTTGAAGGTTGCGCACTTTCCTCCTCAACATCAAATTCAATCTTCTTGGAGGGGTTTTCTTCAATTCTAAGTTCCCAAGGGGGTTCCACATCTCCTAAGTCTTCAACCACTTCTTCCTCTTCTTTAATGACCATAGGTTCCTCCAATTGTTCTAACACAAAGTAGCATTCCTCACTCTCCACCGGAGTTTCCAATCTCTCATTCATGCTATGCTTTTCAATTGATTCTCCACATGTAACCATGGGAGTGCCTTGAGTACTCAAATGTTGGGAGACTAAATTGCTTACTACCTTGGTCAAAGTAGCCATAAATTCTAGTGTCTCCCTTTGCATTTCTCCTTGCCCTTGAAGTATAAGGCTAAGGGTTTCATCCATTGAAGGTTGGAGTGGATAGGAGGGTTCATTATCTTGGAGAGAGGGTTCATTATAGGAAGGTGGTTCTTCTTGGTAAGGTGGTGGTGTGTATTGAGGTGGTTCTTGGGAGTAGTAATCTTGGAATTGTGGTTCCATGTATGGCTCATATGGTTCAAAAGGTGGTTGGTGTAGTGGATATGAATCATGGTCATATGGAGGTGTTTGGTGAAAATAGGCTTGAGAGTGTGGTTGAGGTTCATGTTGAGGATATGACTCATAGGCATATGGTGGTGGTTCTTGAAAGTCACAAGGAGATTCACCATAGCCATTGGATTGGTATGCATCATGGAATGGCTCTTCTTCATAGTGCATTGGTGGAGGTTGTTGCCATGAGGATTGATCATAAGCATATGGCTCCTCCCACCTTTGATTATCCCATCCTTGATACATTTCTTCATTGTAATCTCCACTTCCTACAACATAGTTGTAACTACACTCATAGCCAATATGAGAATTCATAGTGGAAAGAGAAAACAAAAATCAAAAGATAATAGAAAACAAGAGAAATAAAATTCTACAACTAGCAAATAAAGCAAAGAGTAAGATATTTACACTATTCACATATATACAATAACCAATAACATAACACCATTGCAATTCCCCGGCAACGGCGCCATTTTGACGATTGGATTTTTGACGGTTTAGAATTTCACTAATAAAATCTCGTTGTAAAGTATAGTTTCTAAACCAACACTAATCCTTTCATACAAAAATTTGTTTGTCACAAGTAACAAACCCCTAAAATCTATACACCGAAGTATTTAAACCTCGGGTCGTTCTCCCTAGGAATTACAATAAAGTGTCTTGTTATTGGTTATGAGTTATTTTTGGGGTTTTGATAAGAGACATGAAAGATAAATGGCAAGAAAGTAAACGAATGGCTAAAAAGGTCTTGACAAGGGTTGGTGGTCAAGGATCTCTATCCTAATCACTAACCACAATATGAGAATTGGCAAAGATTAATCTCATTAAATCATCCTCTAACTAGTAGTAAAGGAAAGTCAAATGAGCTATATCAATCCTAGTCCATAAGTCCTAACTCTCCACTAATTCAATTAGTGAGAACTAGAGTAAATGGCTCCCAATCATCAATTACTTGGACATTAGTAATTCAAGAGTTCCTAAGTTACCTTTCCAAGCCAAGAGTATAAAATTCTACTCTAAAATCCAACCAAGCATTTCATCAAACACTTGGAAGGCGTAAAAGAAAAGCATAGTAAAATTACAAGAAAAGTAAATCTACACTACTCAATTGCAAGGAATTAAACAACAACAAATCAAATGAACACAATTATTATGAATTACCTCTAATTGAATTGAAAGAGAATAGGAGGAACAAAAGTAGATCTACAACAAAGTATAAGAACAACATAAAGGAAATTACAACAAAAGAATAGAGGAAGATGAATGTAACAACAAGGAATTAAGAGGATAGAAGTAGAAGAAAGCAAAGATTAAAACCTAGATCTAAGAACTAATCCTAATCCTAATCCTAATCCTAGAGAGAAGTGAGAGCTTCTCTCTCTAGAAACTACTTCTAAACTAATCCTAAACTAATGGTTAAAAGTTCTAATGAGTTGGAATCCCCTTTGCTCTTCAATCCTTGGCTTTAAATAGCATCTTTGGCGCCAAAGTTGGTTAGGATTGGGCCCCACAACCCTTCAGAATTCGTTGGCCACGTTTTCATTAAAAAATCATAAACCAACACCGACGCGTACGCGCACAGCACGCGTACGCGTCCATGGAGTGATTCGCAGGTGCGCGCAAGCGCCAGGTGTGCGCGCGCGTCCATGAGCGATTTCAACTTCTTTGACTTTTCATGATTTCTCCACTTTGCATGCTTTCCCTCTTGACTCCTTTGATCCATTCCTAGCCCTTTTCAATCTGAAATTACTAACAAACACATCAAGGCATCTAGTGGAATCAAAGGGAGATTAAAACCATCAAATTAAGGGTCTAAAAGCATGTTTTCATATCTTAGCACAAATAAGGAGACAATCATAAAACCATGCTATTTCATTGAATAAATGTGGGTAAAAGGTGATAAAATCTCTTAAAATCAATACAAGATAAACCGTCAAAACGGGGTTTGTCAATAGTGTTATTGATTCTCCTAGTTAAGTATGATGATTCTTGAACGCAGCTACTTTATGAGTCTTGGCCGTGGCCCAAAGCACTCTGTCTTCCAGTATTACCACTGGATACATACATGCCACAGACACATAATTGGGTGAACCTTTTCAGATTGTGACTCAGCTTTGCTAGAGTCCCCAATTAGAGGTGTCCAGGGTTCTTAAGCACACTCTTTTTGCCTTGGATCACAACTTTATTTTTTTCTTTTTCTTTATTTCTCTTTTTTTTGTTTGTTTTGTTTTTTTTTGTATTCAGTACTTTTTCTTGCTTCAAGAATCATTTTTATGATTTTTCAGATCCTCAGTAACATGTCTCCTTTATCATCATTCTTTCAAGAGCCAACATTCATGAACAACAAATTCAAAAGACATATGCACTGTTTAAGCATACATTTAGAAGTCAAAGTATTGCCACCACATCAAAATAATTAATCTGTTATAAAATTCAAAATTCATGCAATTCTTCTCTTTTTCAATTAAGAACCTTTTTCATTTAAGAAAAAAGGTGATGGATTCATAGGACATTCATAACTTTAAGGCATAGACACTAAGACACTAATGACCATAAGACACAAACATAGGTAAACATAAGCATAATTTTCGAAAAACAGAAAAATAAAGAACAAGGAGATTAAAGAACGGGTCCACCTTAGTGATGGCGGCTTGTTCTTCCTCTTGAAGATCTTATGGAGTGCTTGAGCTCCTCAATGTCTCTTCCTTGCCTTTGTTGCTCCTCTCTCATGATTCTTTGATCTTCTCTGATTTCATGGAGGAGGATGGAATGTTCTTGGTGCTCTACCCTTAGTTGTCCCATGTTGGAACTCAATTCTCCTAGGGAGGTGTTGATTTGCTCCCAATAGTTTTGTGGAGGAAAGTGCATCCCTTGAGGTATCTCAGGGATTTCATGATGAGTGGGATCTCTTGTTTGCTCCATCCTTTTCTTAGTGATGGGCTTGTTCTCATCAATGGGGATGTCTCCCTCTATGTCAATTCCAACTGAATAATAGAGGTGACAAATAAGATGAGGAAAGGCTAACCTTGCCAAGGTAGAGGACTTGTCCGCCACCTTATAAAGTTCTTGGGCTATAACCTCATGAACTTCTACTTCCTCTCCAATCATGATGCTATAAATTATGATGGCCCAGTCTATAGTAACTTCAGACCGGTTGCTAGTGGGAATGATTGAGTGTTGGATAAACTCCAACCATCCCCTAGCCACGGGCTTGAGGTCATGCCTTCTCAGTTGAACCGGCTTCCTTCTTGAATCTCTCTTCCATTGAGCGCCCTCTTCACAAATGTCTATGAGGACTTGGTCTAACCTTTGATCAAAGTTGACCCTTCTAGTGTAGGGGTGTTCATCTCCTTGCATCATGGGCAAGTTGAATGCCAACCTTACATTTTTCGGACTAAAATCTAAGCATTTCCCCCGAACCATTGTAAGCCAATTCTTTGGGTTCGGGTTTACACTTTGATCATGGTTCTTGGTGATCCATGCATTGGCATAGAACTCTTGAACTATTAAGATTCTGACTTGTTGAATGGGGTTGGTAAGAACTTCCCAACCTCTTCTTCGGATCTCATGTCGGATCTCTGGATATTCACTCTTTTTGAGTTTGAAAGGGACCTCGGGGATCACCTTCTTCATGGCCACAACTTCATAGAAGTGGTCTTGATGCACCCTTGAGATGAATCTCTCCATCTCCCATGACTCGGAGGTGGAAACTTTTGCCTTCCCTTTCCTCTTTCTAGAGGTTTCTCCGGCCTTGGATGCCATAAATGGTTATGAAAAAACAAAAAGCAATGCTTTTTACCACACCAAACTTAAAAGTTTGCTCGTCCTCGAGCAAAAGAAGAAAGAAGAGAGTAGAAGAAAAAGAAATAGAGGAGATGGAGATGGCTTTGTGGTTCGGCCAAAGGGGGAGAAGTAGTATTTAGGTTGTGTGAAAATGAAGGGGTGAAGATGGGTTTATATAGGGGTGGAGAGAGGGGTATGGTTCGGCCATTATGGGTGGGTTTGGGAGGGAAAGTGGTTTGAATTTGAATGGTGAGGTAGGTGGGGTTTTATGAAGGATGGATGTGAGTGGTGAAGAGAATAGTGGGATTTGATAGGTGAGGGGTTTTTGGGGTAGAGGTGTTGAGGTGATTGGTGAATGGGTGAAGAAGAGAGAGGGTGGTGGGGTAGGTGGGGATCCTGTGGGGTCCACAGATCCTGAGGTATCAAGGAAAATTCATCCCTGCACCAAGTGGGAGCAAAAATGCTCTTCATGCCAATTCTGGCGTTAAACGCAAGGCTGGTGCCCATTTCTGGCGTTTAACGCCAACTTCTTGCCCTTTCCTGGCGTTTAACGCCAGTCTGGTACCCCTTTCTGGCGTTAAACGCCCAGAATGGTGCCAGACTGGGCGTTAAACGCCCATTTGCTGCCCTTACTGGCATTTAAACGCCAGCAAGATCTTCCTCCAGGGTGTGCTATTTTTCTTTCTGTTTTTCATTCTGTTTTTGCTTTTTCAATTAATTTTGTGACTTCCCATGATCATCAACCTATAGAATACATAAAATAACAAAGGAAAATAAATTAAATATAACATTGGGTTGCCTCCCAACAAGCGCTTCTTTAATGTCAGTAGCTTCACAGTGGGCTCTCACAGAGCCTCACAAATGCTCAGAGCAATGTTGGAACCTCCCAACACCAAACTTAGAGTTTGAATGTGGGGGTTCAACACCAAACTTAGAAGTTGGTTGTGGCCTCCCAACACCAAACTTAGAGTTTGACTGTGGGGGCTCTGTTTGACTCTGTTTTGAGAGAAGCTCTTCATGCTTCCTCTCCATGGTTACAGAGGGATATCCTTGAGCCTTAAACACAAAGGATTCTTCATTCACTTGAATGATCAATTCTCCTTTGTCCACATTAATCACAGCCTTTGCTGTGGCTAGGAAGGGTCTGCCAAGGATGATGGATTCATCCATGCACTTCCCAGTCTCTAGGACTATGAAATCAGCAGGGATGTAATGGTCTTCAATCTTTACCAGAACATCCTCTACAAGTCCATAAGCTTGTTTTCTTGAGTTGTTTGCCATCTCTAGTGAGATTCTTGCAGCTTGCACCTCAAAGATCCCTAGCTTCTCCATTACAGAGAGAGGCATGAGGTTTATACTTGACCCTAAGTCACACAGAGCCTTCTTAAAGGTCATGGTGCCTATGGTACAAGGTATTGAAAACTTCCCAGGATCCTGTCTCTTTTGAGGTAATCTCTGTCTAGTCAAGTCATCCAGTTCTTTGGTGAGCAAAGGGGGTTCATCCTCCCAAGTCTCATTACCAAATAACTTGTCATTTAGCTTCATGATTGCTCCAAGGTATTTAGCAACTTACTCTTCAATGACATCTTCATCCTCTTCAGAGGAAGAATACTCATCAGAGCTCATGAATGGCAGAAGTAAATCCAATGGAATTTCTATGGTCTCATTATGAGCCTCAGATTCCCATGGTTCCTCATTAGGGAACTCATTGGAGGCTAGTGGACGTCCATTGAGGTCTTCCTCAGTGGCGATCACTGGCTCTTCCTCCTCTCCAAGTTCGGCCATGTGGGTCATGTTAATGGCCTTGCATTCTCCTTTTGGATTTTCTTCTGTATTGCTTGGAAGAGTACTAGGAGGGAGTTTAGTAACTTTCTTACTCAGCTGTCCCATTTGTGCTTCCAAATTCCTAATGGAGGACCTTGTTTCAATCATGAAACTTTGAGTGGTTTTGATTAGATCAGAGACCATGGTTGCTAAGTCAGAGTGGTTCTGCTTAGAATTCTCTGTCTGTTGCTGAGAAGATGATGGAAAAGGCTTGCCATTGCTAAACCTGTTTCTTCCACCATTATTGTTGTTGAAACCTTGTTGAGGTCTCTGTTGATCCTTCCATGAGAGATTTGGATGATTTCTCCATGAAGAATTATAGGTGTTTCCATAGGGTTCTCCCATGTAATTCACCTCTTCCATTGAAGGGTTCTCAGGATCTGATGAGCGGATAATTTGTACGCTTTTTGGCATTGTTTTTAGTATGTTTTTAGTATGTTTTAGTTAGTTTTTAGTATATTTTTATTAGTTTTTAGTTAAAATTCACTTTTCTGGACTTTACTATGAGTTTGTGTGTTTTTCTGTGATTTCAGGTATTTTCTGGCTGAAATTGAGGGACCTGAGCAAAAATCTGATTCAGAGACTGAAATGGACTGCAGATGCTGTTGGATTCTGACCTCCCTGCACTCGAAGTGAATTTTCTGGAGTTACAGAAGCCCAATTGGCTCGCTCTCAACGGCGTTGGAAAGTAGACATCCTGGGCTTTCCAGCAATGTATAATCATCTATACTTTGTTCGAGATTTGATGGCCCAAACCGGTGTTCCAAATCAGCTCAAAGCTGCCCGGCGTTAAACGCCGGAACTGGCACAAGAATGGGAGTTAAACGCCTAAACTGGCACAAAAGCTGGCGTTTAGCTCCAAGAAGAGTCTCTACATGAAAATGCTTCAATGCTCAGCCCAAGCACACACCAAGTGGGCCCGGAAGTGGATTTTTCTGTCATTTACTCATTTCTGTAAACCTTAGGCTACTAGTTCTTTATAAATAAGACCTTTTGCTATTGTATTTTCATCTTGGGATCCTAGATCATATTTAGATCTTTGAATCTTTGGATCCTTGATCATTTTGAGTCTTTTGATCATGTATTGGGAGGCTGGCCTCTCGGCCATGCCTAGACCTTGTTCTTATGTATTTTCAACGGTGGAGTTTCTACACACCATAGATTAAGGTGTGGAGCTCTGCTGTACCTCGAGTATTAATGCAATTACTATTGTTCTTCTATTCAATTCAGCTTGTTCTTATTCCAAGATATTCATTCGCACTCAAGAACTTGATGAATGTGATGATTATGTGACGCTCATCATCATTCTCACTTATGAACGCGTGCCTGACAACCACTCCCGTTCTACAAGCAAACAAGGCTTGAATGTTTATCTCTTGGATTCTTTAACCGGAATCTTCGTGGTATAAGCTAGAATTGATGGCGGCATTCAAGAGAATCCGGAAGGTCTAAACCTTGTCTGTGGTATTCTGAGTAGGATTCAATGATTGAATGACTGTGACGAGCTTCAAACTCCTGAAGGCTGGGCGTTAGTGACAGACGCAAAAGAATCACTGGATTCTATTCCAACCTGATTGAGAACCGACAGATGATTAGCCGTGCTGTGACAGGGTGCGTTGAACATTTTCACTGAGAGGACGGGACTGTAGCCACTGACAACGGTGATGCCCAACATACAGCTTGCCATGGAAAGGAGTAAGAAGGATTGGATGAAGACAGTAGGAAAGCAGAGAGACGGAAGGGACAAAGCATCTCCATTCGCTTATCTGAAGTTCTCACCAATGAATTACATAAGTATCTCTATCCTTGTTTTATGCTTTATTCATATATCATCCATAACCATTTGAATCTGCCTAACTAAGATTTACAAGGTGACCATAGCTTGCTTCATACCAACAATCTCCGTGGGATCGACCCTTACTCGCGTAAGGTTTATTACTTGGACGACCCAGTGCACTTGCTGGTTAGTTGTGTGAAGTTGTGTTTATACCATGGTATTGAGCACCAAGTTTTTGGATTCATTACCGGGGATTATTTGAGTTGTGAAAAGTAGTGATCACAATTTCGTGCACCAAGTTTTGGCGCCGTTGCCGGAGATTGTTTCGAGTATGGACAACTGACGGTTCATCTTGTTGCTTAGATTAGGTATTTATCTTCAGAGTTCTTAAGAATGAATTCTAGTGTTTCAAGGTGATGTTCTTATCATCACCAAAGCTGATTGATTCTCATCAATTTAGCTCTTGAATGCAATGTCCTGCTGAAGCTTGGCTAGCCATGTCTAATTCCTTTAGACTAAAGCTTTAGACTAACATTGCATGATTCCTGGAATTCTCATTAAGAATTTTGATACCTTTCTTTTCTTTTCCACTTAATTTTCGAAAAATCCAAAAAAATTTACAAAATCATAAAAACCAAAAATATTTTATGTTTCTTGTTTGAGTCTAGTGTCTCATTTTAAGTTTGGTGTCAATTGCATGTTTCTGTTCTTCTTGCATTCATTCATGTGTCTTCATTAATCTTCAAGTTGTTCTTGATGATTTCCTTGCTCTGATCTTTAAATTCTCTTGACTTGAGTGTTTTATTGTTTCTCATATGCATTCTCATTTTGTTAGTGTCAATAGTATACAAACTGCTAAGTTTGGTGTCTTGCATGCATTGTCATTTGATTTTGGTTGCATTTTGATTATTAAAAATCCAAAAATATTTTACTTTGTGTCTTTTCAAGTCAATAATACAGAGAATTGAAGATTCAGAACATACAGCAGAGGAATTACACAGAAAAAGCTGGGCGTTCAAAACGCCCAGTGAAGAAGGAAAACTGGCGTTTAAACGCCAGTCAGGGTACCTGGCTGGGCGTTTAACGCCCAAAAGGGTAGTTCTTTGGGCGTTAAATGCCAGAATGTGCACCATTCTGGGCGTTTAACGCCAGGATGGCACAAGAGGGAAGATTCTGTTTTCAATTCAAATTTTTTTCAAGTTTTCAATATTTTTCAAAATAAAATCTTTTTCAAATCAAATCTTTTCAATCAAATCTTTTTCAAAATCAATTTCTTTCCATTTTCAAAAATACTTGCCATCAATTAATGATTTGATTCAACATTTCAAGTATGTTGCCTTTTCTGTTGAGAAAGGTTTAATGTTTGAATCATATCTTTTCTTGTTAGGCAAGTCATTAATTTTCAAAATCAAATCTTTTTAAATTGTTTTTCAAATCATATCTTCTCAATCACATCTTTTTAAAATCATAACTTTTCAATCATATCTTTTTAATCACATCTTTTTCAAAATAGTTTTCAATCATATCTTTTTAATTTCTAATTTCAAAATCTTTTTCAAAAATCACTTGATTTTTTTCCAATCTTAGTTTTCGAAAATCAATTACTATTTTTCAAAATGTTTTTAAAATCTTTTTCTTTGTTTTCGAAAATTTCTTCCCCTCTTCTCACATCCTTCTATTTATGGACTAACACTATTCCTTAATGCCCAATTCGAACTCCATCTTTCTTGATAAGTTCGAATTCTCTACTCCTTCCTTCTATTTTTCTTTTCCTCTGACACCTCAAGGAATCTCTATACTGTGACATAGAGGATTCCATATTTTCTTGTTCTCTTCTCTTTCATATGAGCAGGAGCAAAGACAAAAGCATTCTTGTTGAGGCTGACCCTGAACCTGAAAGGACCTTGAAGCGAAAGCTAAGAGAAGCTAAGGCACAACTCTCTGTAGAGGACCTAACAGAAATCTTCAAAAAAGAAGAACCCATGGCAGCCGAAAACAACAACAATGCAACCAATGCAAGGAAGGTGCTGGGTGACTTTACTGCACCTACTCCCGACTTCTATGGGAGAAGCATCTCTATCCCTGCCATTGGAGCAAACAACTTTGAGCTTAAGCCTCAATTAGTTTCTCTGATGCAACAGAATTGCAAGTTCCATGGACTTCCATTGGAAGATCCTCATCAGTTTTTAGCTGAGTTCTTGCAAATCTGTGACACTGTCAAGACTAATGGGGTTGACCCTGAGGTCTACAGACTTATGCTATTCCCTTTTGCTGTAAGAGACAGAGCTAGGATATGGTTGGACTCACAACCTAAAGAAAGCCTGAACTCTTGGGAAAAGCTAGTCAATGCCTTCTTGGCAAAGTTCTTTGATGAGCGGATATTTTATACGCTTTTTGGGGGTAATTTCATGTAGATTTTAGTATGTTTTAATTAGTTTTTAATAGAATTTTATTAGTTTTTAAGCAAAAATCATATTTCTGGACTTTACTATGAGTTTGTGTATTTTTCTATAATTTCAGGTATTTTCTGGCTGAAATTGAGGGAGCTGAGCAAAAATCTGACTTAGGCTGAAAAAGGACTGCTGATGCTGTTGGATCCTGACCTCCCTGCACTCGAAATGGATTTTCTGGAGCTACAGGAGTCCAATTGGCGCGCTCTCAACGGCATTGGAAAGTAGACATCCAGGGCTTTCCAGCAATATATAATAGTTCATACTTTGCGCAAGGATAGACGACGTAACTTGGCGTTGAACGCCAAGTTCATGCTGCTGTCTGAAGTTAAACGCCAGAAAAACGTCATGATCCGGAGTTGAACGCCCAAAACACGTCATAACCTGGAGTTTAACGCCAAGAAAGGCCTCTACTCGTGGATAGCTTTAATCTCAGCCCCAGCACACACCAAGTGGGCCCCAGAAGTGGATTTCTGCACCAATTATCTTAGTTTATTCATTTTCTGTAAACCTAGGTTACTAGTTTACTATTTAAACAACTTTTACAGACATTTCGTGTACCTCATGACATTTTCAGATCTGAATTACATACTTTTGACGGCATGAGTCTCTAAACTCCATTGTTGGGGGTGAGGAGCTCTGCAGCGTCTCGATGATTTAATACAATTCCTTTGTTTTCCATTCAAACACGCTTGTTCTTATTTAAGATGTTTATTCGCGCTTAATTATGAAGAAGGTGATGATCCGTGACATTCATCACCTTCCTCAACCCATGAACGTGTGCCTGACAACCACCTCCGTTCTACATCAGACTGAATGAATATCTCTTAGATTCCCCAACAGAATCTTCGTGGTATAAGCCGGATTGATGGCGGCATTCATGAGAATCCGGAAAGTCTAAACCTTGTCTGTGGTATTCCGAGTAGGATTCCGGGATTGAATGACTGTGACGTGCTTCAAACTCCTGAGGGCTGGGCGTTAGTGACAGACGCAAAAGAATCAATGGATTCTATTCCAACCTGATTGAGAACCGACAGATGATTAGCCGTGCTGTGACAGAGCATAGGAACGTTTTCACTGAGAGGATGGGAAGTAGCCATTGACAACGGTGACACCCTACATAGAGCTTGCCATGGAAGGAATCTGCGTGTGAGAAGAGGATTCCAAGGAAGAGTTGAAGTCAAAGGACAAAGCATCTCCAAAACTCCAACATATTCTCCAGTACTGCACACAAGTAACGATAATACTCTTTATTATTCCAACTTACAATTTTAAGTAGTTTGGCTTTTTACAAGTAAAATCCAATTAATCCTATTGACCTCCTGACTAAGATTAATAAATAAACATTGATTGCTTCAAGCCAATAATCTCCGTGGGATCGACCCTTACTCACGTAAGGTATTACTTGGACGACCCAGTGCACTTGCTGGTTAGTTGAATGAAGTTGATCTTGGACCAGGTTCTATTATCATATTCTATAAAGAGATACAATTTCGTCCACCAAGTTTTTGGCGCCGTTGCCGGGGATTATTGAGTTTGGACAATTGAAGGCTTATTTTATTTCTTAGATTAGGAATAATTTATTTTTATTTTTATTATTATAGAGTCATTAAATCTTGATAGGATAGTTCCCTTTCAAAAATTTCTTTTCAAAATTTATTATTTTTCGTTATTAGTTGCTAATTTTCGTGAGTTTAGTGTCTTGTTCTAAGTTTGGTGTCAATTGCATATCTTATATTTTTCTTTAAAATTTTCGACTTGTGTTCTTTGTTCTTCATTGATCTTCAAGTTGTTCATGTTTATTTTTCTTGTTTGATCTTTAATTTTTCTTGTTCTGTGTCTTTCTTGTTTTTCTTGTGCTTTTTCAAAACATTAGTTTTCAAAATTTATTTTATCCATAAATAATACATCTTTAAAATACGTTACATTTTTAAATCAGTTGGTTATAGCGTTGGCTTATGTTCTTGGCAATTGGGCACCAGTTCTTTTGAAAATCTTTTTTTCAAAATAATTTTTCTTGATTGAATCTTGTGCCAAACTTTAAGTTTGGTGTTTTCTTGTTAATCTCTTTATAATTTTCGAAAATTTTCTTAGAGTTTCTAAAAATTTAAGTTTGGTGTTCTTTCTTTTGTTCTTGTGTTCTTGTGAATCTTCAAGGTGTTCTTGGATTTTCTTGTGTCTTGATCTTAAAATTTTTAAGTTTGGTGTTCCTTGGTGTTTTCCCTCCAAAAATTTTCGAAAATAAGGAGCACTAAATCTAAAAATTTAAATCTTGTGTCTTTGTGTGTTTTTCTCTTTCATCATAAAATTCAAAATTCAAAAAAAATATTTATATTTTCTAACTAATTTTGAACTATTTTTTTTCGAAAATTTTATATAAAATTCAATTTTCAATTTCAAAATATTTTCACTTTCATTATTTATTTCGTTTTTATTTTATAAAAATTCTGATTTTTATAAAATAAATAATACAACATATTCCACAATCCTTTATAAACAATAACTCTATTGTTCAATATGGAAGCAAGTGGGAATGAACAGTCCAAGAGGACTCTGGGGTCATATGCTAACCCCACTACTGCTTCATATGGGAGTAGTATTTGTATACCCTCCATTGGAGTTAGTAGCTTTGAGCTGAATCCTCAGCTCATTATCATGGTGCAGCAAAACTGCCAGTATTCCGGTCTTCCACATGAAGAACCTACAGAGTTTCTGGCACAATTTCTGCAAATTGCTGATACAGTACATGATAAGGAAGTAGATCAGGATGTCTACAGATTATTACTGTTTCCATTTGCTGTAAAAGATCAAGCTAAGAGGTGGTTAAATAACCAGCCTAAGAACAGCATAAAAACATGGAAAAGCTGTCAGAAAAATTCCTGAATCACTATTTCCCTCCCAAACGGATGACACAGCTAAGGCTAAACATCCAAGGCTTCAAACAAGGAGATCATGAATCCCTTTATGATGCTTGGGAGAGATACAGAGAGATGCTAAGAAAATGCCCCTCTGAAATGTTTTCAGAATGGGTGCAATTAGACATCTTCTACTATGGGCTTACAGAAAAAAGCTCAGATTTCTCTAGACCACTTAGCTGGTGGATCTATACACATGAGAAAAACAATTGAAGAAGCTCAAGAGCTTATTGATACAGTTGCCAGAAATCAGCATCTGTACCTAAGCAGTGAATCCTCTATGAAAGAAGAAGCTAAAACAGTAACTGCAGAACTCAGTCCAGTGGATCAAGCTAATGAATTCAATCAGCAATTAGATTTTCTAACTCAGCAACTAGCCGAATTCAAGGAAATATTACAGGAAACAAGAATGGCTAACAGGACATGGAAGTGCAATTAAAGCAGACGAAAAGCAACTGTCAAAACAAATAACAGAAGAATGCCAAGCAGTTCAATTAAGAAGTGGGAAAACATTAAATACCTTACTTCAAAGCAGCAGGAAACTAAGAAATGAACAAGAGGATACTCAAAATCCCTCTGAGGACAATCAGAGCCCAGAGGAATGATGCTGGCGCTGAACGCCCAGCCCATGCTCATTCCTGGCGTTCAACGCCAGAAACAAGCATGGATCTGGCGTTGAACGCCCAAAAGGGACATGGTTCTGGCGTTCAAACGCCAGTAACAAACAAGGAGATGGCGTCTAACGCCACTCCAGCTTCCACTCCTAGCATTCAAATGCCAGTGGGTGATCAGTCACATACAAGTGCTGACCTTTCTAAAAAGGCTTCCCAACCCACTTCTGTAGGTAATAAACCTGCAGCAACTAAGGTTGAGGAATACAAAGCCAAATGCCTTATCTTCAAAAACTCCGCCAAGCGGAACAGGATAAGCAATTTGCCCGCTTTGCAGACTATCTCAGGACTCTTGAAATAAGATTCCGTTTGCAGAAGCACTTGAGCAATACCTTCTTATGCTAAGTTCATGAAAGAAATCTTAAGTCATAAGAAGGATTGGAGGGAAACTGAGAAAGTCTACCTCACTGAAGAATGCAGTGCAGTCATTCTGAAAAGCTTACCTGAGAAGCTTAAAGATCCTGGGAGCTTTATGATACCATGCACATTAGAGGGTAATTGTACCAAGCAAGCTTTATGTGATCTTGGGGCAAGTATCAACTTAATACCTGCATCTACTATCAGAAAGCTTGGTTTAACTGAAGAAATTAAACCAACCAGGATATGTCTTCAACTTGCTGATGGCTCCATTAAGTACTCATCAGGCGTGATTGAGGACATGATTGTCAAGGTTGGGCCATTCGCCTTTCCTACTGACTTTGTGGTGCTGGAAATGGAGGAGCACAAGAGTGCAACTCTCATCTAGGAAGACCTTTCCTAGCAACTGGCCGAACCCTCATTGATGTCCAAAAAGGGGAAGTGACCTTGAGAGTCAATGAGGAGGAGTTCAAGTTGAATGTTGTCAAAGCAATGCAACATCCAGACACCCAAAATGACTGCATGAGTGTTGACATTATTGATTCTCTGGTAAGAGAGGTCAATATGGCTGAGAGTTTGGAATCAGAGCTAGAGGACATCTTTAAAGATGTTCAGCCTGATTTGGAGGAGTCAGAGAAGATAATAGAACCTCTGAAAATCCCTCAAGAAGAGAGAAACCTCCAAAACCCGAACTCAAACCATTACCACCATCCCTGAAATATGCATTTCTGGGAGAAGGTGATACCTTTCCTGTAATTATAAGCTCTACCTTAAAGCCATAGGAAGAGGAAGCACTAATTCAAGTGCTAAGGACACACAAGACAGCTCTTGGGTGGTCCATCAGTGATCTTAAGGGCATTAGCCCAGCCATGCATAAGATCCTATTGGAAGGTGACGCCAAGCCTGTGGTCCAACCACAGAGGCGGCTGAACCCGCCATGAAGGAAGTGTGCAGAAGGAGGTCACTAACATTACTAGAGGCTGGGATTATTATCCTATTTCTGACAGCCCCTGGGTGAGCCCTGTCCAAGTTGTCCCTAAGAAAGATGGCATGACAGTGATTCATAATGAAAAAAATGAACTGGTTCCTACAGAACAGTTACAGGGTGGCGTATGTGCATTGATTATAGAAGGCTCATACGCCACCAGAAAGATCATTTTCCTTTACATTCATAGACCATGCTGGAAAGACTAGCAGGTCATGATACTACTGCTTCCTGGATGGATATTCAGGTTATAATCAAATTGCAGTAGATCCCCAGGATCAGGAGAAAACGGCATTCACATGCCCATCCGGAGTATTTGCATACAGAAGGATGCCATTTGGCCTGTGCAATGCACCTGCAACTTTTCAAAGGTGCATGCTCTCAATTTTCTCTGATATGGTGGAAAAATTCCTGGAAGTCTTCATGGATGACTTTTCAGTATTTGGAGACTCATTCAGCTCCTGCCTTAACCATTTAGCACTTGTTCTGAAAAGATGCCAAGAGACTAACCTGGTTTTAAACTGGGAAAAATGTCACTTTATGGTGACTGAAGGAATTGTCCTTGGGCACAAAATTTCGAACAAGGGAATAGAGGTGGACCAAGCTAAGGTAGAAGTAATTGAAAAATTGCCACCACCTGCTAATGTTAAGGCAATCAGAAGCTTTCTAGGGCATGCAGGATTCTATAGGAGGTTTATAAAGGATTTTTCAAAAATCGCCAAACCTCTGAGCAACCTGCTAGCTGCTGACACGCCATTTATCTTTGATAAAAAGTGTCTGCAGGCATTTGAGACCCTGAAAGCTAAATTGGTCTCAGCACCAATCATCTCTGCACCAGACTGGACATTACCATTTGAATTAATGTGTGATGCCAGTGACCATGCCATTGGTGCAGTATTGGGACAAAGGCATGACAAGCTTCTGCACGTCATTTACTATGCCAGCCGTGTTTTAAATGACGCACAGAAGAATTACACCACCACCGAAAAAGAACTACTTGCAGTAGTTTACGCCATTGATAAGTTCAGATCCTATTTAGAAGGATCAAAGGTGATGGTGTATACTGATCATGCTGCTCTTAAATATCTACTCACAAAGCAGGATTCAAAACCCAGACTTATAAGATGGGTGTTGCTTCTGCAAGAGTTTGATATAGAAATAAGAGACAGAAAAGGGACAGAGAATCAGGTAGCAGACCACCTATCCCGAATAGAACCAGTAGAAGGGGCGTCCCTCCCTCTCACTGAGATCTCTGAAACCTTTCCAGATGAGCAACTCTTTGCCATCCAGGAAGTGCCATGGTTTGCAGACATTGCAAACTACAAGGCAGTGAGATTCATACCCAAAGAGTACAGTAGGGTGCAATCAAAGAAATTAATCACAGATACAAAGTACTATCTCTGGGATGAACCATATCTCTTCAAGAGATGTGCAGACGGAGTAATCCGTAGATGTGTGCCTAAAGAAGAAGCACAGAAGATCCTTTGGCATTGCCATGGATCACAGTATGGAGGACATTTTGGAAGTGAGCGAACAGCCACAAGAGTCCTCCAAAGTGGCTTCTACTGGCCCACTCTCTATAAAGATTCCCGAGCATTTGTGCTTAATTGTGACAGTTGCCAAAGATCAGGTAACCTACCTCACAGTTATGCCATGCCTCAACAAGGAATCTTGGAGATTGAGTTGTTTGATGTATGGGGCATTGACTTCATGGGACCTTTCCCACCATCATACTCAAACACTTATATTCTGGTGGCAGTGGATTATGTATCCAAATGGGTGGAGGCTATTGCAACACCCACTAATGACACTAAAACAGTGTTGAAATTCCTCCAGAAACATATCTTCAGCAGATTTGGTATCCCTAGAGTGTTAATCAGTGATGGGGGCACTCATTTCTGTAATAAACAGCTTTACTCTGCTCTGGTACGTTATGGAGTCAACCACAGGGTGGCTACTCCATATCATCCACAAACTAATGGGCAAGCTGAAGTCTCAATAGAGAACTCAAAAGAATCCTGGAACGGACTGTAATTAACCGTAGAGGATTGGGCAAGAAGCTTGGATGATGCTTTGTGGGCATACAGAACAGCATTTAAGACCCCTATAGGACCTCTCCATACCAGCTTGTGTATGGAAAGGCGTGTCACTTGCCAGTGGAACTGGAACACAAGGCCTACTGGGCAACCAGATTCCTGAACCTTGATGCCAAGTTAGCTGGAGAAAGACGATTACTCCAGTTAAATGAGCTAGGAATTTAGACTCAATGCTTTCGAAAATGCAAAAATTTACAAAGAGAAAGCAAAAAGATGGCATGATAAGAAATTGTCATCCAGAGTCTTTGAGCCAGGACAGAAAGTTCTGCTATTTAATTCAAGGCTCAAATTATTCCCTGGGAAATTAAAATCCCGGTGGAGAGGTCCATATGTAATTACAAGTGTATCACCATATGGATACATAGAACTTCAGGATAGTGACTCTAACAAAAAGTTCATTGTTAATGGACATAGAGTCAAACATTATCTTGAAGGCAATTTTGAGCAAGACTGCTCAAAGCTGAGACTCGAGTAAAAACTCAGTGATAGTCCAGCTAATGACAATAAAAAGCGCTTGCTGGGAGGCAACCCAGCCATTTACAAAGTTTATTTACTAATGAAATAAATTTTCTTTTTTTACAGGTTTAAGTCCAAGTATCTCCAAGGTAAAATAGCAATTGGTTGGATTCACAGAGTTATAAAGGAAATTGGAAGCTTACTGGCATGAAAAAGCCAGTAAGAAACATTTTGGGCGTTGAACGCCCAAAAGAAGCACCCACTGGGCGTTCAACGCCAGTAAGGGTAGCCTTCTGGGCGTTAAACGCCAGAAAGAAGCACCTTCTGGGCGTTTAACGCCAGTTTGGCAGCATCCTGGGCGTTTAGAAAAACGCCCAGTAACAAAGGACTTCCTGGCGTTCAACGCCAGAAAGATGCAGCAAATGGGCGTTGAACGCCCAGGAGAAGCAACTATTGGGCGTTAAACGCCCAACACATGCATCATGTGGCGTTTAACGCAGGATGGTGGGAGGAGGTAAAAATTCGTTTTCTTTACAAATTTTCTAAATTTTTAAGTTTCAATTCATGATTTCTTGCATAAACATGTTTCAAAATGTCATCCTTCAAAATCAAATTGGTTTCTAAGAACCCTAATTTCTAAAATCCCTCTTTCAAAAATATCAAATGTATCTTAATTCATAAACACAAATCTTTTTCCAATCCAATTCTTTTTCAAATATTTTTAATTTCTTCTCATATCTTTTTCAACTCATCTTATCTTTATGTGAAAATGCCTTTCCTTCTACTCCTCTCCTTTCCTTTGCTTGAGGACAAGCAAACCTCTAAGTTTGGTGTGATTTGCCATGATCACTGAGCTAAAACTCATTAAGATCATGGCACCTAAGAGAACAGGAAGAGCAAGGATGTGAACTTAAGGGAGCTGAAGCGTCAGAAATTTATTCCTGAAGGCACCCCACAGACTAGAGGAACATCCACTTCCCAAAATACAGGTTGTTAAGTTCTAATTCCAGCTTTAACTCTGTGATAGTATTATTATAGGATTTTACCTTAGGAGATTTTAGTTTGTCTATTTGATTTTATTTCCAATTAGAGCTATAATTTATTTTTCTCATCATCATCAGGCATGATAAAGTAGTAGAATTTTTTTTAGAATAAAGAAGTAATCTATATTTATGAGTTCTTAGAATAAAGACTATAATTAATTATATGGTGGCAATACTTTTTGTTCTCTGAATGAATGCTTGAACAGTGCATAAATTGTACTTTGAATTTGATGAATTGGCTCCTGAAAGGATGAGGAACACGAAAAATATTATTGATGATCTGAAAAATCATGAAATTGATTCTTGAAGCAAGAAAAAGCAGTTCAAAAAGAAAAAAAAAAAACAAGCCATGAGCACTAGCCAAGAGTAAAAAAAGGGATCCAAGGCTTTGAGCATCAATGGATAGGAGGGCCCAAGGAAATAAAATCCAGGCCTAAGCGGCTAAACCAAGCTGTCCCTAACCATATGCTTGTGGCATGCAGGTCCAAGTTACAAGCTTGAGACTGAGTGGTTAAAGTCGTGATCCAAAGCAAAAGAGTGTGCTTAAGAGCTCTGGACACCACTAACTGGGGACTTTAGCAAAGCTAAGTCACAATCTGAAAAGGTTCACCCAGTTATGTGTCTGTGGCATTTATGTATCTGGTGGTAATACTGGAAAACAAAGTGCTTAGGGCCACAGCCAAGACTCTAAAATAACTGTGTTCAAGAATTAACATACTACACTAGGAGAGTCAATAATACTATCTGAATTCTGAGTTCCTAAGGATGCCAATTATCCTGAAAATTTAAAGATACAGGGGATGCCAAAACTGTTCAGAACAAAAAGCTACAAGCCCCGCTCATCTAATAATATGAGCTTCATTTAAAACTCTAAAATATTATTACTTCTTAATTTCTGCTAAATCCTATTTATTTATCTAGTTGCTTGAGGACAAGCAACAGTTTAAGTTTGGTGTTGTGATGCGGATATTTTATACGCTTTTTGGGGGTAATTTCATGTAGATTTTAGTATGTTTTAATTAGTTTTTAAGCAAAAATCATATTTCTGGACTTTACTATGAGTTTGTGTATTTTTCTGTAATTTCAGGTATTTTCTGGCTGAAATTGAGGGAGCTGAGCAAAAATCTGACTTAGGCTGAAAAAGGACTGCTGATGCTGTTGGATCCTGACCTCCCTGCACTCGAAATGGATTTTCTGGAGCTACAGGAGTCCAATTGGCGCGCTCTCAACGGCATTGGAAAGTAGACATCCAGGGCTTTCCAGCAATATATAATAGTCCATACTTTGCGCAAGGATAGACGACGTAACTTGGCGTTGAACGCCAAGTTCATGCTGCTGTCTGAAGTTAAACGCCAGAAAAACGTCATGATCCGGAGTTGAACGCCCAAAACACGTCATAACCTGGAGTTTAACGCCAAGAAAGGCCTCTACTCGTGGATAGCTTTAATCTCAGCCCCAGCACACACCAAGTGGGCCCCAGAAGTGGATTTCTGCACCAATTATCTTAGTTTATTCATTTTCTGTAAACCTATGTTACTAGTTTACTATTTAAACAACTTTTACAGACATTTCGTGTACCTCATGACATTTTCAGATCTGAATTACATACTTTTGACGGCATGAGTCTCTAAACTCCATTGTTGGGGGTGAGGAGCTCTGCAGCGTCTCGATGATTTAATACAATTCCTTTGTTTTCCATTCAAACACGCTTGTTCTTATTTAAGATGTTTATTCGCGCTTAATTATGAAGAAGGTGATGATCCGTGACATTCATCACCTTCCTCAACCCATGAACGTGTGCCTGACAACCACCTCCGTTCTACATCAGACTGAATGAATATCTCTTAGATTCCCCAACAGAATCTTTGTGGTATAAGCCGGATTGATGGCGGCATTCATGAGAATCCGGAAAGTCTAAACCTTGTCTGTGGTATTCCGAGTAGGATTCTGGGATTGAATGACTGTGACGTGCTTCAAACTCCTGAGGGCTGGGCGTTAGTGACAGACGCAAAAGAATCAATGGATTCTATTCCAACCTGATTGAGAACCGACAGATGATTAGCCGTGCTGTGACAGAGCATAGGAACGTTTTCACTGAGAGGATGGGAAGTAGCCATTGACAACGGTGACACCCTACATAGAGCTTGCCATGGAAGGAATCTGCGTGTGAGAAGAGGATTCCAAGGAAGAGTTGAAGTCAAAGGACAAAGCATCTCCAAAACTCCAACATATTCTCCAGTACTGCACACAAGTAACGATAATACTCTTTATTATTCCAACTTACAATTTTAAGTAGTTTGGCTTTTTTACAAGTAAAATCCAATTAATCCTATTGACCTCCTGACTAAGATTAATAAATAAACATTGATTGCTTCAAGCCAATAATCTCCGTGGGATCGACCCTTACTCACGTAAGGTATTACTTGGACGACCCAGTGCACTTGCTGGTTAGTTGAACGAAGTTGATCTTGGACCAGGTTCTATTATCATATTCTATAAAGAGATACAATTTCGTCCACCAACGGGCCGGCGTTCAACGCCCAGAAGATGCATCTGGCTGGCGTTCAACGCCAGAACAGAGCATCTTTCTGGCGCTGAACGCCCAAAACAAGCTACATCCTGGCGTTTAACGCCAGGATGCGCACACAGAGGACAATCTGGTGCTGAACGCCAGAAACAAGCTTGAAACTGGCGTTCAATGCCAGAAACAAGCATTACATGGGCGTTTAACGCCCAGAACATGCACCAATGGGCGTTTGAACGCCAGGATGATGCATGGAGGCATGTTACATGCCTATATGGTGAAGGAATGGTATTTGTTTTCACCTCAGGATCTGTGGACCCCACAGGATCCTCACCTCAGGATCTGTGGACCCCACAGGATCCCCACCTAACATATTCACACCTTACCTTCTAATCCTAGTTTTTGTGAATGTGATTACTCTTCCCCATGTCACACTTCCCAACATCTTCTTCATCAATCACCTCAATTCCTCTTCCCAATTACCCCATTCACCATTCACATCAACCCCCTCTTCCCCATAAACCCCACCTACCTCCATAAAATTCAAATTCAATCCCCCACCCATTCCCTCCCAAAATGGCCGAACACTAACACCCCCCTCCCTATAAATACCCTTCAATTCCCTTTCATTTCCCACCCAAAATGGCCGAACCCTCTCTTCTCCCTCTCTACCATATTTTCTTCTTCTTCTTCTACTCTTCTTTTCTTTTTGCTCGAGGGCGAGCAAAGTTTAAGTTTGGTGTGGTAAAAAGCCTAAGCTTTTTATTTTTCATTCACCATCAATGGCACCTAAGACCGGAATTTCCTCAAGAAAAGGAAAAGGAAAGGCAAAAGCCTCTACCTCCGAGTCATGGGAGAAGGAGAGATTTATCTCCAAAAGCCATCAAGACCACTTCTATGATGTTGTGGCAAAGAAGAAAGTGATCCCTGAGGTCCCTTTCAAGCTCAAGAAAAATGAGTATCCGGAAATCCGACATGAGATCCAAAGAAGAGGGTGGGAAGTCATAACCAACCCCATGCAACAAGTCGGAATTCTAATGGTTCAAGAATTCTATGCCAATGCATGGATCACTAGGAACCATGACCAAGGTATGAACCCAAGCCCAAAGAATTATCTCACAATGGTTAGGGGGAAATACTTGGATTTTAGTCCAGAAAATGTGAGGTTGGCGTTTCACTTACCTATGATGCAAGGTGATGAACGCCCCTACACAAGAAGGGTCAACTTTAACCAAAGGTTGGACCAAGTCCTTATGGACATATGTGGAAGGCGCCCAATGGAGAGTAGACTCCAAAGGCAAGCCAGTCCAACTAAGAAGACTGGACCTCAAGCCTGTAGCTAGAGATGGTTGGAGTTCATTCAAAGATCCATCATCCCTACAAGCAACCGATCTGAAGTTACTGTGGATCGGGCCATCATGGTTCATAGCATCATGATTGGAGAGGAGGTGGAAGTTCATGAAGTCATCTCCAATGAACTCTACAAAATAGCTGACAAGCCTTCATACATGGCACGGCTAGCCTTCCCCCACCTTATATGCCATCTATGTTACTCAGCTGGAGTTATCATAGAAGGAGATGTCTCCATTGAAGAAGACAAGCCCATCACCAAGAAAAGATGGAGCAAACAAGAGAAGTTCCTCACGGCCCTCAAGGAGAACATGAGGAAGTTCATCATCAACAAATGCCTCAAGGAATGCACTTTCCTCCCAACAACTATTGGGAGCAACTCAACACCTCCTTAGAAGATTTGAGCCATAATGTGGAGCAATTAGGGTGGAACATCATGAGCACTCCATCATTCTCCAAGAAATAAGAGAAGATCAAAGAGCAATGAGGAGGAGCAACAAAGGCAAGGAAGGGACATAGAAGAGTTGAAGAACATCATTGGTCCTTCAAGAAGAAGACGCCACTAAAGGTGGATTCATTCCTTGTTCTCTATTTCTTTCTGTTTTCGGTTTTTAATTATTGTGTTTATCTATGTTTTGTGTCTTTATTTCATGATCATTAGTATGTAACCATGCCTTAAAGCTATGAATAAATTCCATTAGTCCTTCACCTTTCTTAAAAAAAAAGAAAACTGTTTTAATTCAAAAGAACAAGAAGTACATAATTTTCGAAATTATTATTGAAATTAGTTTGATTATATTGATGTGGTGACAATGCTTTTTGTTTTCTGAATGAATGCTTGAACAGTGCATATGTCTTTTGATCTTGTTGTTTATGAATGTTAAAATTGTTGCTCTTGAAAGAATGATGAACAAAGAGAAATGTTATTGAGATCTGAAAAATCATGAAATTGATTCTTGAAGCAAGAAAAAGCAGTGAAAAAGAAAGCTTGCGAAAAAAAAAAAAAAAAAAATGGCGAAAAAAAAATAGAAAAAAAAAAAGAGAAGGAGCAGTAGAAAAAGCCAATAGCCCTTAAAACCAAAAGGCAAGGGTAAAAAGGATCCAAGGCTTTGAGCATCAATGGATATGAGGGCCCAAGGAAATTACAATCCAGGCCTAAGCGGCTAATCAAGCTGTCCCTAACCATGTGCTTGTGTCATGAAGGTCCAAGTGAAAAGCTTGAGACTGAGTGGTTAAAGTCGTGATCCAAAGCAAAGAGTGTGCTTAAGAGCTCTGGACACCACTAACTGGGGACTTTAGCAAAGCTAAGTCACAATCTGAAAAGGTTCACCCAGTTATGTGTCTGTGGCATTTGTGTATCCGGTGGTAATACTGGAAGACAAAGTGCTTAGGGCCACAGCCAAGACTCATAAGTAGCTGTGTTCAAGAATCAACATGCTTAACTAGGAAAGTCAATAACACTATCTGAAATTCTAAGTTCATAGAGAAGCCAATCACTCTGAACTTCAAAGGAAAAAGTGAGATGCCAAAACTATTCAGAAGCAAAAAGCTATAAGTCCCGCTCATGTAATTAAATTAATATTCATTGATATTTTGGACTTTATAGTATATTCTCTTCTTTTTATCCTATTTGATTTTCAGTTGCTTGGGGACAAGCAACAATTTAAGTTTGGTGTTGTGATGAGCGGATAATTTATACGCTTTTTGGCATTGTTTTTATATAGTTTTTAGTAAGTTTAAGCGACTTTTAGGGATGTTTTCCTTAGTTTTTATGTTAAATTCACATTTCTGGACTTTACTATGAGTTTGTGTGTTTTTCTGTGATTTCAGGTAAATTCTGACTGAAATTGAGGGATTTAAGCAAAACTCTGAAAAAGGCTGACAAAAGGACTGCTGATGCTGTTGGATTCTGACCTCCCTGCACTCGAAATGGATTTTCTGGAGCTACAGAACTCCAAATGGCGCGCTCTCAACGGCGTTGGAAAGTATACATCCAGGGCTTTCCAGCAATATATAATAGTCCATGCTTTATTCGAAGATTGACGACGTAACTTGGCGTTAAACGCCAAGTTCATGCTGCTGTCTGGAGTAAAACGCCAGAAAAACGTCATGATCCGGAGTTGAACGCCCAAAACACGCCATAACTCAAAGTTCAACGCCAAGAAATGCCTTAGCTCGTGGATTGATCAAGCTCAGCCCAAGCACACACCAAGTGGGCCCCGGAAGTGAATTTATGCATCAATTACTTACTCATGTAAACCCTAGGAGCTAGTCTAGTATATATAGGACATTTATCTATTGTATTAGACATCTTTTGACCACTTTAAACTCTTTATTCATTCGGTCATTTGATCATGGAGAGGGCTGGCCATTCGGCCATGCCTGAACCTCTTTTACTTATGTATTTTCAACGGTGGAGTTTCTGCACACCATAGATTAAGGGTGTGGAGCTCTGCTGTACCTCAAGTATTAATGAAGTTCTACTTTCTTTTATTCAATTCCTCTTTTATTCTTATTCCAAGATATTCATTCGTACCCAAGAACATGATGAATGATGAGTTGGATAACCCTCATTATTATTCTCACTTATGAGCGCGCGTGATTGACAACCACTTTCGTTCTACATGCAACAAAGCTTGAATGTGTATCTCTTAGATTCCCCAACAGAATCTTTGTGGTATAAGCTAGATGGATGGCGGCATTTATGAGGATCCGGAAAGTCCAACCTTGTCTGTGGTGTTCCGAGTAGGATCCTGGGAATCCGGAAAGTCTACCTTGTCTGTGGTGTCCGAGTAGGATTCCGGTAATGAATGACTGTGACGTGCTTCAAACTTGTAACCTGCTGGGCGTAGTGACAACGCAAAAGAATCAATGGATTCTATTCCAGTAGGGGAGGGAACCAATCGGTGATTGGCCGTACTGTGACAGAGTGCGTGAGCATTAGCTTTCACTGCGAGGATGGGATGTAGCCATCAGCCATGGGTGATGCCTCCAGACTGGTTAGCTGTGCGAGTGACAGCCGCATAGGATATTTCCCCGAGAGGATTGAAAGTAGCCACAGCTGATGGTGAACCCCTATACAAAGCTTGCCATGGAAAAGAGTAAGAAGGATTGAGTAGAAGCAGTAGGAAGGCAGGCGTCCTTGAGCCATACAACATCTTCATATACTTAACTGATACCTCTACTAATGAATCTGCATAAGTATTTCTATCCTTTTTATTATTTATTTTATTATTTATTTATTATTCCAATAATCACAATTACCCTTTAATCTCCCTAACTGAGATTTACAAGGTGACCATAGCTTGCTTCATACCAACAATCTCAGTGGATTCGACCCTTACTCACGTAAGGTATTACTTGGACGACCCAGTACACTTGCTGGTTAGTTGAACGGAGTTGTGAATTCAACCAGTGCCATAATTAGAACATTGATCACAAATGATACAAGAATTTTGATCACAATTTCGTCCACCAACGACCCAGTGCACTTGCTGGTTAGTTGTGCGGGATTGCAAAAGTGTGATTGCAATTTCGTGCACCACGTGCATGAAGAAGAAGACAGTAGGAAAGCAGAGATTCAGAAGATAGAGCATATCCAAAACCTCAACCTGTTCTCCATTACTGCAAAACAAGTATTTATTTCATGTTCTTTTACTTTTTACAATTAAATCTGAGAATTATTGATATCCTGACTAAGAGTTACAAGATAACCATAGCTTGCTTCAAGCCGACAATCTCCGTGGGATCGACCCTTACTCACGTAAAGTATTACTTGGACGACCCAGTGCACTTGCTGGTTAGTTGTGCGAAATTACAAAAGTGTGATTGTAATTTCGTGCACCAAGAAGAAAGAAAGAAGGGGAAGAAAAAGAAAAATAGAGGAGATGAAGGGAGAAGTGAATTCGGCCAAGATGGTGGAAAGGTGTTTGTGTTGTGTGAATATGAAGGAGTAGTGAGGGGTTTATATAAGGGTGAGGGGAGGGTTGGGTTACGGTCATTAGGGTTGGGTTTGGGAGGGAAAAGTATTTGAATTTGAAAGTGAGGTAGGTGGGGTTTTTGGGGAAGATATATGGAGGTGATTGGTGAAGAGGTGATAGGGAAGAGTGAATGAGTTGATTGGTAAGGGGTATTTGGGGAAGAGTGTTGTGGGAGGATAGGTGGAGATCCTGTGGGGTCCACAGATCCTGAGGGGTAAAGGATGTATCATCCCTGCTCCTAATAGGCGTGTAAACGCCCTTACAATGCAATCCTGGCGTTTAACGCCAAATTGCTGCATGTTTCTGGCGTTAAATGCCAGCTTTTATTCCTTTCCTGGCGTTAAACTCCAGGCTGCAACCTATTTCTGGCGTTTAACACCAGATTGTAGCCTGTTTCTAGTGTTTAACGCCAGTCTGGTGCTTGTTTCTGGCGTTTAAACGCCAGTAAGTCTCTCCTCCAGGGTGTGCTATTTTTTATTTTTCTTAAATTTTTGCAGTTGTTTTTGTGACTCCACATGATCATCAACCTAAAAAAAAGAGAAAATAACATGGAATAACATAGATAAATAAAAATTGGGTTGCCTCCCAATAAGCGCTTCTTTAATGTCAATAGCTTGATAGTGGGCTCTCATGGAGCCTCATAGATATTCAGAGCATTGTTGGGACCTCCCAACACTAAACTTGGAGTTTGGATGTGGGGGTTCAACACCAAACTTAGAGTTTGGTTGTGGCCTCCCAACACCAAACTTAGAGTTTGACTGTGGGGGCTTTGTTTGACTATGCATTGAGAGAAGCTTTTCTTGCTTCATCTCCATGGTTACAGAGGGAGATCCTTGAGTTTCAAACACAAGGTGGTCCTCATTCAATTGAAGGATCAACTCTCCTCTGTCCATATCAATCACAGCTTTTGCTGCGGCTAGGAAGGGTCTTCCAAGGATGATGGATTCGTCTTCATCCTTCCCAATGTCTAGGATTATGAAATCAGCAAGGATTTAAAGGCCTTTGACCTTTACTAGCACGTCCTCTACCTGTCTATAAGCCTTTTTTATGGATTTGTCTGCCATCTCTAATGAGAATTTGGCAGCCTGTACCTCAAAGATTCCCAGTTTCTCCATTACAGAGAGTGGCATTGAGTTTATGCCTGACCCCAGGTCACACAGAACCTTCTCAAAAGTCATGGTGCCTATGGTACAGGGAATTAGGAATTTACCAGGATCTTATTTCTTTTGAGGTAATGTCCGCCTAACCCAGTCATTCAATTCACTAATGAGCAATGGAGGTTCATCCTCCCAAATTTCATTACCAAATAACTTGGCATTTAGCTTCATGATTGCTCCAAGGTATTTAGCAACTTTCTCTTCAGTAATATCTTCATCCTCTTCAGAGGAAGAATATTCATCAGAGCTCATGAAAGGCAGAAATAGGTTCAATAGAATATCTATGGTCTCTAGATGAGTCTCAGATTCTTTTGGTTCCTCAAATGGGAACTCCTTTTTGTCCAGAGGACGTCCCAGGAGGTCTTCCTCACTGGGATTCACACTCTCTTTTTGGATTCTCTTCTGTATTGCTTGGGAGAGTAATAGGAGGAGTTTCAGTGACTCTTTTACTCAACTGGCCCACTTGTGCTTCCAAAAATTTCTAATAGAGGACCTTGTTTCATTCATAAAACTTATAGTGGCCTTAGATAGATCAAAGACTATGTTTGCTAAGCTAGAGGGGTTCTGCTCAGAATTCTCTATCTATTGCTGAGAGGATGATGGAAAAGGCTTGCTATTGCTAAACCTGTTTCTTCCACCATTATTAAAGCCTTGTTGAGGCTTTTGTTGATCCTTCTATGAGAAATTTGGATGATTTCTCCATGAGGGATTATAGGTGTTTCCATAGGCTTCACCCATGTAATTCACCTCTGCCATTGCAGGGTTCTCAGGATCATAAGCTTCTTCTTCAGAAGATGCTTCTTTAGTACTGTTGGATGCATTTTGCAAACCATTCAGACTTTGAGAAATCATATTGACTTACTGAGTCAACATTTTGTTCTGAGCCAATATGGCATTCAGAGCATCAATTTCAAGAACTCCCTTCCTCTGAGGCGTCCCATTACTCACAGGATTCCTTTCAGAGGTGTACATGAACTAGTTATTTGCAACCATGTCAATGAGTTCCTGAGCTTCTGCAGGCATTTTCTTTAGGTGAATGGATTCACCTGCAGAATGGTCCAATGACATCTTAGATAATTCAGACAGACCATCATAAAATATATCCAGGATGGTCCATTCTGAAAGCATATTAGAAGGACATTTTTTGGTCAGTTGCTTGTATCTTTCCCAAGCTTCATAGAGGGATTCACCTTCTTTCTGTCTGAAGGTTTGAACATCCACTCTAAGCTTGTTCAGCTTTTGAGGAGGAAAGAACTTGGCTAATAAAGCCGTGACCAGCTTATCCCAAGAGTTCAGGCTATCTTTAGGTTGAGAGTCCAACCATATTCTAGCTCTGTCTCTTACAGCAAAAGGAAAAAGCATAAGCATGTAGACCTCGGGATTAACCCCATTGATCTTAACAGCATCACAGATCTGCAAGAATTCAGTTAAGAACTGAAAAGGATCTTCTGATGGAAGTCCATGATACTTGCAATTCTGTTGTATCAGAGAAACTAATTGAGGCTTTAGCTCAAAATTATTTGCTCCAATGATAGGGATTGAGATGCTTCTTCCATGGAAGTTGGAATTTGGTACAGTAAAGTCACCAAGCATCTTCCTTGCATTGTTGTTGGGTTCGGCCATGTCTCCTTCTTTTTCGAGATTCTTTGTAAGGTTTTCTCTGAATTCTTGTGCTTTAGCTTCTCTTAGCTTCTTCTTCAGAGTCCTTTCAGGTTCAGGATCTGCTTCAACAAGAATGTCCTTGTCCTTGCTCCTGCTCATATAAAAAAGAAGAGAACAGAAAAGAAGAAGAATTCTCTATGTCATAGTATAGAGATTCATTTATGTGAGTAGAAGAAGAAAAATTCGAACACAGAGAGAGAAGAGAAGAGGGTTCGAATTATGAGTAGAAGAGAAGTGTTAGTAGATAAATAAATAAATAGAAGGAGATGAGAGAAAGAGAGAATTCGAATATTAAAAGAAGAGAGAGGAGAAATATTTTTGTTTTTATTTTATTTATGATGTTAGTTTCGAAAATTAGGAGAAGAAATAGAATAAAATTAAAATTTAAAACAATTAGTTAAATGAAAAGATTTTTGAAAAAGGGGAAGGTGGTTTTCGAAAATTAGAGAGAGAAAATTAGTTATGTAGTTTTGAAAAAGATAAGAATTTTAAAACAAACAAAAAGTCAATTAGTTAGTTGAAAAAGATTTGAAAATCAATTTTGAAAAGATAAGAAGTTAGAAAAGATTTTGAAATTAAAGTTTGAAAAAGATATGATTTGAAAAAAATTTGGTTAGAAAAAGATATGATTGAAATTTATTTTGAAAAAGATTTGAAAATCAATTTTGAAAAGATAAGAAGTTAGAAAAGATTTTGAAATTAAAGTTTAAAAAAGATATGATTTGAAAAAGATTTGGTTAGAAAAAGGTATGATTGAAATTTATTTTGAAAAAGATTTGAAAAGGAAGTTAAAAAGATTTGATTTTTAAAATTAAAATTAATTATTTGACTAACAAGAAACTAAAAGATATGATTCTAGAATTTAAAGATTGAACCTTTCTTAACAAGAAAGTAACAAACTTCAAATTTTTTAATCAATCACATTAATTGTTAGTAAAGTTTTCGAAATTTATGAAATAAAATTAAGAAAAAGATTTTGAAAATCAATTTTGAAAATTTTCGAAAATAATAAAAAAATGAAAAAGATTTGATTTTTGAAAAAGATTTTGAAAAGATAGGATTTTTTAAAATTGAAATCTTGACTTGACTAACAAGAAATAACTAATTTTAAAATTTTTTGACTAAGTAAACCAAAGATTTTGAAATTTATGAGTAAAATAAGAAAAATATATTTTTTTGATTTTTTAATTTAATGAGGAAAGAGAAAAACCACAAAATGACTCAACACATAAAAATTTTGGATTAAAACAAATGATGCATGCAAGAACACTATGAATGTCAAGATGAACACCAAGAACACTTTGAAGATCATGATGAACCCCAAGAACTTATTTTTGAAAAATTGTTCAAGAAAAGAAAACCTGCAAGACACCAAACTTAGAGATTTTTCATGTTTAGACACTAATAGTTCAAAAATGCATATGAAAAACAACAAAAAACACAAAACAAGAAAATATGAAGATCAAACAAGAAGACTTATCAAGAACAACTTGAAGATCATGAAGAACACATGTATGAATTTTTCGAAAAATTTTTTTTAGAAGATTAAAACATGCAATTGACACCAAACTTCAAAATTGACTCAAGACTCAAACAAGAAACACAAAATTTTTGGTTTTTATGATTTTATTAATTTTTTTTGGACTTTTCGAAAATTATTTTGGAAAAACGAAAAAGAGGAAAAATTTTTGCAAGATTTTTGAAAACTTTTTGAAAATAAAATAAAGTTTGAAACAAGAAGAAAATTACCTAATCTGAGCAACAAGATGAACCGCCAGTTGTCTAAACTCGAACAATCCCCGGCAACGGCGCCAAAAACTTGGTGCACGAAATTGTGATCTCAATGGCGCCAACAACTTGGTACGCATAATTATAATATCACTCTTTTTCACAACTTCGCACAACTAACCAGCAAGTGCACTGGGTCGTCCAAGTAATAAACCTTACGTGAGTAAGGGTCGATTCCACGGAGATTGTCGGCTTGAAGCAAGCTATGGTCACCTTGTAAATCTCAGTTAGGCAGATTCAAATGGTTATGAAGTTTTAATAATTTAAAAGATAAATAAAACATAAAATAAAGATAGAAATGCTTATATAATTTATTGGTGGAAATTTCAGATAAGTGTATGGAGATGCGTTGTTCCTTCTGAATCTCTGCTTTCCTACTGCCTTCATCCAATCCTTCTGACTCCTTTCTATGGCAAGCTGTATGTTGGGTGTCACCATTGTCAATGGCTACTTCCCGTTCTCTCAGTGAAAATGGTCCTCTACGGTTTCTGTACGGCTAATCAACTGTCGGATTGCTCGTCTCGGATGAAAAATACCATGCACAGATATCGTATGACTAATTAGCTGTTGGTTCTCGATCGTGTAGGAATAGGATTTACTATCCTTTTGCATCTGTCACCACGCTATACAGTCATGAGTTTGAAGCTCGTCACAGTCATCCCATCCCAGATCCTACTTGGAATACCACAGACAAGGTTTAGACTTTTTGGATCTCAAGAATGCTGCCAATTGATTCTAGCTTATACCACGGAGGCTCTAATCTCGGATTCAGATGCCCCATTGTCAGAGGGGAGTCGATGTGAACCGTTGATTAGAAACCCAAGAGATACACACTTTAGCTTTCGCAAGTAGAACGGAAGTGTTTGTCAGGCACGTATTCATAATTGAGAATGGTGATGAGTGTCACGAATCATCACATTCATCAGGTTGAAGTGCAAGTGAATATCTTAGAATAAGAATAAGCTTGAATTGAATAGAAGAACAATAGTACTTTGAATTAATACTCGAGGAATAGCAGAGCTCCACACCTTAATCTATAGTGTGTAGAAACTCCACCGTTGAAAATACATAAGTGAAAATAAGGTAGGCATGGCCGAATGGCCAGCCCCCAATGTCTAAGGACTAACAATAATTAAATATGTTCTAAAAGCTCGTCCAAAGTTGTGAGTACAATAGTGAAAAGTTCTATTTATACTAAACTAGTTACTAGGGTTACAGAAATAAGTAAATGATGCAGAAATCTACTTCCGGGCCCACTTGGTGTGTGCTTGGGCTGAGCATTGAAGCTTTCACGTGTAGAGGTCTTCCTTGGAGTTAAACGCTAGTTTGTAATTTGTTTCTGGTGTTTGACTCTGCTTTGCAACTTGTTTCTGGCGTTTAACGCCAGAATAGGGCAGAAAGCTGGCGTTAAACGCCAGTTTGCGTCGTCTAAACTTGGACAAAGTATAGACTATTATATATTGCTGGAAATCTCTGGATGTCTACTTTCCAACACAATTGAGAGCGCGCCATTTGGACTCCTGTAGCTCCAAAAATTCCATTTTGAGTGCAGGGAGGTCAGAATCTAACAGCATCTGCAATCCTTTGTCAGCCTCTGAATTAGAATTTTGCTCAAGTCCCTCAATTTCAGCCAGAAAATATCTGAAATCACAGAAAAACACACACACTCATAGTAAAGTTTAGAAATGTAAATTTTGCTTAAAATCTAATAAAAATATACTAAAAACTAACTAAATCCTACTAAAAACTATGTAAAAACAATGACAAAAAGTGTATAAATTATCCGCTCATCACACCCCATTCCTTGGTTACTATATTTTCTCTTACATGTAATGTTCATTTATCTTTTTTTTTTTGTAATGTTCACCATATAGACAAAGTGACATTCATGATCACTCAAAATATTATACATACTTTTGAGCTGTGACATATTTATGGCTAATGAGCTTTGACATTATAAAGTTTTATATTCTCTATTTATAGAATTAATATTGTGATTGTTTCATACTCTGTCATCATGGGCTACTTCAAGTGTTAAAGAGGTTGCTTTAACCGGACAAAAAAATCAGTTTTTCCAGCTTTATGTATGAGATGCTGAAGAATTGGTTAAAGTAGAAGCAGAATTAGTTTGTGCACAACTTGAGATATTTTTAGGTAATTTAAGTTCAATCATATCTTATAAAGCAATTTTCATTCACATTTACTTATCATACATATTTCTTTGTTTCAAATATAAGGTAAGAGCTTGGACCATACTTTGTTTCACTACAATATGAGTTTTATATTAATGTATTTGTCTTTTTTTTAAATTGTCCCTTGTTCTCAAATTTTTCATTGTTATTTATTGATTTGGTTGAAAAACAGTTCAAGATCCCCACAGTAAACAAGCCAATTGAACTATGTTATCTTATCATGTGGCCATAGCTTGTTTTCTCAACTCAAAATATGAAATTTATTTTCTATTTTCGGCCACAAATTCATTTTTTTGTTAAGTTTGGCATTTTGTTCTATATATCTTAGAGAATAAGCAAGTTGCCTTATTCAGTCTTTTTTATTTTGGGTGAATTATATTTGGTCTTTACTACAATTTAATGCCTGTTCATGGAGTTTTATTTATTCTCATTGTTTAGACTTTTAGCCTATGATTTTGGATTGCATTTAAGTATTTAATTGACCAATTTACTTGCATTTAAGTATTTGTCACACCCGTTTTTTGTCACTAATCACATAAGTTTTTCATATTTCTAGTTTTCTCTGCCTTTGAAATATTTTTCGAGTTAGACAATAAGATTTTACAGGGGAAGTCTATGGATATGCGTTTGCACCTGAAGATAGAATTGCAAGGTATGGCTATTTTTTTTTTAAATACTCTCTATGTTTTACAGTTCACTTTTATAATTTATATTTTATATCGAATTTGAAAGTTTTTGAAGCTTTTATTGTACTATTCTTCTGCTAGAGCCATAGGAGAGACCGATATACCTTTATCAACATGTGATTATATATCCTTTTATACAAAAGTAGCTATACGTTTATATGATGAGCGGATAATTTATACGCTTTTTGGCATTGTTTTTAGTATATTTTTAGTATGTTTTAGTTAGTTTTTATTATATTTTTATTAGTTTTTAGTTAAAATTTACTTTTCTAGACTTTACTATAAGTTTGTGTGTTTTGCTGTGATTTCAGATATTTTCTAGCTGAAATTGAGGGACCTGAGCAAAAATCTGATTCAGAGGCTAAAAAGGACTGCAGATGCTGTTGGATTCTGACCTCCCTGCACTCGAAGTGGATTTTCTGGAGCTACAGAAGCCCAATTGGTGCGCTCTTAATTGCGTTGGAAATTAGACATCCTGGGCTTTCCAGCAATGTATAATAGTCCATACTTTTTCCGAGATTTGATGGCCCAAACTGGCGTTCCAAATCAGCTCAAAACTGCCCGACGTTAAACGCCGGAACTGGCACAAGAATGGGAGTTAAACGCCTAAACTGGCACAAAAGCTGGCGTTTAACTCCAAGAAAAGTCTCTACACATGAAAGCTTCAATGCTCAGCCCAAGCACACACCTAGTGGGCCCGGAAGTGGATTTTTATGTCATTTACTCATCTTTGTAAACCCTAGGCTACTAGTTCTCTACAAATAGGATCTTTTGCTATTGTATTTTTATCTTTGGATCTTTGATCATCTTTAGATCTTTGAATCTTTTGATCACGTTTTGGGGGCTGGCCTCACGGCCATGCCTAGACCTTGTTCTTATGTATTTTCAACGGTGGAGTTTCTACACACCATAGATTAAGGTGTGGAGCTCTGCTGTACCTCGAGTACTAATGCAATTACTATTGTTCTTCTATTCAATTCAGCTTGTTCTTGTTCTAAGATATCACTTGTTCCTCAACTTGATGAATGTGATGATCCGTGACACTCATCATCATTCTCACCTATGAACGTGTGCCTGACAACCACCTCAGTTCTACCTTAGATTGAGTGAATATCTCTTGGATTCATTAATCAGAATCTTCGTGGTATAAGCTAGAATTGATGGCGGCATTCAAGAGAATCCGGAAGGTCTAAACCTTGTCTGTGGTATTCTGAGTAGGATTCAAGGATTGAATGACTGTGACAAGCTTCAAACTCCTGAAGGCTGGGCGTTAGTGACAGACGCAAAAGAATCAATGGATTCTATTCCAACCTGATTGAAAACCGACAGATGATTACCGTGCTGTGACAGAGCGCATTGAACATTTTCACTGAGAGGACGGGACTGTAGCCACTGACAACGGTGATGCCCAACATACAGCTTGCCATGGAAAGGAGTAAGAAGGATTGGATGAAGATAGTAGAAAAGCAGAGAGACGGAAGGGACAGAGCATCTCCATACACTTATCTGAAATTCTCACCAATGAATTACATAAGTATCTCTATCTTTATTTCATGCTTTATTCATATATCATCCATAACCATTTGAATCTGCCTGACTGAGATTTACAAGATGACCATAGCTTGCTTCATACCAACAATCTCCGTGGGATCGACCCTTACTCGCGTAAGGTTTATTACTTGGACGACCCAGTGCACTTGCTGGTTAGTTGTGCGAAGTTGTGATAAAGAGTTGAGATTGCAATTGAGCGTACCATGTTGATGGCGCCATTGATGATCACAATTTCATGCACTAAGTTTTTGGCGCCGTTGCCAGGGATTGTTGAGTTTGGACAACTGACGGTTCATCTTGTTGTTTAGATTAGGTATTTTTCTTCAGAATTTTTAAGAATGAATTCTAGTGTTTCAAGGTGATGTTTTCATCATCACCAAAGCTAATTGATTCTCATCAATTTAGCTCTTGAATGCAATGTCCTGCTGAAGCTTGGCTAGCCATGTCTAATCTTTTTAGACTAAAGCTTTAGACTAACATTGCATGATTCCTGGAATTCTTATTAAAAATTTTGAATCTCTTTATTTTCTTTTCCACATAATTTTTGAAAAAACCAAAAAAAATTACAAAATCATAAAAAACCAAAAATATTGTATGTTTCTTGTTGAGTCTAGTGTCTCATTTTAAGTTTGGTGTCAATTGCATGTTTCTATTCTTCTTGCATTTTTTTCGAATTCATTCATGTGTCTTAATTGATCTTCAAGTTGTTCTTGATGATTTTCTTGTTCTGATCTTTAAATTCTCTTGTCCTGAGTGTTTTGTTGTTTCTCATATGCATTCTCATTTTGTTAGTGTCAATAGTATACAAACTTCTAAGTTTGGTGTCTTGCATGCATTGTTTATTTGATCTTAGTTTCATTTTGATTATTCCTCATTATTAAAAATCCAAAAAATTTTTAATTTGTGTCTTTTCAAGTCAATAATACAGAGAATTAAAGATTCAGAACATTCAGCAGAAGAATTACACAGAAAAAGGATGGGCGTTCAAAACGCCCAGTGAGGAAGGAAAACTGGCGTTTAAACGCCAGCCAGGGTGCCTGGCTGGGCGTTTAACGCCTAAAAGGGTAGTGTTTTGGGCGTTAAATGCCAGAATGTATACCATTCTGGGCGTTTAACGCCAGGATGGCACAAGAGGGAAAATTCTGTTTTTAACTCAAATTTTTTTTAAGTTTTCAAATTTTTTTCAAAATCAAATCTTTTTCAAATTATATCTTTTCAATCATAATCAGTTTCTTTCTTTTTCGAAAATACTTGCTATCAATTAATGATTTGATTCAATATTTCAAGTATGTTGCCTTTTCTGTTGAGAAAGGTTTAATGTCTGAATCATATCTTTCTTGTTAGGCAGGTTATTAATTTTTAAAATCAAATCTTTTTAAATTGTTTTTCAAATCATATCTTCTCAATCACATCTTTTTAAAACCATAACTTTTCAATCATATCTTCTTAATAACATCTTTTTCAAAATAGTTTTCAATCATATCTTTTTGATTTCTAATTTCAAAATCTTTTTCAAAAATCACTTGATTTCTTTTCCACTCTTAGTTTTCGAAAATCAATTAGTATTTTTTTCAAAATGTTTTTAAAATCTTTTTAATTTATTTTCAAAAATTTCTTCCCCTCTTCTCACATCCTTCTATTTATGGACTAACACTCTTCCTCAATGCACAATTTGAACTCTATCTTTCTAGATAAATTCGAATTCTTCTTCTACCCTCTCCTTCTTCTTTTCCTCTGACACCTCAAGGAATCTCATATTTTCTTGTTCTCTTCTCTTTCATATGAGCAGGAGCAAAGACAAAAGCATTCTTGTTGAGGCTGACCCTGAACCTGAAAGGACCTTGAAGCGAAAGCTAAGAGAAGCTAAGGCACAACTCTCTGTAGAGGACCTAACAGAAATCTTCAAACAAGAAGAAGACATGGCAGCCGAAAACAACAACAATGCCAACAATGCAAGGAAGGTGCTGGGTGACTTTACTGCACCTACTCCCGACTTCTATGGGAGAAGCATCTCTATCCCTGCCATTGGAGCAAACAACTTTGAGCTTAAGCCTCAATTAGTTTCTCTAATGCAACAGAATTGCAAGTTCCATGGACTTCCATTGGAAGATCCTCATCAGTTTTTAGCTGAATTCTTGCAAATCTGTGACACTGTCAAGACCAATGGGGTTGACCCTGAGGTCTACAGACTTATGTTATTCCCTTTTGCTGTAAGAGACAGAGCTAGGATATAGTTGGATTCACAACCTAAAGAAAGCCTGAACTCTTGGGAAAAGCTAGTCAATGCCTTCTTGGCAAAGTTCTTTCCACCTCAAAAATTGAGTAAGCTTAGAGTGGAAGTCCAAACCTTCAGACAGAAGGAAGGAGAATCCCTCTATGAAGCTTGGAAAAGATACAAATAATTGATCAGAAAGTGTCCTTCTAACATGCTTTCTGAATGGAGCATCATAGGTATCTTCTATGATGGTCTATCTGAACTGTCCAGATGTCATTAGACAGCTCTGGTGGAGGATCTCTTCATCTGAAGAAGACGTCTACAGAAGCTCAAGAGCTCATTGAAATGGTTGCAAATAACCAATTCATGTACACTTCTAAAAGAAATCCTGTGAACAATGGGACGAATCAGAAGAAAGGAGTTCTTGAGATTGATACTCTGAATGCCATATTGGCTCAGAACAAAATATTGACTCAGCAAGTCAATATGATCTCTCAAAGTCTGTCTGGAATGCAAGCTACACCAGGCAGTACTAAGGATGCTTCATCTGAAGAAGAAGCTTATGATCCTGGTGCACGAAATTGTGATCACTACTTTTCACAACTCAAATAATCCCCGGTAATGAATCCAAAAACTTGGTGCTCAATACCATGGTATAAACACAACTTCGCACAACTAACCAGCAAGTGCACTGGGTCATCCAAGTAATAAACCTTACGCGAGTAAGGGTCGATCCCACGGAGATTGTTGGTATGAAGCAAGCTATGGTCACCTTGTAAATCTTAGTCAGGCAGATTCAAATGGTTATGGATGATATATGAATAAAGCATAAAACAAGGATAGAGATACTTATGTAATTCATTGGTGAGAACTTCAGATAAGCGAATGGAGATGCTTTGTCCCTTCCGTCTCTCTGCTTTCCTACTGTCTTCATCCAATCCTCTTACTCCTTTCCATGGCAAGCTGTATGTTGGGCATCACCGTTGTCAGTGGCTACAGTCCCGTCCTCTCAGTGAAAATGTTCAACGCACCCTGTCACAGCACGGCTAATCATCTGTCGGTTCTCAATCAGGTTGGAATAGAATCCAATGATTCTTTTGCGTCTGTCACTAACGCCCAGCCTTCAGGAGTTTGAAGCTCGTCACAGTCATTCAATCATTGAATCCTACTCAGAATACCACAGACAAGGTTTAGACCTTCCGGATTCTCTTGAATGCCGCCATCAATTCTAGCTTATACCACGAAGATTCCGGTTAAAGAATCCAAGAGATAAACATTCAAGCCTTGTTTGCTTGTAGAACGGGAGTGGTTGTCAGGCACGCGTTCATAAGTGAGAATGATGATGAGCGTCACATAATCATCACATTCATCAAGTTCTTGAGTGCGAATGAATATCTTGGAATAAGAACAAGCTGAATTGAATAGAAGAACAATAGTAATTGCATTAATACTCGAGGTACAGCAGAGCTCCACACCTTAATCTATGGTGTGTAGAAACTCCACCGTTGAAAATACATAAGAACAAGGTCTAGGCATGGCCGAGAGGCCAGCCTCCCAATACATGATCAAAAGACTCAAAATGATCAAGGATCCAAAGATTCAAAGATCTAAAGATGATCTAAGATCCCAAGATGAAAATACAATAGCAAAAGGTCTTATTTATAAAGAACTAGTAGCCTAAGGTTTACAGAAATGAGTAAATGACAGAAAAATCCACTTCCGGGCCCACTTGGTGTGTGCTTGGGCTGAGCATTGAAGCATTTTCGTGTAGAGACTCTTCTTGGAGTTAAACGCCAGCTTTTGTGCCAGTTTGGGCGTTTAACTCCCATTCTTGTGCCAGTTCCGGCGTTTAACGCTGGGCAGTTTTGAGCTGATTTGGAACGCCGGTTTGGGCCATCAAATCTCGGGCAAAGTATGGACTATTATACATTGCTGGAAAGCCCAGGATGTCTACTTTCCAATGCCGTTAAGAGCGCGCCAATTGGGCTTCTGTAGCTCCAGAAAATCTACTTCGAGTGCAGAGAGGTCAGAATCCAACAGCATCTGCAGTCCATTTCAGTCTCTGAATCAGATTTTTGCTCAGGTCCCTCAATTTCGGCCAGAAAATACCTGAAATCACAGAAAAACACACAAAATCATAGTAAAGTCCAGAAAAGTGAATTTTAACTAAAAAATAATAAAAATATACTAAAAACTAACTAAAACATACTAAAAACATACTAAAAATAATGCCAAAAAGCGTACAAATTATCCGCTCATCACAACACCAAACTTAAATTGTTGCTTGTCCCCAAGCAACTGAAAATCAAATAATGTGAAAAGAAGAGAAATATGCAATGAATTCCAAAAACATCTATGAAGATCAGTATTAATTAGATGAGCGGGGCTTTTAGCTTTTTGCCTCTGAATAGTTTTGGCATCTCACTCTATCCTTTGAAATTCAGAATGATTGGCTTCTATAGGAACTCAGAATCCAGATAGTGTTATTGATTCTCCTAGTTAAGTATGATGATTCTTGAACACAGCTACTTTATGAGTCTTGGCCGTGGCCCAAAGCACTCTGTCTTCCAGTATTACCACCGGATACATACATGCCACAGACACATAATTGGGTGAACCTTTTCAGATTGTGACCCAGCTTTGCTAGAGTCCCCAATTAGAGGTATCCAGGGTTCTTAAGCACACTCTTTTTGCCTTGGATCACAACTTTATTTCTTTCTTTTTCTTTCTTTTTCTCTTTCTCCCTTTTTTTTCGTTTTTTTTTCTTTTTTTTTGTATTCACTGCTTTTTCTTGCTTCAAGAATCATTTTTATGATTTTTTAGGTCCTCAGTAACATGTCTCCTTTTTCATCATTCTTTCAAGAGCCAACCATTCATGAACAACAAATTCAAAAGACATATGCACTGTTTAAGCATACATTCAGAAAACAAAAGTATTGCCACCACATCAAAATAATTAATCTGTTATAAAATTTAAAATTCATGCAATTCTTCTTTTTTTTTTTTAAGAACATTTTTCATTTAAGAAAGGTGATGGATTCATAGAACATTCATAACTTTAAGGCATAGACACTAAGACACTAATGATCACAAGACACAAACATAGTTAAACATAAAGCATAATTTTCGAAAAACAAGAAAATAAAGAACAAGGAAATTAAAGAACGGGTCCACCTGAGTGATGGCGGCTTGTTCTTCCTCTTGAAGATCTTATGGAGTGCTTGAGCTCCTCAATGTTTCTTCCTTGCCTTTGTTGCTCCTCTCTCATGATTCTTTGATCTTCTCTAATTTCATGCAGGAGAATGGAATGTTCTTGGTGTTCCACCCTTAGTTGTCCCATGTTGGAACTCAATTCTCCTAGGGAGGTGTTGATTTGCTCCCAATAGTTTTGTGGAGGAAGGTGCATCCCTTGAGGTATCTCAGGGATTTCATGATGAGTGGGATCTCTTGTTTGCTCCATCCTTTTCTTAGTGATGGGCTTGTCCTCATCAATGAGGGTGTATCCCTCTATGTCAACTCCAACTGAATAACAGAGGTGACAAATGAGATGAGGAAAGGCTAACCTTGCCAAGGTAGAGGACTTGTCCGCCACCTTATAAAGTTCTTGGGCTATAACCTCATGAACTTCTACTTCTTCTCCAATCATGATACTATGGATCATGATGGCCCGGTCTAGAGTAACTTCAGACCGGTTGCTAGTGGGAATGATTGAGCGTTGGATAAACTCAAACCATCCCCTAGCTACGGGCTTGAGGTTATGCCTTCTCAATTGAACCGGCTTGTTGAATAGGGTTGGTAAGAACTTCCCAACCTCTTCTTCGGATCTCATGTCAGATCTCCGGATATTCACTCTTTTGACCTCAGGGATCACCTTCTTCAAGGCCACAACTTCATAGAAGTGGTCTTGATGCACCCTTGAGATGAATCTCTCCATCTCCCATGACTCGAAGGTGAAAGCTTTTGCCTTCCCTTTCCTCTTTCTAGAGGTTTTTCCGGCCTTGGATGCCATAAATGGTTATGGAAAAACAAAAAGCAATGCTTTTACCACACCAAACTTAAAAGGTTTGCTCGTCCTCGAGCAAAAGAAGAAAGAAGAGAGTAGAAGAAGAAGAAATAAAGGAGATGGAGGTGGCTTTGTGGTTCAGCCAAAGGGGGAGGAGTAGTGTTTAGGTTGTGTGAAAATGAAGGAGTGAAGATGGGTTTATATAGGGTTGGGGGAAGGGATAGGGTTCGGTTATGGGAGGGTGGGTTTGGGAGGGAAAGTGGTTTAAATTTGAATGGTGAGGTAGGTGAGGTTTTATGAAGGATGGATGTGAGTGGTGAAGAGAAAGATGGGATTTGATAGGTGAGGGGTTTTTGGGAAAGAGGTGTTGAGGTGATTGGTGAATGGGTGAAGAAGAGAGAGAGTGGTGGGGTAGGTGGTGATCCTGTGGGGTCCACGGATCCTGAGGTGTCAAGGAAAAGTCATCCCTGCACCAAATGGCGAGCAAAATTGCTCTTTATGCCAATTCTGGCGTTAAACGCCGGGCTGGTGCCCATTTCTGACATTTAACGCCAGCTTCTTGCCCTTTCCTGGCGTTTAACGCCAGTCTGGTGCCCCTTTCTGGCGTTAAACGCCCAGAATGGTGCCAGACTGGGCGTTAAACGCCCATTTGCTGCCCTTACTGGCATTTAAACGCCAACAAGGTCTTCCTCCAGGGTGTGCAGTTTTCTTTCTATTTTTCATTCTGTTTTTGCTTTTTCAATTGATTTTGTGACTTCTCATGATCATCAACCTACAGAAAACATAAAATAACAAAGGAAAATAGATAAAATATAACATTGGGTTGCCTCTTAACATGCGCTTCTTTAATGTCAGTAGCTTGACAGAGGGCTCTCAATGAGCCTCACAGATACTCAGAGAAATGTTGGAACCTCCCAACACCAAACTTAGAGTTTGAATGTGGGGGTTCAATACCAAACTTAGAATTTGGTTGTGGCCTCCCAACACCAAACTTAGAGTTTGACTGTGGGGGCTCTGTTTGGCTCTGTTTTGAGAGAAGCTCTTCATGCTTCCTCTCCATGGTGACAGAGGGATATCCTTGAGCCTTAAACACAAAGGATTCTTCATTCACTTGAATGATCAATTCTCCTCTGTCCACATCAATCACAGCCTTTGCTGTGGTAGGAAGGGTCTGCCAAGGATGATGGATTCATCCATGCACTTCCCAGTCTCTAGGACTATGAAATCAGCAGGGATGTAATGGTCTTCAACCTTACCAGAACATCCTATACAAGTCCATAAGTGTTTCTTTGAATTGTCTGCCATCTCTAGTGAGATTCTTGCAGCTTGTACCTCAAAGATCCCTAGCTTCTCCATTACAGAGAGAGGCATGAGGTTTACACTTGACCCTAAGTCACACAGAGCCTTCTTAAAGGTCATGGTGCCTATGGTACAAGGTATTGAAAACTTCCAGGATCTTGTCTCTTTTGAGGTAATCTCTGCCTAGACAAGTCACAGTTCTTTGGTGAGCAAAGGGGGTTCATCCTCCCAAGTCTCATTACCAAATAACTTGTCATTTAGCTTCATGATTGCTCCAAGGTATTTAGCAACTTGCTCTTCAGTGACATATTCATCCTCTTCAGAGGAAGAATACTCATCAGAGCTCATGAATGGCAGAAGTAAGTCCAATGGAATCTCTATGGTCTCAATGTGAGCCTCAGATTCCCTGGTTCCTCATTAGGGAACTCATTGGAGGCCAGTGGACGTCCATTGAGGTTTTCCTCAGTGGCGTTCACTGCCTCTCCTCCTCTCCAAATTCGGCCATGTTGATGGCCTTGCACTCTCCTTTTGGATTTTCTTCTGTATTGCTTGGAAGAGTACTAGGAGGGAGTTCAGTAATTTTCTTGTCAGCTGTCCCACTTGTGCCTCCAAGTTTCTAATGGAGGACCTTGTTTCAGTCATGAAACTTGAGTGGTTTTGATTAGATCAGAGACATGGTTGCTAAGTCAGAGT